>NC_063333.1:42079190-42137487 GCF_021869965.1 Rhincodon typus | reverse complement strand
GGTCTGGAGTCACATGTAGGCCAGACCAGGTAAGGATGGCAGTTTCCTTCCCTAAAGGAAATTGGTGAATCAGATGAGATTTTCCAACAATGGATTCATAGTCCTCATTAGACTTTTATTCCAGATTTGGACCTGGGTCCCCAGAACATTACCAGCATCTCTGGATTAACAGTCCTGCGATAATGCCACTAGGCCATCACCCAGTGTCCATTAGTATCCGAGTTCTCTGTTCGTGTACTGAAGTAGTCAGGGATGTGCATTATTTTTCATCATTTCTTGTCATTTCATTTTTTCCAGAATTGTGAAAGAAAAGATCTTTCAAAGAAGTGCAAAGTGTCTTTCTTTTTCACCACCACCTCTCCACTTCCTCTTTTGAAAATTATTCTTGTATACTTTTGATTCATAATGTTACTAATACTGAATTATTTAGGTTGAAGAACAGTGCACATAATGGGCCTTTTCAGGAATGTCTATACAGATTTTCAAATAGAATCAAACCATGTTTTATTAGATTTCACTAAATAAATAACAGCATGTGAACAATGCCTGTCACAATTGAGGTGTAAAATGCCTGGCAACTAGGAACAAGGTTGAAGATCATATATGATTTGTTGATTTGCGTTGCTGTCTTTAATTTCATGAAAATCATTTTTGTGCTCAACCATCCGTAATTATTTACAACATCATTATAATTGCATATGTATTCCGGAAAATCAACTTTCACAATTGTATCACTTTAAAAAATGTAACCATTGGTAATAGGTATTAATCACCCTCTTCCATAAGGAAAGATGAACATTTATATGGCACTTTTTAAGACGAATGGATGGCTCAAAGTGCTTTACAGACAATGAAATACTTTTGAAATAGAGACATTGTTACAATGTAGGAAATGTGACAGCTAATTTGTACAACAAGAAGTTCTCATAGATAACAAAGTGATAATGACCAGAAAGTAAATAATTATACAAGTGGAGTTGCATTCCTTCAAGTTGTGGCCATGGTTAGAAATGTAAAAAAAGTTTCATTTAATTTTTGTCATGTTTTTCTGTTTCTTAATCCAATCCTTTTTTCTCCCTCTTTCTCTCTCTAACTGAGGAATTGGACATTTAGCTAATGAGACGACAAGCAAACTGTCTTGTTCCACCAAAATCTGCTTTCTTCTTTTTGCAGTGCAGAAACATTGTGAAAGACTTCATGTGGAATGAGTTTAATAGAGCAGTTTTTTTTTTCTGTGAATAATTTGTTGGAAAGATCCTGTGCCTACATTCTTTTTTATTCACCCTTGGGACATGGACATCGCTGGCTGGTAATGGCGATGACGATTACCCATCCCTAGTTGCTGTAGAGAAGGTAGTGGTGAGCTGCTTTCTTGAACTGCTGTAGTCTATGTGCTCTACGTAGATCCACAATTCTGTTAAGGAGGGAATATATGACCATAAAACTTTAAGACCATAAGACATAGGAGCAGAAATTAGGCCATTTGGCCCACCAAATCTGCTCTGCCATTCAATCATGGCTGATAAGTTCCTCAAACCCATTCTCTCGCTTTCTCCCCGTAACCCTTGATCCCCTTGATAATCAAGAACCTATCTTAAATGTATTCAATGACCTGGCCTCCACAGCCTTCTGTGGCAGTGAATTCCATAGATTCACCACTCTCTGGCTGAAGAAGTTTCTCCTTATCTCCGTTCTAAAAGGTCTTCCCTTTGCTGTAAGGCTGTGCCTTCAGGTCCTAGTCTCTCCTACCAATGGAAGCTTTAGTAATGTTTTTAAAAAGTGTTGTTTTTGGTAGAGCAGATGAATGGTTTAATAATTTCAACAACATTTCCTTCCCTGTCATTTTAATGCTGTGTTAACCTGTTTCTTACCGCTTTGTATCTAAGCCTTTTTAATACCGAGGTACCTAAGATGGCACCATGTTTGGCGGTATTCTATACTTTTCACTGTACTCCTGTACTTCTGTACTTGAGTACACATCATAATAAAATCTAAAAGTCTAAAATCTAAATCTTATTTTAAACTGGCTAAAACTAACCCAAAAGTAGAGGAGGGTTTATTGGCAAAATTCTGCAGACGATGATTTCTGGATGTAGAGGGCAGAGTTAATGAGGTAACATTGTTCATTATGGGATGTTACTCTCTGGATGAGGATTAACTTGAACCAGGTCTTTTTTGTGTGGAAACTTCTCATGAGACTTGAGAGTTTGAATGTAGTTAAGTACTGTCATGGGCTGAATTGGAGGACAAGTGCAGCCAATTTATTATGAAGGGTATCAAAAAAGATGTTGAGGGCTTTTGTGGCACAGGGGTAGTATCCTTATCTTTGACCCAGGAGGCCTGGGTTCAAGTCCCACCTGTTCCAGAGGTGTGTAGTAACATCTCTGAGCAGATTGATTAGAAAATAGGTTAATTTTTTTTCCCAAAGAAGCTGGTCACACAGTGAAGGCCTGGTTACACAGTGAAGGCCTGTCTTTAACTCTGTAAGTGAATGGGAATCTCACTTTTAGCAAAAAGTAGCAGATAGATTTGCAGAACAGATTACCAGCAATAGTGGTAGAAAGAAAATCACAACACTGGAACAGCAACCTGTGGCATTAGATAATAGAAAGTATTTCAATTCTTTTACTGAGAGCCACACTCCTTAAGATAAACTGCAGAGTTTTTTTTCATGGATTCGAGTATTGCTGGAAATGGCAAGATTTGTTGCTGATCTCTCATTGCCTTGGAAAGGTAGTGTTGAGCTACCTCTTTAAATGCTGCAGTCCATGTGGTGTAATTCAACCCACAGTGCTGAAAGAGATGTTTCAGAGAGCCCAGTGACAGTGAAGGTGTGTGGCTTGGAGGGGAGCTTGCTCGTGGTGATGTTTCTATTTATCTGCTGCCCTTATCCTTTAAGGTCATTGAGAGTTTGCGAGGTGCTGTTGAAAGAGACTTGATGGGTCTGTTATAAACTCAATTAAAATCAATAGCTTTTAAAAAGAGATTTAAATTTCAAATTCTTAACTGAAAGAATGACACAACAAGACAATTTGTTTCAAAACTCGCACTGCAACCAATTGCTAAAGTATTTTGTTTTTGTAAGCAATTTGTACTTTAAAACACTGAGACTTGCCAAACCTCCCACTCCCAATGGAATTACAGTCCTTGTAACTAACAGGCCGCATTGACTCTCAGGTTCTAGTGGCTTCCCCTGTCTCCCTTCTGTTAAGTAGTAATAACGTCACATAGCCATCACCAGACACTTTCCACAGTTTTCAGAGTTTCATAAATCCAAAACCAGCAGTAAAGCCTGACATATGCCAGAACAAATCACCAGGAATCTGTAAACCGGGTGCAGTTAGAGATATTCTGAACCTGGCTGTGGTGATTCACAAAATCAGGCAGCTTTCTCTCTGGCAGCATCTGTGAAGGGAAAAACAGAGTTAACGTTTCGGGTCCAGTGGCCCTTCCTCAGAACTGAGTTCCAGTTCTGAGGAAGGGTCACTGGACCCGGAACGTTAACTCTGTTTTCTCCCTCACAGATGCTGCCAGACCTGCTGCTGCTCTCCAGCAACTTTGTTTTTGTTCCTGATTTATAGCGTCTGCGGTTCTTTCAATTTTTATTTAGCTTTCTCTCTCTGCTGGCTGTCTGCTATTCGTTTACTTGCAAGGAGGCCTGTAACCTGATCTCAAAAATGGCTTCCTCTGCACTCTTTCCTCATGGCAACATTAAACATTAATCTTTCATCCAGGTAGAACTGTTGATTAGCTGATCTTAACACCAACTCTCCTCCAAATTAGAAGTGTAATTGGACATGGTACAGTGCAACTGTTTGCAACTCTATCTATACTATCTGTTCTTTTTTACGGACTTGAGGGTTAACTTACTAAAGTCAGACTACCACCACTGTCTTTAAACATAAATACCTTGAACCTGCTTCTGAGTAAATCAATGTCAGCCTTCCTTTCGATCTTGAATGATCAAATGATCCAGGTAGACTGCCAAACAGGTTACATTATCACGTGAATTCACCCTAAATGTAAAGCTGAAGATGGTTTGGTGTAAGGCACGACTCGGAGGAATTGCTGTAACAATTTCCTTGGACTGAAATGACACGGCAATCTTTTTTTGTGCCATGTATGAGTCCAAACAATAAAGAGGTTTCCCCTGTTTCCCATTGACTCTAAAGTCATATTGAAGGGATACAACATTCCCAAGAATGATGATCTTGACTTTTGAGTCACCGAAAAGTATGATTGTGTGAGAATGATTTTTTGACTCATCATTGGGACAGCCCTACTAATGTTGGCATATGCTCCCAGATGAAAGGAGGACTTTACAGAGTTAACAAGGTTGTGTGTGCCATTGTTGATTCTGGTTTCTAGGGCAATGCTGCATGGCCTGTAAAGATTTTTTCAAAAAAATATTTAATTCCATATTTCTATTAATAAAATTTAAATATCACCAGCTGTCATGGTGAGATTTGAACTCTAGTCCACAGAGCATTAAAACAAATTCAAATACTGTGGATTCTGGAAATCTGAAATAAAACCAAAGTGCTGGAGAAATCCACTTTTGTAGAGCAAAGCGTCTAACATATTGAGTCCAATCTAGTCTCGAAGATCTTGAGTTATATTTAACTTAACTATATCACAGAGCATTAAGCTGGGTCTCTGGATTACCAATTCGGTGATATTACTGCAATGACACCACTTCTGTGTTATCCACTGATGACAGGTCAGATAACACCTTTACGATAGCCTCACTTTGCCCAATGCTCATAGCTCTTCCTGGGCTATCTACCTCTGGCTTCTTGGTCTCCTTGGGATAGAGCAATGATATTTAGTGACTTCTTCCTGCATTTTAAGATGATAACCTTGTCCTGCAAAATGGGGTGAAAGTATGAAAGACATTACTTAAAAACGTCAAACTGGAAACTTTTTTGTGTGCTGTGGCTAAGGTTTCTTTCGGAAGGTTGGGGTGGACTTGATGGGCCAAATGGCCTGCTTCCACACTGTAGGGTTCTATGATTCATGGTAACCTCAGCTGATCCGCAAATTGAACTCATGCTTGTTGCTTCCCTTTACATTGCAAATGAACCATCCAGCCAACTGAACTAACTGACCTTCCTTTAGCTATTTAAGAATTCTTGCTATTCTTTTTAAGCTCTGTTAATGACATGGAACTATGGTATGGCATACCAATCAGAAAACAAATCAAAGGATTATAATGGATTAATCTATGAATTGTCAGCATTAATGAAGGTAGCATCTGAATTGTTGATGCATGAGGCTCAGAGCCCGTGCAGAATGCTTTTTGAAGGTCTGTCCAACTAGAATGATATTAATGTTCAAGAAATGAACAATGAAGATGATCCTGGCTCTCAAATATTGAAGCTATGAGGTAAAGATAAGCAATTTGGGCTACTTTTCTGGAGAAAAAAAATCTGGTATCACCAAATTGATATTTTTTGAAATTATAGTTTACTGTTGTCCTGATTCCAATTATATTTTTGAAAAAAATGCTCCTCTTTCTGAGGCAATGAAAGCTGTTTTTCTGCAATCTGATTACTATTGGTTCATTACTAAACAGATTAGAATATGGTCTATTGTTACTGACTCATGAATATGGCATTGCTGGCAAAATCAGTATTCACTGGCCATGCCTCATTTCCCTTGAGTAAACATTATTGCTGTGTGTGGGGAGTAAACCAGACCAAGCAAGGATGCGAGATTTTCTTCCGTAAAGGACATTAGTGGATCAGATGAATTTTTGACAACAGTCAATGGTATTGATCATGAAAATATTATTGAGACCAGCTTTCAATTCCACTCATTTTTAATTAATTGAATTTGAATTCCACCAGATTTTAGGATTTGAATTGATATCCCGAGGGTGTTAACATGAGATGCTTGTCTGCTGGTTCAGTGACTTCAACACTGTGGCACATTGCTCCACTGTCAAATATACACTAATGTGTTTTTAAAAATATGTTAAGTAATTCAATATCTTCAATGCCTCTAATATATTCATGCAACTTTATTTTCACTTCATTCACAAATGTTTTGTCCACCATATTGATAATCTTGTGAGTGCAGCATTGGCCAAACATTTCCCAGTATATAAAACTTTCTGTAGCTAATAGGAATTCATTGCATTTTGTTTCTGGGCACAGTTGTATGTGATCTCAATATTGATTCTAATGTTCGCAATGTGTATATATTAACTTTTTTGCATGTGTGCTTGAGGCTGGTAAGATAGTGCTAGGAAAAATAATGGACTCCTTACTAAAGAAGAGCATAGAAGAAAATCCAAAAATTGGAAATATAATAATGAAAAGGCATCATGAATTTCAAAAGGGAGAATCTTGTTTCACCATACTTACTGAGCAGACAATGGATTATGCAGTAAATGTACTTCATCTAGATTTACAAAAGGCCTTTTATAAGGTTCCTGTAAAGACTAATGAATAAAATCAGAGAATGGGGTTTCTGAGGCCAAGTAGCAAAATGGATTGCTAGCTGGGTTAATTCTGACTTTGGAATCAACCACACAATTACTAAATTTGTGAATATGAGATTGTTGATACTGAGGAGAACGTCAATAAATTACAAGAATGCCACTAATCAATTAGAAAAATGGGCAAATAATTGGTAAGTGAAGTTTAAGCCCTATAAATGTAAGGTGGCAAATATTGGCAGGAAGAGTAGGAAAGTCATTCATTATTAGAAAAGTGCAAGTCTGTTTGGGGGAGGAACAAAGGGATCACCAATCACTAAAATTTACATCACAAGGCCGTAAATAAAGCAAACCGAGCACTAGTTTGTATAACTTGACGGTTAGAATTTTTTAAAAATAAGGAAATTATATTAAATTTGTATCAAAGCTTGCTTGAAATACACTTTGTGTGCAGGTCTGGTTCCATTTCATAAAAAGGATATGGAGGCACTGAAGTGGGTACAGAGAAAACCCACAAGGATGATACCAGGAATGCATGAGCTTACATAGCAAGAAATGATTGACAGTCTGCATTTCTTTTCTCTTGGGGGAGAAAAGGAGCACTGTAAGTGATGTATTGAAATTATGAAAGGTTTGGAAGGAGTAGCTAAAGGAAGAACTTTTCTTCTTGTTGGGAAGAACATAACTAGATACTACTAATATAACAATTGCCCAGAAATCCAATAGAGAATTCAGAAGAAACTTATTTATCCAAATAATTCTGAGAATGTGGAACTTTCAATCAATGGGAATGGTTGAGCATAATAATATAGATGCTGTAAGAAGAGGCTAGACTTGCATATGAGGAAGAAGGGAATAGAGAGTTACTATGGTAGATTGAGATGCAAAAAGGCAAAAGGAAGCCAGAGTGCAGCCCAGATATTAATATGGCCTGGTTGGACTGAATGTGTCTGCAAATACACAAGTATCTTGGATGACGTAATTTACCCCATAGATTTATTTGTGTGTGTGTGTGTGTGTGCGTGTGTGTGCATGTGTGCTTGAGAGAGAGTGTGCAAGTGTTGTGAGGGAGTGTATGTACGTATGTGTGTGAGAGAGAGAGAGAGAATGTGTGTCTGTGAGAGAGGGTCTGTGTGAGTGTGTGTGTGTGAGTATGTTTGTGTGAGAGAGAGTGTGTGTATGTGTGCTTGTGTGTGAGAGTTTATAGTGTGGCAGGGTCACCTATAGTGCGACATGAACCAAAGATCACGATAGAGGCTTTCCTCATGAGTATGGAACTTGGCTATCAGCTTCTGCTCAGTGATTCTGCGTTGTTGTGTATCTCGAAGTCTGCCTTGGAGGATGCTTACCCGAAGATCGGAGGCTGAATGTCTTTGACCCAACTGAAGTGTTCCCCCACTGGGAAAGAACATTCCTGTCTGGCAATTGTTGCATGGTGTCCATTCATCCGTTGTCATAGCGTCTGCATGGTCTCACCAATATACCATGTCTCGGGGCATCCTTGCCTGCAGCGTATGAGATAGACAATGTTGGCTGAATCACATGTAGTGGGTGGTGTTCCCTCATGTGATGGTGATGTCCATGTTGTTGATCTGACATGTCTCGCGGAGGTTGCTATGGTGGTCAGCGAGCCATTTTTAGGTTTGTTACCTTTCTGCTCATAAATTCTGTGTCAGTATACCTCCTCTTCCACACTACACCTGAGGAAGGAGCAGAGCTCAGAAAGCCAGTGTTTTCAAATAAACCTGTTGGACTATGACCTGGTGTCATCTGATTTTTGACCTTGTCCACCCCAATCCAACACCAGCACTTCCACATCTAATTGATACTTTAATGTTCTGTCTGTGTGACACCTTTATAACATTGTAGGTACAGCAAACTTTTAAAAAACAATACATACGGATGTTTGCTGTCTCTTAGTTGTTCCCCCATTTTCTTTGTAATGTATGTATTGTATATTGGGTGACTGGGTTTGGAAGGGGTATGAGAGGACATTGAGTTGGCCTGAATAGTATCAGAAGCTGGATAAGAGATAGTTGGCATGGACAACATAAGGGGTCATGGAGAATGATTGGCATGCATGAGAGCATGGAAGGAGCATGGCTAAGTCCTGGCATAGGTTACTTGCCTTTTAAACTAAAAACCGAAAGAACTGCGGATGCTGTAAATCAGGAACAAGAACAGAAGTACTGGAAATGGAAGGGTCACTGGATCTGAAACATTAACTCTGATTTTTCTTCACAGATGCTGCCAGACCTGCTGAGCTTTGCCAGCAACTTCTGTTTTTGTTCCCTTTTAAACTTAACTTTTCAAAAGTTTTAGAATCTTTACTACAATTTCTGACATTATTGAAGGGGTGAAATGGATGCCATTGAAAGGCCAGCCTGACTCCATGAAACTTTCAGGGCATTTGAAGATGCCTGTCCCTATAATGGAGCTGGACAGGTTAAGCGTGGAGGGTGTGGGCTCCCTGTTGTCGTGTAAAATAGGGGCCAGCAGGACTTGGGGTGGGAATCCCAGTATTGGGTCCCACCTATGTTCTGTCCACAAAAAATGACCCCAAACTTCCAGTCACCTGCCCATTCCACACAGCACTATGTTCCCACACCAACATTTCTGTCGTAGGCCAGCTGCAGCGTTCCAGGGTGCGTCAGCATAAGCTCAAAAAACAGCATCTCGTTTTCTGCTTGGGGACTCTGCAGCTTCTGGGACTGAACATTGAATTCAATAATGTTAGAGCCTGATTCCATCCTTCCATGTTTTTTACCCAGCCCACATTGGTCCTGTGATGACATGGGCTGATTTTGGTACAGTCCATCCATTCTTACACCTATTATCACATCATATGATTTGCTTTCAGCACAGACTACACATTCTGTACTGCCCTCAGCTGTCATTCTCACTTATTCAGCTTCTTGTCTGTCCTGGCCGGCCATCCATAATCCCCTCATTTACCTACCCCTTTCATATCTCACTTTTTCTCATCAGGAGACTTGGTAATTACACTCCTCCTTACATTTAAGTCATTAATAGAAAGCTGAAAGTATTGTTCCCTGTGTATGGCTGTTATTACAACCTGCTTACCCAAGAAAATCCTCTTCATTCCTACTTTGTTTCCTGTCCATTAACCAATCGTCAATCCAAGTTAATATATTGCCTTCAGTCCCAAATGTTCTCAAGAAAAAGAACAAAGGTCTTCAGTCTGAAGTACTGAAAACAAACCTAGAATTTAAAATTTAACATTGCATTCTCTTGAGTTGATTCCTTAATATGAGTGGCTACAAATTCTTGGGTGCATTAAGTTTATCAAAGCTGTAATCTCTATTTCCCTGGGACTGTGCTGGTGGTATAAACCCCACGGAAGATGTTGTGACTACAAGCTCAGATATGGGTCAAGGAGAAGTTTTCATTGTTGCCTGCTACTGAGTAATGGATGGGCAACATCAGCAATCAATATATCTTTGGTATCCTCTGTTGAGTATAGAAAATCTACTGGGACACTTTTCTGTTATTATGACAGAATAGTATAAGCTTATAAAAACAAATATTAACAGAATCTTGGGTAACAAGTGTCTCTTTAATTGTATAATTTTGAATAGTTATGAAGCTCAACCTTTGGCTTTCAGCATTTTGACATTTTGATAAGTTTCGCCCATCAAATATAGTCAACATTTTAAGGTCAGGGGCTAAATGAGACATTAACTCCATGTATATTTATTTGAGTCATCGCAATTTGATGGTTAACCACTGATGAATGATTGAAGAGGACAGGTGAAAGGAGTTTTGAATCCCAGTCTTTAATGACTGGGACAAATGGATAAATGACTTCTCTGAATTCTACTTATAATGACCTATAATATTAAAGTGAAGTGAGACTGGTATAAACATGGGTCCTCATTGAATCCATTTGTTTTATTTGTTTCACAACTGAGACCTAAATTTCACCTCTAAGGAAAGAAAAGATTGGACACATTCAACCATCGACAGGAAATTTGATTCTGCCCATTGCTATCTTTAGATAGAAGATAAACAGTTTATTCTGGGAACAGCAAAATTGCCAAATATATTCAAAAAGCTGATTTCATCTCAAAAACAATCCAAAACAGTTTTTGTTCTGTTGACACAAATTTCAATGCTCTGTTGGTCTTTTATTGATAATATTGTTTTCATTCAATAATTCACATGATGTTGATACTGAATGATCCAAGAAGCCAAAATGCCTAAAGTAAATCTATTCTTTTGGAATCAGTTTAAATATGTCTATGTCTATTAAATTTATGGTTTATTTCTTCTGAAATTTTTTCTCCTCCCCGTTGACCCAGAAAGCTTTGATAGACTTTTGTCTTGGAAGCTCAAGTGGCCTTTATTCATATGGGAGTCTTAAAAACGAGCATGGGAAGACTATTTGCCCAAATAAGCATCGCAGCCAAATTCAAAAATGCACATTTGCAATTGGTTGACTTTCCTTTCCATTCCTTCTCCTTACCTTATGTTATCCTATCCTGTCCTATCCAACACTCTGTGGGCAGTTATAGTTAGTTCACCTGAGATTAACTCTGAATAACATAAAGAGCCCATCACATTTGAATTTATTGTCTCAGAATTTAGTTGAGCCGGTTAAATTTGGGTCATGGTGGACCTCAACAATCAGCCATTTCTTTTAAGAAAGAAACAATAGCAGCACTTACGAGCACTTTCTAGGAAGAAGTAAACGCTAAGCAATAAGTGAGGCAAGACTGAAGCCACAGTTAGAAAACATTTAGGAGGCTTTTGAAGGCAGAGATAACACAGACTGAAGATAAAAGAATTTTACTTGAGGATTGATCTGCAATGATGAAATCACTAAGTAAAGGTCAGAAATGGAACTAATACCAGTTCCCAAGATGTGGACAACATTCAACTTGTATGGATAAAAAGCAAACAACATTTGTGCCTCACAAGTGACAGGCATTGATCGTGTCCTATCAGAGAGAATTCCTGTTTGATGTTCATCAGCATAGCCATCAGTGAATTTGTCACATCAATATCATTGACCAGAATCTGAACTGGAATAGCCACATAAATGGTATTAAAAGAGCAGTGTCAGACACTGGAAATTTTTTGATGAGTAGTTTACCTTTGGACTCCCCAAAGTCTGACCACTGTCTACAGGACACAAGTCAGTAGTATAACAGAATACTGTGTTCTTGCTTGATTGTGTATGACTCCAACATTACTTGAAAAGCTCAACAACCGGAACAGAGCCATCTGTTTGATCGGCATCCCATCTACAGCCTTACCTATTTACTCTCCCCACCAACAGTGCATAGTGCCAGCAGTGTGTACCATCTGCAGGATGCACAGCAGTAACTTGCCTGCTTCAACTATACCTTCCAAACCCACTAATTCGACCACCTCATAAAACGAGGATGGCAAATGTGTTGGAACACAACCATTTTCGAGTTCCCCTTCAAATCTCACTCACACTGACTTGATACAATGACTGGGTTTTACGGCCATTCACGTAGTGGGTTGACAGGTGAGGAGGGCTGTAAAATGCCAAGGGTGTCATGCCCATTATCCACCACAGTGAAATCTTACCATGGAAAATGAAACCATTGGTTGGCCCAAACATCTGTAGTCCAATTGAGGCCCTTGTGTCATCAATTAATGATAACCTAAGGTCTACATCCTGCCACTGCTAGGATTGTACCAACCGAGGGTGATATCCACAACAAAGATCCAACCTGGAAAGTTTTCATGTGTATGTGTTGGTGACAGGAAAAGGTGTTGCCTCCTTTAATGGCACCCTGAGCCCGTTAGAGGCCTTTCACCATCACATCTTCTCTTCCAGTCTTTCACCAGCTGTCCAATCTACTGCCTAATTTTCTGCTGCAGCAGCACCCCCTCCCCACCCCGCCAACACTGCTCACCAGGATCTGTCATTCTGGCACCGTTGAGACCTCAGTTTTACCTCCAGTGCCTGTCCTTTCTGAAGGCCGAATTGTAGGGCCAGCAGTTACCACTGTTCCTGATGTGTTGCGAGTACATAGAGTTGTTGGCCCCTATCTAGTGTTCTGAGATTAGATGCCTTGTGGCTGAAGGGCACAAAATGGTTGTGGGTCAAGCAGCCCAATTGGAGGCAAGCTCAGGCCATGAAGTGACCTATGGGGATGGAACCAATTCTTCCAACATCAAATCTATCTCTGTATTTGCTGGCTTCATATCCTGGAACATCTCCCTAACACCACTGATCATCTATCTAAACCACATCCAATGCAGTTGTTCAAGAAGGCAGCTCACCACCAACTTCTTACGGGTAATAAATGAATAAACTGAGAAGAAACTGAGGATATATTGTGTGGGGAGAAATTGTGGAGGGATTTGAACTATAGTTAAGGACTTTGAATTTCAAATAAAAGGCTTGGGGAGCTGTGATGTTTGGGGGCAGTATTGAAATGGTAGGTATACAGAACTTTGTTTGTGAGATACAGAGAGCTGGCAGGAGAGTCAGAGCTCACACTTTTGACCTCCAATCTGCAGTGATCTAGAAAGAAGACCAGATTCAAAAGTGAACACTTTGTTTAAGTGTTGCAATAGTCAAAACAGTGTACCTGGCAAAGTCGCTCAGAAAATTCGACATTAAAAAGAGAGTTGTCAAATTCATTTTAAAAAAAATTTGTGTTATAACTCCTTCCTGAAATCTCCCAGGCAGTTGTGTGAGATGACCTGATGGATTGTTGGCAGTTAATGCTGTGTAGTATGTTCAGTCATACAGATGTCAATGTTCACAGAGTGAACATGTGTTCACTAATGTATTCTGAGTCAGTCATTGTGGAAAATGGTGCTGCAATTAGCTATACAGCACTCTTGGGATTTTGGGCAGGGGTAGGCCGATTCAGGTGGTGGGAGTTGTGATATGGAGGCATGGTCAGATGGGTTCCCTCTGCTGAAAATTGAAGAGCAGGATCTAGCTGGGCTGGTTCCATGGTCAGATTGTGGTCACATTCCCTTGTCCAGTTCCCACCTGCACAATGTCCTCATCAGGTGAGGCACCAAGGCCTAAAGAAGTCAACATTGAAAGGGGACAAGCAAACATGTTGGTGTTAATTGGGTGGAGATATTTATTGTCACGCAGTTATCCAGATTACAAACAGTGCAAAAATATGATGCTGTATTTGGTATTTTCAGTAGATGCAAAGCCTACATTATGTGACGCTTGTGGCTTGACTTATTCTAGAGCTTAGGCTATAGTAGTTTTTTTTAAAAAACTATTTTTAGTTGAGGATAATTGTGTTCATGAACTAAAAATATAATCAGGCACTGTCAACGATGACTAAAGGATGAGTCCGATACTGTCATCAACATTCATGTTGCTTTGCCAGTCAGAGAAACACATGATGATCAGACGCACAATTGCTCAAACAATTGCTTCTGTCAACCTTTCCATGTGCCGTCAGCCGCCGGCTGGGAACCAATAACTGGGTCTACAGTAAAAGGAGGAAGTGACAGCGATACTGAGGGGAGCGATATAGAAGAGCCGCTTCCAAGTTAACTCCAGCACGCTGTTGTAATCTGGAAAGGGAAGGGAATTCCAGCCACTTGGCGGCAATACGAAGAGCTTTGGAGCGAAGTTTGTGTGTTTTCTATATAATTTTAGACGCTGACTGGTCAGTCAGGCTGTGAACTGTGCTCAGACATAGATAGCCAGAGGATGAGACTCGCATGAAAAAGAAAAGTTGTTGCTTCTGTCTCCTGGCCCCCATTCTGAATTTCTCAGTCTCCATGCTGAGCTGGTCTTGTTGGCCCATTCTGCTCCTTGGCACTCCCGCATTTTCAGCCTTGAATTCACAGCCGCTGACTTCACAGGAGGAGGAGGGGAAAGGTTCTGGGAAGATGGGGACCGCCTTTCTGTTACCAGCCTGAAAGAAGCTTGAGGAATTTGGGAGAAGTCGGACGAGGGAAGAAGGGAGGGTGTTTGGTTGTGGGCTGACTCACTCCGCGGCTCTATGAGAGCGGCAGGCACTTAGCAGAGCATCCCCGGGAGCGGCGACATGTACCTCTACGGTCGGGAGGAACCTGAGGAGGTAAGGAGGGAACGGGGAAGGCACGGACAGTAAAAAAACACAAAAATCCAGGACAGCAAGGATCCTTTCCAAACGGAGAGACCGTACTGGACTTGGAGCATCTCATTGCCCTACAGCATGCAGTTTTACTCAGGCAGTCTGCCAATGTAATTGTTGGCTTGTTTTTTTGTAATGAACACATAATTCTTACATTCACAATGTTTGTTGTTTTAATCACAACATTCAGAGTTGGTATGAAGAGAGTGCATTCTGGATGCACAGCTAGAAAATCAAAGATGGATTTTGCAGCAGGTTTGGATATAATTAAAACACTTGGATTTGTGTTCAGGGCAATCAGATACTGGAAATAGAAGTTTAGCGTTTTTTTTCATATTTGTGTGCACACAAGATGAGGGATCTATGCTCTCAAATGGAATGTGCTCCTTATTATTTCAGTTGGAATTTGTATCTTAGTTGTTTGTTAGCAAGACCAGCATTTACTGCCCTTGAGAAGGAGGGTGATGAGCTGTCTACTTAAACTGCTGTAGTCCATTTGGTGTAG
Source organism: Rhincodon typus (assembly GCF_021869965.1). Classification (NCBI taxonomy): domain Eukaryota; kingdom Metazoa; phylum Chordata; class Chondrichthyes; order Orectolobiformes; family Rhincodontidae; genus Rhincodon; species Rhincodon typus. The sequence continues at coordinate 42,122,438 of NC_063333.1, read as the reverse complement.
ATACAACCACAATGCTATTAAGGAAGGAGCTCAAGGTTTCGACACAGCCCCACTGAAGAAATAATACAGTTCCAAGTCAGCTACCTCACCTTAACTGCTGAATGGTTTCTGTAGCAGTCACAAATATGTGTACGCCACAGTCTCAGACCAGCAGCTGCACCAACTTTAAATGCAGTTGTTTTCCAACCTCTGTTGCGTCTGACAATTAAGCAGACAAATTTGAAGCCAGGAAATTGAAACTTTTCCAACTTGTTTCATGAATGAACATTTTTACCTTTGCAGACACCCCATCGGCTTGGGCTGGATTCAAACCCAGGGCAGTGTTCTTATTTTAGATCAGGATCACTTCTGGGTCCTATCCTTGCAGGGCAGACACACACCCAATGTGATTATTATTGGATTAGCTAGGTAATTGCTTAAGAGCATTCACTGTCCAATTTACAACAGTATGTGGACTCCCAATGTTGGGTCCTGCACTGGTTCAAACAGTAAGAAAGCAGCAGCTTGTTAATCCAGGCAGGGGGAGAAATAGGGTGCCTCAAAATGAAGGTACCTCCTTTGCACTTTCAAAGTATTTCAGAGTACAATGGCTGCAGCTGCCAGATCATCTTTTGTGAAGAGGGAGCCCCACAAAGGTAAGTAATTTTGGGGAGTTACATGTTGCTTAGATAATGAGTCTTCTGAAGGTGGGGGTGAGCTCCCTTTCCCAGGTCAGGCCTTGGCCATCACAGAGGGGCCTGCATGCAGATGTGAAAATTCCAATCAGTACAAGAGTAGGGCCTATTGTCTGCATTCTCTACCTGACTTAGTCACCTTAAAAATGGCCTGGTGGTGGTACCAATGCCAGCAAATTGGCATTCTTGCCCACAGCTGGAACGGTGCACCATTGTGCCTGCATCAGTGGATTTCCAAAATTATGCTACCAATTTCCAGAATTGAAAGAACTGTAGACTAATTCATTGTTCCACACTGATTGCTATGGTAGCAATCATGAACTTCATTTCGAATGAAGTCTAACTTCAATTGTTCATATCATAGTTAATTAAAATTAGTGTTGTAATGGGAAGCATGACTTGTTTCCCCCTAGGTTTCCTTCCCAGTTTGCTTCTCTCTGTTAGCTGTCTCACTGTACAGAGATCTGATTGCACTTGATATCTAACTTGATGTCCGTCTTTCACATGAACCCAGACTACAAGTGGGATGAGGCATTCTCATGGGAACCATGGCAGCTAGGCATGACTATGTCCACATTCCAGTGTCTAAGCAGAGATATTTTGCAGGAGGGCATCATTAAGTAGCAGTCAGTAGTGAGTAACATAACTGCTCATTTCTAGCCTCGGGCACCAAAGACAATTGAAGCCTGACAATTGAAATTGGTTACTTTGACATAGGCCAGGCATTGGACTGGCAGTCTTTTCAGTTTGTAAAATCCAAGTATATTAGCCAACTTGATTGAGTGAGAGTGACATTCCAAGCCTTCTTGTGCCCTTTTTTCCTTTTTGACTCAATGTTATTGCTTCCCAATCACAAATGAAAAACAATAAATTCCTAACCTGTTCACAATCACAGGTGGTGCAGGTATCTGAAAACTTTAGCCAATGTAGTTGCTACAATATGTAATGTATGCTTTCTGTCTTTGTTCGTGTACCCTGGCATGTGAAAGTAGGATTTGTCTGCGTCACTATAGTTCGCTTTCTACATGAACAAAATAGTTACATTTTAACTGGAGAATATTGAACTCATGAGGGTTTTAGTTATGCAGGGAAACGTGACAGACTGGGATCATGCAAAGAAGAGCAAAGAAATATTAAACAATAAATAAAGAACTGCAGATGCTAAAAATCAGAAACAAAAACAGAAGTTGCTGGAAAAATCTCAGGCCTGGCAGCATCTGTGGACAGAAAGGTACAGTGACCCTCCTGCAGAACGTTCTAATGAAACATTGACTCTGCTTTCTCTCCACAAATGTTGCCAGACCTGCTGAGTTTTTCCAACTATTTCTATTTTTGTTTTTGAAGAAAAATAAAGCTGCTTAAAGGATGAGAAGTTTATTTTTCAAAGATCTGCTTTTGAGATGGCAACTTATTTTCCACTTTTTTCAGTAATCTGCTTAAAAAGAAATTGGTGCATTTGGCACAGAAATCCATCCCTTTTCCATGCCCAATTAATGCCTCCAACATTCAAAGCTTGTGTTGGTTTATGAATCTTATTGTAATGAAGTAGAACACAGTTACTAATGAAATCTGACAGGAAGAGATCGATTACAGTGATTATGTAGGTGTGTTGTAACTCTTCATCGTTTGAAGCCTGAGCTTTTATCCGGCACATTTTTTTCCTGAATCTGCTTAAAAATAGTTTTCAATATTATAATTCAAATATAACATGAATTTGTAGCGCTTTTTAATTCACTTTATGACACTGCATTATGGAGTATTGGCTGGGGATTTATCATACTGTAATAAAATAGAAGACACTTATGGGTAAACGACAGGGGACTAACGGTGTTCTATTGAGCAATACTCCGTGTAACTCTTGAAAATTTCTTTTAAAAAATATGACCAAAGGAATCTGTGTTCAACATTTTGACCTAGAGGTAGAAGAAATTCTGAAGCTGCTTACAACTGAAAATGTATGAGTCATAAACTTTCTTCTTTAAACAACTGCTCATAGTGGACCACCGCAGTGAATTTGCGTAGCATTGTACCCTGAAACAGGGAACTTGTCTCTTGCCCAACTTAATAAAATTGCTTTTTTAACAAAATCTTAACATAATTTTCAAAAATGTCCAGATTGGTGTAACAATGATTTATCCTTAACAAGTTCCTTTACAAAATTAACTGCTTTCAAATGTTTAACGATTCATGATCAAATGTGTTTGTTCTTCATCTTGTTGTAGTACAAATCAACTACTCTGGTGTATAAGCTGTGGTGAGGAAACAGTAGGATAGCCATGTGTCTTCTGGCTTTCTACTGATAAGTGAAGCACTACTCTCTTTCATCCTGTGTAGACTCTTGTCTTTGAATCTAAAGAATGAATGATTCAAAACAAAAGTGAATTAATCTGCCTTTTTAAGATCTGGACAACAAAGACTCTGCTCTTCCTCAAAAATGCAAAACTGATAATCATTCACTCTAATTTGGTACATAGACTGTATTTGGATAGGCTACCACATCTCATCTTGCAAATCTTTTTTGATTTACAAACCATGAATGATTAGAATCCCTACAGTGTGGGAACAGGCCCTTTGGCCCAACAAGTCCACACTGAACCTCAGAGCATCCCACCCAGATCCATCCCCCTATGACCCACCTAATATACACCCTCTACCTCCCTGAACACTACGGGCAATTTAGCATGGACAATCTACCTAACCTGCACATCGTTGGACTGTGGGAGGAAACCAGAGCACCTGGAGGAAACCCACACAGACACGGGGAGAATGTGCAAACTCCAACAGACAGTCACCCGAGGCTGGAATTGAACCCAGGTCCTTGGTGCTGTGAGGCAGCAGTGCTAACCACTGTGCCACCGTGTCGCCCTGTTTTGTCAGCATGCATTTCTTGCTTTCCACCCCATTACCTAACACAACTCCACCTTTGTGCCCTTCTCCTTTCAGATACTCAAGAAGTGCACCCTGACCAAGCAATGATTAAAAAGTAGGAACATAGTGACATGTCCCTCACACTTCTAGCCACTAGCTCAGACATTGATGGTTTGCATTCTTTAGAAGATAGCTGAGAGGCAGAATCGGCGCATAGGAATAGAGTGGATAAGATCAAGGGTAATGCTGACAGCAGCTTGCTAGACAATAAGCATGAGCTGGACGACAGGAAGGTTGGGTGAGGAGTTTGGATGCTGTACAGGAGAAAGTTGTAGGGGATGCAATGAAGCCTTTGTTGCAGGCCTGCAAGAAAGATTGCTGTAACTGTCAAGGAGCCTGGAGAAGTCTAGTATCAGTGTTGCAAAAGGCTTTGCACAGAACTTGGAGCCCATCCTTTCCAGCATGGAAATGGTAGACATCATGGAGAATAGTTATGATGCTGGGTCTGGTGACTGATAGCTCTGATTTCATTGCAAAAGAAGCTGCCCAATGTTTGGCTGCGACAGTGATAGCTCAGACTGAAGACCTCAGTTTCCTGCCCTATTGGATCAGATTGTTGCCAATTCCTGATAGAATCCCTACAGTGTGGAAACAGGCCCTTTGGCCCAACAAGTCCACACCAACTCTCAGAGTATCCCACCCAGACCCTTTTTTTTAATTCATTCATGGGATGTGGGACATTGCTGGCTAGGGCAGCATTTATTGCCCAACCCTAACTACCCAAAAGGCAGTTAAGAGTCAACTACATTGCTGTGGGACTGGAGTCACATGTAGGCCAGACCAGGTAAGGATGGCAGTTTCCTTCCCTAAAAGGCATTAACGAACCAGATGGGTTTTTCCAACAATCGACAATGGATTCACAGTCATCATTAAATTCTTAATTCCAGATATTTATTGAAATCAAATTCTACCATCTGCTGTGGTGTGATTTGAACCCATGTCCCCAGAATTTTTCTGAAGAAGGGTCTAGGTCCGAAACGTCAGCTTTCCTGCTCCTCTGATGCTGCTTGGCCTGCTGTGTTCATCCAGCTCTACACCCTGTTATCCCCAGAATGTTATCCAGGTCTCTGGATTAACAGTCCTGCTGCTATGATGCTGCTTGGCCTGCTGTGTTCATCCAGCTCTACACCTTGTTATCTCTAGCGATAATACCACTAGGCCATCGCCTCCCCATCCCCATGTAGCTCACCTAATCTACATATCCCTGAACACTATGGGCAATTTAGCATGGCCAATCCACCTAGTCTGCACATCTCTGGACTGTGGGAGGAAACCGGAGCACCTGGAGGAAACCCACGTAGACACGAGGGAGAATGTGCAAACTCCACGCAGTCGCCTGAGGGTGAAATCAAACCCAGGTCCCTGGCGCTGTGAGGCAGCAGTCCTAACCACTGAGCCACTGTGCCACCCCTGCCAATATTCAAAGACACTTGCAGCCTCCCTTAACAGTATAGAAATCTGTTCTCCAGTAGATTACTGGGATTGCTGAAGCACCACCATGGCAATATGGCTCTGTCACTTTATGAAGCGCTAACATGCTGTTCTCTATTTGGTTGGCAGTATTTGTCCTCCCTTGTGCTACTGCCACTCCATCAATGCTGTTGCCCTTGCCTGTCAGCTAGCCAGCAGGACTGTTGTTGAGATGGTAAAGTATGAAGCTTTAGGACTGGAACTGCTTGAGCTCATCCCGCAAGGTCATCTGCAGTCTTCATAGAAAGTCATCAGCTTTCCAACAGCCACTGGGATAGAACTGTGTACAAGAGCATGGAAGACGGACACTAAGGGAATTCACAATGAGGGTGACTTATCTAAGAGATACAGTCCAGAATCCGACCATTTGGCCCAGTCACTCCAACCTGGGGCAAATGATCAACTCAAATCTCCACCTGTTTCTTTCTCTTCTAAGTCTACAACAATAATTGTCTGTTCCCCTCTCCTTTGTCTAGCTTTCTCCTAAATGCATGCATACTTGTTCCCATTGGTCGCAAGTTCCACATTCTCACCATTCTTTACATAAAGAGGTTTCTTCAGAGTTGCCAAGATATCCAATAGGGAATTATCTTATCTTGATGGTCTCTACTTATGGCCTTCCACACAAGAGGAAGGATTCTTTTGGTATCCATGCTATCAAAATGTTTTTCATAATTTTAAAGAGCCTTATTAGCTCACCACTCACAACCTCTTTTCAAGAGAAGACACTTAGCTTCTACATTCTTTCTTAATATATTTGTGCATTTCTGCTGTCATTCTTGCATATCCTTTTTTGCACCCTCTCGAGTACCTCTGTATTCAGTTCATAATATGGCCATCTGATCTGCATGCAGTACTCTTGCGTATGGGTAATTGTATCCAACCAAGGGTCGATACAGGTTTAAAATATATTCCACACTCTTTAATTGCAGTACTCTTCAATTGGCTTAACATTTGGTTTGGAATAATTATTTAATAGTGGCTTGTCTGGTGTATACCTGTAGGCAAAGGCTGTGCCCTTTTCTAAAATCTGTTTGTGGGATGTGGGTGTCACTGACTGGCAAGTATTTATTGCCCGTATGTAGTTGCCCCTGAGAAGGTGCTGGTGAGCTGCCTGCTTCAACTGCTGCAGCCCCCATGCTGTAAGGTGACCCACAATACTCTTAGGGATGGAATTCCAGCATTTTGACCGGGCGATATTGCATTTTGGTACAACAAACAAGGATAGGGCTTATACAATTAATGGTACGGCCTTGGGTAGTGAAGAGGGAGAGACACCTAGGGGTGCAGGTACATAATTCTTTAAAGTTTGTATCACACATAGACAGGATGGTGAAAAAGGCATTTAGCACACTTGCCTTCATTGCTCAGTCCTTTGAGTATGGGAGTTGGGACGATATGTTGAGGGTGTACAGGACATTAGTGAGGCCTCTTCTGGAGTGCTGTGTCCTGTCCTGGTTGCCCAGTTTTTGGAGGGATATTATCAAGCTGGAGAGGGTTCAGAAGAGATTTACCAGGATGTTGCCAGGTATGGAATGTTTGAGTTATAGAGAAAGGCTGGATAGGCTGGGACTAATTTAACTGGAGTGTAGGAGGTTGACAGATGACCCGATAGAAGTTTATAAAGTAATGAGAGGTATAGATAGAGTTGATGGTAGTTGTCTTTTCCTTAAGGTGGGGAATGTCAAGACTAGGGGCACATGTTTAAGGTGAGAGGAGAGAGGTTTAAAAAAGACAAGAGGCAATTTTTTCCCTGGTGGAGGTTCACTTGTGGTATGAACTTCCTGAGGAAGTGGTGGATGCGGTTACAATAACAACGTTTAAAATACATTTGGATGAATATGTGAATAGGAAAAGTTTGGAGGATACGGGCCAGGAGCAGGCAGATAGGACTAGTTTAGTTTGGGATTACGTTCAGCATGGACTGGTTGGATCGAAGGGTCTGTTTCCCTGCTGTATGACTCTATGACTCTATGTCAGTGAAGAAACAATGATATACTTCCAAATAAGGATGGTGGGTGGCTTGAAAGGGAACCTACAGGTGGTGTTTCCATGTATCTGCTGCCCTTGTCTTTCTGGATAGAAGTAGTCGTGGGTTTGGAAGGTGCTATCTGAGGATCTTTGAATTTCCGCAGGATATGTCTTGGCATGCTCATTTGCCACTGAGTAACGGGGATCCCTAGTGGTGGGCTCCTCCTTCCCCTCAGGACCTCAGGTGGAGGGTGTTGCATGCAGTAGTCGTAAAACCGCTGACTGTGGTGGTTCGCGGAATCCCAGCCCAACTGTTTATTTTGCAGTGGTGAGGAGTCTGTGGAGAATGTATATATTGGTTGTGGGCAATTGTATCCCCTTTTTTAGTTACTTGCAAAATCATTTGTTGTATTTTTCATTGCACTTCAGTTCCACGCTCCCGATCTTTGGGCACCTGGTCTAGAGCGATGTGGGCAGATCAGTGAACCTCCTTACGAGTCTGCTCCTGGACCTGGCCAATTAACAAGCCCAGACAGTGGGCTGGAAGGAGTTATATCTGTTGACTGTGTGCCCCTCTTCTGTGGTGTCCTTAGAGAGGAAGCGTACTGTGTAAGCAAGTGCCCTCAATGCCTTTAGAGAGAAGTGGGCACCGTGGGGGGTACAGTTCTTTATTTCTCCCTCCAACTCCATTTTGATTTAGTCCCTTCCCTCTCTCCCTACACCACCCTTCACTTTTGATGGTTCACATTGCCCATAGCCGGCTTTGCTTGTAAATATCTAATTGGCTACATGGGTGTTTACTGATGGTGGTTCCTAGTTGAAAATAAAGCAAAGACACAGTGACTAGGTGGTGGGAAAGTTGCTCAGTTGTGCGTAATAGCACTTGTGGGCATATAAAAAGAAAAAATGAAAGCTGGCAAATCAAAGAAGGAAACATGAGTAAAACGCATGAATGATGCACTAATGTATCTCAAAATGAAGTTCAGGCACGACCATTATGATCATTTCCAAGTATTACAAGGCTGGGAAATGCATGTTTAACATGTGTAAAATGAAGAGAGGGTATTAACTGAAACATTGCCTGATTAGCATTGCTGGTTACATGCTATTGGATGTCTTTTTCTGCCTACCCTGCAGACTTTAGCTGTGTGTCCCTGGGCCCCTGTTAACTCCCTATGCAAAATGACATCCAACAATGCCTGCATCAAAGCCATTTTAGAACTCAAACTATATCTCTAGTGCCAAAAAAAAAGCAGTACACAGCTGAAATTTGTGGCCTTTGTGTTTGTGTAAGTGTAGAATTTAGTTCCTGCAGCCAAGTTTTAAGTTATCATGTGAATTAAGCAGTTTACATTTTTTTATTCATGGAGTGTAGGCATTGCCCACGCTGAGTTGCCTTTGAGAAGGTGTTGTGTTGCCTTATTAAACTATTGCAGTCCATGTGATGTAGGTAGACCCACAATGCCGTTAGGGAGGGATTTCCAGAATTTTGACCCAGCGACAGTGAAGGAACGGCGAAATGTTTCCAAGTCAGGATGATGTGTGATTTGAGGAAATTGCAGATGGTGGTATTCCCACGTATTTTCTGCCTTTGTCCTTCCAAACAGAGGTGGTCATGACTTTGGAATTGGCTGTCTCAGGAGGGAATTTTTGCAGTGCACCTTGTAGATAGCTTATGCTGCTATTATGGGTGGCAGGACTCAGCATGGTGCCAGTCAAGCGGGCTGCTTTATCCTGAATAGTGTCAAGCTCCTTGAGTGTTGGTAGAGCTGTACTCATCCAGGCAAATGGAGAATATTCCTGATGGTGGATGGGCTTTGGAGAGCCAGGAGGTGAATTACTTGATGCAAGATTTTGAGCCTCTGACCTGCTCTTGCAGCCATAGTATTCATATGGCTAGTCCAGTTCAATTTCTGGTCCATGATAACCCCTGGCTCTTAATAGTGGTGAACTGAGTGATGGTAATGCTATTAAACATTAAAGGAGCAATGGTTAGATTTTCTCTTGCTGGAAATAGTCATTACCTGGTATTTGTGTGGCATAAATGTTATTTGCCACTTGTCAGCCTACACCTGCGTATTATATAATTCTTATCATTTGGATAGGGAGTGCTTCAGCATCTGAGGAGCTATTAATGGTGCTGAACATTGTGTAATCATCAGCAAACATCCCCACTTCTGAACTTATAATGGAGGACAGGTAATTGCTGAAGTGGCTGAATTTGTTTGGTCTAGGACACTATCCTAAGTGATCATAAAACAATAAGAAATAGGAGCAGGACTAAGCCATCCAGTGACTGATCTGATAATCCTCACCTCCACTGAATTGCCTTTACTCCATAGCTCCTTATTTCCTTAGTGATTAAAAATCTGTCTGTCTCAGCCATGAATATACTCATTCACTCAGCCTCTACAACCTTCTGCAGTAAAGGCATCCACAGATTCACCATGTCAATTAGTATCTGAGAGAAAAATCCTCCCATCTGTCTTACCTGGGTGACCCCTTACCCTGAGATTATGCTGTCTGATCCTAGACTCTCCCCCACGGGGAAATAACATCCTAGCATGTACAGTGTCAAGGCTCCTACAAATCTTTTCAGTTCAATGAAGTCACCACTCATTCTTCTAAATGTAAATGACTGAAGGCTCAGTCTGCTCAACCTTTCCTTACATGAATATCTCTTCATATTCTATATCCAGTGAACCTTCTCTAGACTGCATCCACTGCCAGCATACCGTTCGTTAGGTAAGGAAACCAAAATTGTACGCAGTGTTGGAGGTGTGGTCTGACTATAGTTTCATGTATAGCAAGATTTCCTTATTTTTATATTCTTTTCCATTTGGGTTCCCTACCACCTGCTGAACTTGTATGCTAATTTTTCTTTGTAATTTATACACTAGGGACCCCATATCTTCTCTGCAACAGCTTTCTGCAATCTATCCCAATTTAAATAATAGTCCATTTATTTCTGTCAATGTGTGTAACCACACACTTTCCCTCTTTTTAGTCCATCTGCCAACTTTTTACCCACTCACTTGAGCTGTCTATCTCCCTCCATAGATTGGCTTAGTTTATGTATTTGCTGTTACATCGTTTATAAGAGATTCTAACATTTTCCCAATGGTAGATGTTAACTCGCTTATAGTTAGCTATTCTTTTTGCTTGTCTCCCTCACTTCTTAAGTAAAGATGTTGCATTGGCAGTTTTCCAGTCTTCTGGGATTTTTCCAGAAGTTTATTACTGATAACAACTACAATCTGTCTTAATTTCTTTTAAATATCCTATATTGCAACCCACCATATCCAGGACACTTATTAGCCTTGAGCTCTATTGGTCTCCATAGTACTTTTTTTTCCCTAGTGATAGTTATTGTATTTGTTTTCTCCCCCAACTTTTGTCTGTCAATTTGTAGTATTTTTGGAATGCTATTGCTATTAATATTTACTACTGTGAAGACCGCAGATATTAATTCAGCTCCTGTGCCATTTCCTACTTGCCTCATTCATTAAGAGGCTGATGGCCACTTTGGCCCTCTCTTCTGTGTTGTATAATTTAAGAAATGCTTACTTCTTAAAATATTTCTTGCTAATTTACTCTCTAGGATTTTTTTCAACTTTATTTTACCTTTTGGTCATTTTTTAATTTATTTTTAAATGTTCCTAATCCTCTGTTTAAACACTAACGTTTGCCACATTTTTTTTTGCTTTCAATTTGAGACTATACTTAAGTTTCTTGGTTACTCAAGGTTGTTTTCGCACTTTTTGGAATCCTTCTTTCTCAAGGGTATATCATGTTTTTGCAAGTCATGAACTATTCCCTTTAACATTTGCCATTGTTTATCAACTATCTTTCCTGCTTAACTCCTCCTTTCCCAGCTCACAGTGACCTAGTAGGCTCTTATTCATTTATGTTTATCCTTATTTAATTTTAGCATTGTTGTTTCCAGCCCAAGTTCCCCTCCAAGCCACATCACCCAGACTTGGAAATATACCACAATTCCTTCAGCTCTCATGAGCAGCCAGGTACGGGCAATAAATGTTGGCTCAGCCAGTGACTTTGAAACCCCATGAGTGAATAAAAAAGACGTTTCTCATACTCAGTCTGAATGCTCAATTCTACCAAGTTATGGTCACTGTTTCCTAGGGAACCTTTAACTCTGTTTATTAAGCCTGCCTCATTACACATTGCCGGATCCAAAACAGCCTAATCTCTGGTTGGATCTACAACATTTGTTCTTGAAAACAGTCCTGAATACACTATGTGAATTCTTCTTCCTGGCTACCTTTGCCATTTTCATTTTCCTGATTCACATAAAGGTTAAAATTACCCATGGTTGATGTGCTGCTTCCTTCTGGAGGAGATCAAAATAGATCATCTACTTGACATGTCTCGCTGAAGATTGTTGGAAATACTTACATTATGCACTAATATATGGGCTTTCCCAAATTTGAGGATGGGGCTGTTTATGGAGTCGTCTCCTCCAGTGAGTTGTTTAATTGTTCACCACCATTTGCGACTGGATTTGGCAGGACTACAGAGTTTTGATCTGATCCATTAATTGTGGATTTCTTAGCTTGATCTTTCACTTGCTGTTTATGCAATTTGGCACAGAAGGTATCTTGGTTTGTAGTGTCACCAAGTTGATGCCTTATTTTTAGGTATACCCGGTGCTGCTCCAGGCATGCCCTCCGCCACTTTTCATCAATGTCAGGAGAACATGACCGTTTCATTCCTTTGAGACATTCTAATAGATGGATACAGCTGAGTATCTTGCTATTTCAACAGGCAGTTGAGTTTTGGAGTTGCACATGGGCCAGACTAGGAATGCATAGCAAAGTTCCTTCTCTAATGGACGTTAGTGAACTAATTAGGTTTTTACAACATTTGATAATAGTTTCATAATCATGATTAAAATTTCAATTCCACACATTTGAATTTAAATTTCACCATCGACCATGATAGGAATTGAATCTGGGTCTCCGGGGGTTTCTGGAGTACTAGTCCAGTGACAATTCCACAACATGAAGATGTGGGTGAGTACGGAATGAGTCTAGTGCGAAAGATAGAAACATGCACACCAATTAATCATACATTTAAATTAAAGCGTTTTTAATGAACGAGTGTGCTGTGTGTAGTGCTAGCAGTGCATGTGGAGTTAATATTATCATAGTCATCTTAGTGATTCAATTTGTCCTTGCGGTCTGTGTGCTTGTGTCTTGTTTGCAAATGCACTGTGCCTGAATGTTGCCTTAGGTGCATATATAACAATTGCTGGTGCATTTAATTATAAGATATATGGCACAGTGCTTGTTTAATCATGTTTAATACATTGCATTCGTTGCAGCGACTTGTGCTTCGCATAGTGGAGAAATCAGGTTTCTACTGACAATGCTGTTAGTTGGCTGTCATTGAGCTTGCTGTAGTGGAATGGTCAGACACCATCCAGCATGTTGCCTTTAGTTTTGGGCTTTCCATCTTCAGAAGAATATGTTACCCTCGGAGGAGGAATGATGGATACTTGGTAGAATGACACTGGTGCTGAGGATTTAAAAATGAGGACAGGTTGTATAAACTAGGCCTAAGTTCCCTTGAGTATAGAAGATCTATTTAGCTAACATTGAGCAATAGCAGTAGCACTGCTATTGGGTTGATTCTACGTGCTCTCAACCAGTGGGAAAAATATGGAAGAGCAGATTGGTAATGAAATTACAGGTAGGCAGAAGAAGTATAGAATTGTGAGCAAAGGTCTTTAATTTTTTGTTCACTCATAGGATGCAGGCACTGTTGGTAAGGGTGACACCACATGGCTGAGAACTTGAATTTTGTTACTTTAAAATAAATAATGTCATTAAAAGTGACCATGAGGATATTGGATTAGTGTGGAAACTCAACTTGCTCACTAACATTAGTATTTAAAATCTAATCTGGCAAGTACCCCATGATTAAAGAAGATATGTTACCTTGGGTCTTGGGAGGGGAGAGAAATGTCTCTCGAAGGATTCTGTGCCATATATCTCTATGTTTTAATCAATGACCCATTTGTAAAGGGATATTGAATCACTTTCCCTTTCAGTATGTCAGATTTGGTTTGCTTTTATTGTAGTAATCAATCTTTCTTTTATACCTCTAAAAATTCCTTTGACTTGTGCTACCATTAAAAAGAGGGGAACATGTACGCGTTTATATAGGGCCTATTGCAACAGGAGATTGTAGTATACAAGATTCAACTTGCTCTGGGTCTGGGATCACACAAAGGACAAACTGGGTAAGGACAGCAGATTTCTTTCTACAAAGGACTTGATGAACCAGATAATAGTTTTTAGTTCCACAGCCACCCGTAGCCACTGGATCATTAGTTCATTCTTAATTACTACATTACTAACCAAGTAACATTACCACTGGGTTAACAATTCTTAGGATGTGCTCCTTTCAGCTTCAGAATCTTTGCATTATATCCTGTAGCCTTGAAAGAGTGTATAAAACAATGGAACCAGCGATATGAGCCCCAAAATGACTGAATCACCAATTTCTGATCTCATTATTTAGCCAGCAGGTTCCTGCTTCTTCATCGCCAGGGTAATGTGCTGTTGCTAACTCAATCCACATTTTGCAAAGTGGGCAAATGCTCCAGTCTGGATCTGAATGTACTGGTCCTCCTATTTGGAGTGAGGATTGTTTTTGTTGTGAGTTTTTACCTTGTTTTATTCAAACAAAGAACTGCGGCTGCTGGAGATCTGAAACAAGCAGAAATTTCAGGAGAAACTCAGCAGTCCCGGCGGCATTTGTGAAGAGAAAACAGAGTGAACACTTTAAGTTTAGTGACCTTTCTTCGGAACCATGTTTCATTTGTATCATTGGGTCAAGGGAAAAAGAGATGAGGAACTATATTGGTTGTAGAAAGAGAAGAAAAAATGTTTTATATTTTCCCTGTAAGGCTCTTCTGCAAACAATGGTAACAGGGACTTATGTGGTATATAACGCTGTGAAACCAAACAATAGCTAACCTAAACCTTGGTATAGAGGAGAGCTCTTGTGGCATGGTGTTCGTGTCCCTAACTCTAGTCCAGAAAGCCTGGGCTCAAGTCCAACCTGTCTTAGAGATGTGCCATTTTACATCCAAACTAGCTGATTAAAATTACTGTCAGAGGAGCACTGTGGCTTCAGTCTGCTTAATTTCTATGTGTTCTCCGGTTCCAGGATTTGAAAAAAATGGCTACAAAGTGTTAGTGAGCAAGGAGCTTCCCTGTGAATATTTACATTATTATCTGAATGGATTTGCAAGCAGTAAAGGACATTTGCTGTGAATCTTCATGAGAGTAAAGATGACCTTGGAAGATCTGACTGTTCAGAGAACTATGCAAACTAGATGACATGTCCTTTAATTGTAGCCCTCAGTGACGCGTAATATTAAAGACTGAATCGAGATATATACTCTGAAATATTGTAGGGCTTTTCTAGGGCAGTTCAAGTAAAAACATTGTTTCATCATGCTGATGGTCTACTCTATCGCATTTCTTTTGGTACCATAATTATCCCAGAGTGCATGCTGCATGGAACTCGAATCATGAGCAGATAGCCCTCTTTGGCTAATAGTCACCCCTAGAGTTTGCCATGTCGACTTGCATCTCAAAAGTCAAGTAATAGTTAAAAAGAGAAGTAACTAATTGTCAGATACAGCAAGTATCAAAAAATACCTCAGGAACAATCACATTTCGCATAGCCTACCCTTACACTTAAAAGGTTAAGGAAGACAAATAGTCAAAATATGAATGGAGAGTCTTGTGACAGATTGGAAGTGTCCCTACCTCAGGGCCAGGAGGACCTGGGTTCAAGTCCCACCTGTTCCAGAGTTGTATAATAACATCTCTGAACAGGTTGATTATAGAAAGTATCTATAAAGTTTGTATTATTCCAATTTAGAAGATAAAACCTCATATTTCCCCAGCAAAGTAAATAAGCTAAATGAAGTCTAAAAGAATTATGGTAAAATGCATGGGAACCAAACAATGACGGGATCCCACTGTACAGTTCATACAAATGTCCTGTCAATTGTTTCTCCTGTTAATTCAGACATGAAAATCTCTGTCTGCTCCAGAAAACATTTCTGAGCATTCCAAGGCCTCCCAGTTAGGGCTGACTGCCAGTAACAGCTCCATACTTTAGGCCTGTGCTCTTTCCCAGCCCCTGCTGAATGCACACACCACATCCACCAAAACCTGACTATCAGCTATTCAAAGTCAATGCACATGGTTTTATGACCAGTATGCATATATTTCAAGTACATCATATTGTTTCCTTTAGAACTTTTAAGATAAATTCTTACAGTTCCAAGCTATCACCCACTCAACAAGTAAGAGCCCTTAGGCATTCCCTACGTACCTTGGTGTTGTGCAGACATTTGAAACAAATATGGTTCCAGTACAGTGGCTGATATCCCAATAATAATCACTGTATTGTATCTACAGCCAACATGTGGAATGTCTGAATAAGGTCTCTCAATAGCCTAATGCTTCTAGTGCATGAACAGGATGAGGGCTCCATGGTTATTATTACATTTTTACACCACATGATATTGATTGTCTGAGCACAGTGCTTCAGAATGGGGAGAAACTGAAAGTTGGAAACACTTCAACCACCTGCCTACCAGACTTGAACTCTGCAGAGATGCCGAATGCAATTGCCGCTGTACATATAATTTTACAGAGGCAGTCCAGATACTCATGTTAGATTGCCAGTAAAAATCCAGCTTACAGTCGCATTGCTATAGTTTCAGTTCAAAGGTGCTATGAAGTGGTTGGTCATCAGTAAAAATCCAACTTTTGCTGCCCTATCCACAATTTAAAACTTATCAAGAGAAACAATCCAGCTGGGTTATGAAGAATTCTGCAATTGATTAGCCTGCCGACACTCACTGTTCGTGTTTAGATGTAGAGAATGTATGGTGAAATACTGGCATATAACCAGCTTCCATTGATCCATATTCCACTATCGGGTCAGCGCTTTCAGGAAAACTGCATGACAGTGTTTAATATTACGTATCACTCAGGGCTACAATTAAAGAGTATGTTTGTTTTCTTTTCTTTATTCATTCACGGGATGAGGGCGTCACTAGGCAGCATTTATTACCCATCCCTAATTGCCCAGAGGGCAGTTAAGCGTCAACCACATTGCTGTGGGTCTGGAGTCACATGTAGGCCAGACCAGGTAAGGATGGCAGTTTCCTTCCCTAAAGGGCATTAGTGAACCAGATGGATTTTCCCAACAATTGACAATAGATTCACGGTCATCATTAGATTGTTAATTCCAGATATTTATTGAATTCAAATTCCACCATCTACCATGGTGGGATTCAAACCCAGGTCCCTAGAACATTATCTGGGTCTCTGGTTTAACAGTCCAGCGGTAATACCACTAGGCCATTGCGTAGTTCCCTAATTGTCTTGTTTGCATGCTGCGCAACTTCCTTGTCAAGAGAGAATAGTTCTGGTTAGTGGCTCAGGAGGAGGATATCCATGAAGATGGTATTGGAATATAATAGCAACAGCCGCAATCCAAACTGTCCATTCATCAATGGTCCTCCATCTTACTTTTTGCTCTGTAGCTGACAGTCCCAGCATCTCCTTTACGTGGCTACAGTGGAAGTAGTGGGCTGGCTACGCTCTGGATCCTGGAGTCCGTGAAACTTTTAAGTTTTCTTCCCATTGCATTAGACCAGCTGCAAACCACAACGCTGCACTATTAGTTCCTCACCAACATGGCAGGCAGCTGCTAGAATTTCTATTAGTCCGCCGGCCCTCAGCTTAAGTTACTCTCCTGCAGTGAGTACATTCAGTGAGCTCCAGCACTGAGGCTGGGCAGTGGTGCTGTTCCCTCATGCTTGGCTCTAGTCCACTCCAGACAGGCATGGGCTGACAGCCCATATACATGTGTTCCGTAAACATCCAAGTGACAAGAAGCACAAGACTATGAGAAATCTGGAACAAGTAGCATCCTCGGAGGAAATGCAATGGGGCATGAAGCAATTAGGTAAAAAGTAGGACCGTCCAGCAAAATATGGGATGGTTGATCACCGTAAACCCAGACTGAAACTTGGCCTCGAGTTGGATTAGCATTACAGGCCTGAATCCCACTCTGATCATTGCACAGAAAGTTCAGCAAGGGCAAAACAGATATTACGCCTACACATATGCCTGTGTATTTGATCACCACTAGGAAATTGCCTGATTCCATCTGCTTGAACGTCTTTTGGACATCCCTTGGTATAAGGTGGTGGTCCCTGACGAGGCCTCCCTTATCCCAGTTCTACATCCGCTTTTACATTTATGAAAGAGGCAACAACGTTTCCTTTTTACTCATTTTGGTTTCTCATTTTACTTCCAGGTATCTGTTGACTTATTTTTAATGGTTTTGCTTCCTGTACAGGAATGGCTTGACTATCCATGGGTCACAATCTTAGCCAAACCACTGCAAGAATGGGCAACTTGGCATCACAACAGTTATATTGAGTGAAAGATGTGTTTGGTTGGAGTGTGTAAGTGCCTTCCACTTCTACCCTGATGAAGTCTGTGGCAGGCAAACTCATAAATGGCTTCCTACAATGCCACCAATTAATGCCCACTTAAGTGGTGCTGCTGCATGCAGTATTAAGAGAGGAGTTAGCTTCTTGTTCACAGGCTTCCCAGCCCACAATTGAGGGACCTGGCACATTGAGAAGGTAGTCTAATGAGCGCCATCCACTGGTGTTTGGTGGACCAGCAACTCATGACAAGCCAGAGGTAGCAAGAACTGCAGAAGCCAGAGTGAGAGACAATGCAGTGTGGAGCTGGAGGAACACAGCAGGCCAAGCAGCATCAGAGGAGCAAGAAAATTGACATTTCAGGTTGGGACCCTTCTTCAGAAGCCAGATGTCTACCCCAGATTCCTTGATTCTCAGGAAGGTCTGTTGCTCAAGTACCTGTGATTGGCACTTCATGCAGCAAGTCTTCCCAAAACAAGGCAATGCAGGACTGTTGCCGATTCTCCAAACAGCAGACTAGATGCCTGTTGCTTACATTCAACATGACTCATCTTCTACTCGGCTTTGACTCAACAGCACTTACCACAATAGTGCAGTGTAACTGTAGAGATGCTGCTAATACACTTTGATACTGCATGTTACAATATTTTTTCTATAATTCTAATGTTACTAAATATTTTGCATCTTTGTAAAAGATACCATTTCACAGTGAATCACAGTTTGAACAATACCAAATTTCAGACTTGGGCTTCATTGAGTGACATGTAATCTGCAATTAAATAACTAATGTTGCATGGATGTGAGTGGGGTACATGGTTTAGGTGTTTAGCGCTGCTATCAATTAACTCTCCCATCTCCAATTTAATCTTAACCCCTCTGAAGGAAGTGATTTTTTAAACAAAAATGTATTTTTTTTATAGTTCAAGAAATCATCTGTTTCCATGTACGTAATAGGATGCCAAAGTATTAATCTTTAGATAGCCCTGCATAAAGCCCCAGGGCGGTAGTTAAGATCAACTATAAAGAAGGAATGCTACATGGATTTATAGAATGACACCTCAATTCCAAAGGTTAAATTGTGAGGAGAAATTATGCAAACATTTTAATGGAATGTTACTTATCCACTGCATGAACTGTTTCCCTCTATAGAGGCTATCAGACCTATCAATTATTTCCAGTGTTTCTGTTTTTATGACACAAGTTACAGTTATAAGTACAGAAGTTTTGAAGGTTAAGGAGCGTCTTGGTCCAGATTTGCATGATGTCAAGGGGAACCGATAGTCTGTCTCGATTTTTCATCTGTTATCGCTCTAGGATGAACAGCAGAATCTAAACTTTAGAGCCAGTTTGGGATAAAGCCAGGAAATATTTCTGTGCTCAAAGTTAGGATTCTTCTGCAAACGAATTTGATGCCAGGTCAGTTGTTAAATTTATTCATCTCAGATTTAAAATTATGCTAATTAAGGTGTTAAGGGATATGAAGCAAAGGTTGTGTGCATAAATCAACAAAGAGCAGACTCTTGTTCTTGTGTTGCTAAGTTCCTTTGAACTATTTATGTACTAATGATATCCTGTTTCTATTTAACTATGACCTGAATTACTGAAATAATTCCTTGATTATTTAAACCTGAGTTACTTGGCATTTACTTGCTTCGGACATTGGTTTCCCTTATGGCCTTTCTGTAAGTGAGATTGCAGAATTTGAAGGACATTTTTTAATATTAAAAGCCTCAGGAGCTGAACTGAAAGGGACTGTTGCTGTGACTATCAGGGCACTTCTCAGTTTGAGAGTGGGAATTGCAGTTCAGTTTTTAGAAGGCAAAGTGCATTGCTTGGCTTCTGTATTGGTCAGCCTTTATGGTTCAATCTCTGTTTACAATAGAGGTCTTCGGTGTCTGGGTACATGTGTTCTGAAAATGGTGCCTCAAAGTAGAAATGATAAATAGTTTGTATGAGGGGTGAGGAAAATTGAAGCATTATCAGAAAAATATCTCTAGGGAGCATGGTTCTGCCTTGGTTGGGACACAGATTGATAAATATACAAGATAACAAGGTGTAGAGCTGGATGAACACAGCAGGCCAAGCAGCATCAGACACTAGGCACACTCCAGCAGTACAAGAAGACAGCTCACCACTGCCTTCTCAAGGGCAACTAGGAATTGGCAAAGAAGTGCTGGCCGAACCTGTAACATCTACATTCCATGTACGAATTTTGACAAAAAAAAGACTCTGGCGGTTGTGGCAGTGAGAAAAGGTGTTGTATCTAATAACTGTGGGTGGGCTATGAACCTTACTGGGATGTGGAGCAGTACTGAAGAGGGAGTGTGAGGAAAGAAGATAGTGGATTTTATGGTCATGGAGTGCAGAAGGTCATTGATCTTCATTTGGCTTTGCTGGCCATTCCTTCGACAATGGAAACAGCACTGACCTCAGTTGCAACCTTGGACCAGGCTGGCAGCGCCTGGTGTGGTGTCCTCTGCTGATCCAAAAGGAGATGGCCTCCAGGTTCATGTCAACAAATTTGGGTCTTCACTTCTGCTGCCATCTCCATGACACTTCTTGTGATTATGGAACCGTGGAAGTCAGTTCTGGGCTGATGGCGCTGGACCCGTTTTGACAGTGTGGTTTTAAAAGTAGCACTGGTACCAGGATTCCCAGAAGGCTCAGGCAGCAGCCATTACTTCTGTCCCTGGTGAGGGGACGATGAGACAAGAATGCAGCCATAGAGGCACGGTGCATATATAATGAGGTGAGTCTTGGAGAATCGTGTGGGAAATCTCACTATGGCTCACGAAGAAAAACTCTCCACGAAATATGCCAAAATCAACACTTAACCGACTCCTGGTGACATTCAGCCTGTAGATTTTACAAAAGTACAAGGGTCCAATCAGCGGGCTTGGTGCAAATGTAAACATTTTCTTTTATCTGTTTGGGTGTCAATCGTGACTGGTACAATTTGGAAAGTTGGAATCACAATCAATTGTTAGAGGTAGTTGAAACTTTCATTGCTAGAGATTTAACTTGAGTTTCTGTTGGAAGACCTATTGGGACAATACAGTCTCGGGTGCATTGATGTTTTTCAAATCTGGGTGGGATGCACTGTTTGAAATGGAAAACAGGTGTTCATTACCAACACATTGTGCACATGATGTTAGACCTGTGTGCTCTAATTTAGAGAAAACCTGTGAAGCAACATTTGTTACATCTATTTTAAATTAAGTGGAACTCAGTAGAAATCCTATAAATTCATCTTTGTTAATGTCGTTGGACAAGTTGTGTTCTCAGTTCAATTAGTCTATTTCATTCAAATCTGGAACTTTTTAATCTCTAAGCTGTACAGCTGCTTGTATTTCTGTCAAAGATGAATTTATTTTCATTATCTGTGTGACTAACGCCTTTAAATAGTTTACCTGTAGATGCATTTTTTTCTAACAATGTTAGGACATGCCATTGTTAATTAGCTGAAAAGACAGGAAGTTATGACATCTTGGTTGAAAATGATTCTGTGAAATGAGTGAGAGGTGACAATACTGTTTGTACAATTGCTGATGGGTATGCAATAAAAAAATGAAGCAGTTAGCTTGCATATGTTCCCGTTGTACAAGGATCTTGCTATTTTCATACTCTACCCTTGAGATTTTAAATAGCATTTTGACAGAAGGCTAACATCACAGTATGATGTGAGCATATGGTATGGGTCTAGCTACTGAGCATGCCCGTTTATGTGACAAGCTTTCTCATCTCTCTAGAGAGACGGATTGAACTTTGCACTTACAAACATCAGTAAATAGATTCTACATTGGACTTTAAAAGGTGTCTCCATGCATTTTCTCTCTCTCTCTCTCTTGTTGTGGACTGCCAGTTTGATGCGCAGTGATACTTTGTCATACCAGGGGAATTCTGGTGTCTGAAGATTTCACGTATGGAAAACACCCACCTTTCATTTATGAAATAAACCAAGCAGTCACTTTTTTTTTATGCTCGAGTGACTCACTGCAGAATGAGAGAGAAGGGTATGAAGTAAAAGATGGATTTTTGCAAGCACTCAGATAAGATGGGTTAAGGTAAAGCAGCACTGATTATGCAGCATGCATTGGCAACACGCTTAGGATCGTTGCTGGGCACAGCTGCTGTGGACCATAACTGAGCTCTTTAGCTAATGAAGGCTACTTGGATAAGACTTCTAAAACGAGCCAAAGGAGGACGTTTGAAGAATTCCAATATCTATGTAAGAGCAAATACCTTTTTAAAATTGTCTTGGGCAATCAGTAATGAGGTGCTTACAATAGCTCGACAGTCACAGCTGGCTTTTTCTAACACCATTTTAGCATTTCTAATTGTTTTGATGAATTAAGTTGATGAGCTCCTCTCCAATTTGAGTGGCCTTTTAAAATGCTTTAAATAAAAATGAAGGCACCTCAACCATTTGAAGGAATAGCTGCCAGGGAAAGAGATTTAGCTTGAATCTGACAGATTCTAGCAGTTGTTTGCAGAAATCAAAAGATGCAGGAACATGTTGCGGTTTGATTTCACAGTTTGAAGCAGACTGCTGTGTTTCTGTGACATTATTTAAGAGAGTAAAACATTGTTATGCGATTGTGATAGTTTTCTTCAGTACTTGTCTGTTAATTGTTTTTCTGCTTTGAGTAAGAGTTTGTTTAATGATATACCATGCAAAGTAACTACATCCAAACATGTGCAAAAAACAAGAATTTGGAAGCACTTGGCTTAAATAGCCAGAGAGAGAGTGTGTGTTGAAAGGAGTGGAGGAGCTTGTGTATGTAATCGATTAAAAACTGCTCTAGGTACCAACAAATAGGTGGTCATATTTTCCTCATTTGTTCCTTTGCAGGGTTCGGCGGACTCCTACACTAGCCGTCCATCTGAATCCGATGTATCTCTGGAGGAAGACCGGGAAGCTGTACGGAGGGAAGCAGAGCGACAAGCCCATGCCCAGCTGGAGAAGGCAAAGGTAATGTAACGTTATACAATTAGATCTTGGCTATGTTTTGTATCAGGCAGCTGGAACTTACTGCACCAAAATGGCAATGCTATTTATTTGGTAAGTTGATGGCGAGGACACAATGGATCAACAAGTTAGAACACACACAGGAAACTGTAATCTAAACTGATATAATGTGGAAGTGCCGGTGTTGGACTCAGGTGGACAAGGTCAGAAACCACACAACACCAGCTTATAGCCCAACAGGTTTATTTGAAAACACAAGCTTTCGGAGTCTTACTCCTTCTTCAGGTGTTAGTGAGAGAGGTAGTATCAGACACAGAATTTATAAGTAAAAGGTCAAAGGGTCACACCACTGATGAGGATATACTAAACAAATCTAAGATGCTGTTAAGTCTTTAATCAGTTAGAACTGCTGAAACTGTGCTAGGAAAAGTACTCACTTCCCTTACAATTTGTTCAAAACCAGCCACATTAATTAATTTACGGACATGTGCATCAGGGTAAAATTGGATATCCAACTCTTAAATGCTATCTTCAGTATTGTTCATGCGTTAGCAATCATAGTAATATTCAGGAATAAAGAATACTAAAGGAAAATTGAATACAAAGGTTTTTTTTCAAAAGTCAGTGTTCAGCAATATAAATCATTCCTTTGCATTTGGAAAGTGCTGAATGTCAGTTCATTGGAAGTGCAGTTATTTGTGTTGGCATTGTTGGCAGCCATTTTACACAAAGTAAGATCCACCAAGTAGTTGTGAGATAAATGACCACTTACTATACTTCTGTTAGGATTGACTGAAGGAGGGATATTGACCGGAATGTGAGGGTAGCTCTTTGCACAATTCGATATTTATTTGAAAAAAAAAAGATAGCACTACTTTTAAGATTTTGTTGATGGTACACAATTGAGTTTTGGAAATTGACCGTTGAACTTCAGTTAACATTCACTCCTAGGCACCAAGCTCCCTAGATCTGTGAGTGTCATGTAATATTCATGAACTTTAACAAAGCTGCAGTAGAACGCGATGCAGGAGCTGTCATTAGTCCTTGACTTTTGAACATCTTTTCCCTTGCTACGGCAGGTGCGGTATTTTTGGCAAGTGAATATAAACGTTACATATTAAAACAGATTTATTCTCCTCCAAATCAACAGTTTGAAGAGGTGCATGGAAGCTGTGAAGTTTGTATTGCTTGTGCCTTGTACATATTTACTTGAAAGGCTTGAGGAGAAGAGCTGGCTGCTCTGTTCTACAGTCACACAGTCAGCAGAGGTTTTTCCTATTCAAAAGCTTGTCAGAATGTTTAGCAAGTTGAACGCAATGACAACTAAATCACGTTTAACAAAAGCATTCATAGTTATTTTAATCATGCTGTTCAGATTTGTTATGACACACCTTCAGGGCAGGTGGGATTTGAACCCAAACCTATTGCCCAGAGGTAAAAATGCTACCACTGCATCACAAAATCCTACGAAAAGTATTTATATGCTGTCTTAAAACATCTGAAGGCACTTCACAACATTGTAATGTCATTCTTTACTGGGGTACAGTGCTGGAAACCAGGTTCCACTATTCATGGAGTCATGACAAAAGTTACAAATTTTATTCAAATATGCAAGTTCCCCATTACCTGCCAGATAGACCCAGTCAAACAGAAAACCTGGTTAGAGCCAAAAAAGCTGCAGATGCTGGAATCTAAGGTAGACAAACAGGAGGCTAGAAGAACACAGCAAGCCAGGCAGCAACTGGAGGAAAGGAGGAGTCAACATTCAGCTATTACCCAAGAACAGAAAACAAAGACCAGGTTTCTGTACTTATTTGAAACTACTATCCATTAGAAGTAAGTAGGTTTGAATAACAGGTAAATAACTGTGATCTGTCAACATATTCTTGACTACTTGAAGCTCCAAACCCTTTCTAAAACTCCTCCATACAGACAGACACAACCTGCGTTATCTGTTTGTGGAAAAAAACTGGGAAACTGTCCCAGTCTACATGATTTGCTTAGATGATCCTTTCGCTGTCCAGAACTTGCTGTTCTTCAATCTCTCTTCGTATCTTTTTCATTCCTACACAAGAGGCAAAGCCAATTGGTACATTAACTGCTGAGACTCTTAGTTATTGGTTAAATGACATACTTTACATTAACTAGTGAGGGAAATTAACTGACTTTTTCACATTTTAGATATTTTACTGGAGAGAAAGATACAACCCCCACCCCCACCTCCGCCAGAAGTCAGAAGGCCTCTGCTAATATTGTTCACACCCACAAGCTGTTCAGTTACCCATAAGCCAATTAGATAGTTGTTCCTGTCAGGCTAATAGCCTCTGACATCCACAACTGGTCAAAACTCCACAAACCATTTGTCTGCTTATTGCCAGCCAAGTCACACTTTGTGAACACCCCCCTGCTGCCAGCCCTCCTGCAAATAGTCTCCGTCACTGTTTGAATAAAGCAACAGTGTAAATACGACTTACAATGAGTTTCAGTAACTTGCTTTCAAAAAGTGCAACAATTCTTTCCTCAATTGTTTTTTTTAAAAAGAACAGTCCTTTTCACATTTAAGTCCAGGATCAAATATGCAGAAAAATCAAAAGGAATGGGGTCTTAATAATAATCAGACTAAAAAGTGATATGAAGAAAAGAATGAGTGAGGGGGCGGAGGACTGACTAAAAATTTGGTGGAAGAATTAGGTTTTAAGGAGGGTGTCTGAAAGAGAATGAGGTGAGGAATGATGTAGGAAAGGATGTGGTCTCCAAAGGTAAAACTCAGGATGACCAGCTTGTACAAGAGGCCAAAATTGGAGTTCTGCTGAGCCTTCAGAGGGTTATGGAGTAAGAGGAGGATGTTACAAGGAGGGCTACAGCAAAGCATGGAAGGACTTGTGCTTGGTGTCTGGTCCATTGATGTAAGTTAACAAATATGGGGCTGATAGGTATAGTGTCGGTTATGGTGCGTGTAACATAAATATTCCAATGATCAACCAATACTAAAGACGTTCACTAAGTTAAATAGAGCATAACTTGTATAAACATGGTTGTAATCAAAGCAGTATAATAACCCACTTGTCTAAAGGAAAATATATCTGTTAAAGCACAGGTTTTCTTCTGTAGTGTTCTCAGGGTAGTGGATGGAATATGACCTGCCTTTAATTCTCAAAATATTCTTTGGTTAATGCTGCATACATGAGAGTTGATTTTATTAAGGCCATCTTCACAACTATTTGGTTTTCTCTGTCAATTTGGAAATATCTTGTCCAACCAATTCTACCAATCCTAGGAAGTAACATACTTTGTTTACTTCTGTATGGCCTTGTTTTTGTAGGGGCCAGTTTTAGTTCCTCCACTCTCTTATTGGACCTCTTTGAGTACTATATTCCATTTAATTTGTAGACAGATGCTTGGGAAGACTTGGAGAAGAACCTAGAGATACCTGAATATTCAGGAGTCCTAGATTACAGCTATTATCTATTCATAGAAATGTCAAAGTCTGTGCCAAAGATTATGGGCGGTATAGAATCTTTTGAATTAAGGTGGCGTCTAATTTTGCTTTCTGTTTTGCTTTGCCCAGCTTGCTTGAATATGATTTGCTGATGATTTTTTTTTTGGGCACAGTCTCTCATTTAAATTGCAAATGTCCACACAGATTCAAACTTTGCTGTTTGGCCTTACATCTGGAATTATTTAGTGCATCACCTGGAATTTCCTCCACTCTTTATATATCAAATAAACGGAGGACCACTGTTTTGTTAGCTTTCGGAGAGGGTGGGGTTCATATTCAGTTATGCTATGTTGGCGGTCAAGCATTATAAAAAAAAATTATTGATTTGTTAATAAACAGCAGTTTGAATATGGTACATTAGTTAACCAGATAAAGAAATATACAGTTGTGACAAGTGAGGACAGTTCACTGATACCAGAGGATAACTAAGCTGTTGCCAGGGAACATGTCAGTATCTTGTAAGTTGTGAAGACAGCATTCTGTTCTCCTAACTGAAGTGCTAGGGAATTCTTCCCAGGGTCTTCCTCCTCCTCATCTGATTCATCATTCAACAGGAGAAAATAACTGCCCTATGTACCGAGCACTTGTTGATTATAAAAGCAAAATACCACAAATTCTTGAAGTTTGAAGTGGGAAGCTACTCATGACATCAGATGACTATTGTGACCTTACCTGCCTCCATTTTGAAGGTTAGTTAGACCATAGACCATAAGATACAGGAGTAGAATTAGGCCAATCGGCCCATCATGCCTGCTGCATTATTTGATCATGGCTGATATGTTTCTCAACCAAATTCTCCTGCCTTCTCCCCATAACCTTTGATCCTCTTACTAGTCAAAAACCCATCTATCTCTGTCTGAAATACATTCGGTGACTTGTCATCCACAGCCTTTTGTGGCAGTGATTTCAAAGGTTAACCGCCTTTCTGGCTGAAGAAATTCCCCCTGAACTCAGTTTTAAAAAGTCATCCCTTTGCTCTGAGGTTGTGCCCTCAGATTCTAATCTGTCCTACATCTTCTCCACATCCAGTATATCCAGGCCTATGACAAGCCCTTCATCCCTGGGATCACTCTTGTAAACCTTCTGTGACCCCCTGTAGGGCCAGCATATCCTTCTTTAGGTTCAGGGACCAAAACTGCTCACAGTGATTGTAACAAGGTCCGCCAGGTGGACATCATAGAATTTGAGAACATTGATTGGGGCAGTTAATCTGATCCAATCAGGGAGCCCTGGCTGATAGATATAAACAGAAATGTCAGACATTCTACATAAAAATTGAAAGAACTGCGGCTGCTATAAATCAGGAACAAAAACAGAAGTTGCTGGAAAAGCTCAGCAGGTCCAGCAACATCTGTGAAGGAAAATCAGAGTTAATGTTTCGGGCCCAGTGAGGAAGGGTCACCGGACGCGAAACATTAACTCTGATTTTTCTTCACAGATGTTGCCAGACCAGCAACTTCTGTTTTTGTGTCAGACATTCTGTTTACTCTTGAGAGCTGGCTCTGAGGGAGCGGGATCAGTGTCAAGGATTTTCCACATGTAAATAAAGGATGACTTGGTGATGGGATACTGGCCTCTGTGAAGCTATTTCAACAATATTCCAACAATATTCCAAATGCAGTCTGACCAGTTGTTATTTATTTCTAAGACTAAACACTGTATTGGTAACACGCTAGTGTAGCATTTGATAAATCTTGGATATAAGCTCAGTGGAACATTATGACTGCGGTCATTCTTATGGCTTTTCCTTTATTCGCATATGCTTTTTGAAGGTTGGTTACTGCAGTAACACAGCTAAAGGAGGTCTCATGCTATACATGAAATACTATTTATGGAATACTAAAAGAATTCAGTTTTAAAGTGACCCCAGTTTCCAACAGTGCCTAAATTGCCCAACTGCTTGTCCAGCATTGAATACTGGATGAACAGAAAAATCCTTCAATTCACCACTGGGAAGAGCAAAGCTACTGTCTCTGGTCCCTACCACAAACTCTGTGCTCTCGCCAGTGACTCTACCCCATGTTCTGGCAATTTTCTGAGGCTGATCCAGAACCCTGGTGTTATAATTGACTCTGAGATGAGAGATGAGTTTTCAGCCATTTCTGGATTGTTGCTCAGTAATAAAAATCAGAAGAACTGCAGATGCTGTAAATCAGGAACAAAAACAGAAGTTGCTGGAAAAGCTCAGCAGGTCTGGCAGCATCTGTGAAGAAAAAAATCAGAGTTAAAGTTCTGGGTCTGGTAACCCTTCCTCAGAACAGGAGAAGGATCACCGGACCCGAAACGTTAACTCTGATTTTTTTTCCTCACAGATGCTGCCAAACCTGCTGAGCTTTTCCAGCAACTTCTGTTTCTGTTGCTCAGGAAAGCGTTTTTCCGTCTTTCTGGCTCTGCAGTAGGTGCTCTGTTGCTGCAACCCTCATGTCTATCCTTGTCACTGCTAGACTTAACTATTCCATTGCACTCCTGGTCGGCTTGCAACATTCTACCCACTATAAACTTCACGGGATCCAAAACTTTGCTAACCATTTCCTAAATTGGGCCAAATTCCACATCTTTATACCACCTGGGCTCACTATTTCTGGCTCTCAATTAAATACCATCTCGATTTAAAAATTTTACTTCATTCTTGTTTTCAGATCCTTCTATGGCCTGATCCCTTCCTCTCCATAAACCCAAAACACTTTGGTATATCTGTTTTCCTCTAAGTCTTGAGGATCCCAATTTTAATTGCTTTACCATTGAGGTCTGTGCTTTTCAATTGCCATAATATGCCCTTATGTGATTTGGTGTCTTTTTTTTAAATAATATGTCTATGAAGCACTTTTTGGATGTTGTAATTAACAACTTCTGTTACGTTTTAAAGATGCCAAATAAATACAAGATATTGTAATAGTACACATTTAAGTTCATACAGTCAGGATTTCTTGCAGCAGCTTTCTATTTACTCTTGAGCTGAAGCCCTTTTTAAGCAGTTTCTGGCATTTAAACATGTTGCCCTGGACCAGCAAAGATTTTATTCAACCTCAGCAGAAATAGTAAAAATCCAGAGACTCAGGCTGATGCCCTAGGATATGGCTTCGAATCTCACCATGACAGATCAATGAAAATCTGGAATTAAATCTGGAATTAAAAGTTGGACTAATAGCGACTTTGTAACCACTGCTGATTATCGTTAAAAGCCCTTTTGGTTCATAAACATCCTTTAGGGGAGGAAATTGACCATACTTGCCTAGTCTGGAATATATGCAATTCCAGAGCCAAACTAGATTGGTTGACTATTAACTGACCCTGAAATGACACTAGAAAATCAGTTAGGTCAAGCCACAATTAGGAATGGGTAATAAATGTTGGCTCAGTCAGTGACTGTACTTCTGTCATTTCAAATGCTTCTATCCTTGTAAGAATGGCTTAATCACAAGAGAAAGCCCAGGTTCTTGCTACAGGTGTTGGTCAGGGCAATAGCCATCTTCAGTTGCTTTGTCAGTGACCTTCCTTCCATTGTAAGATTATGAATAGAGTGATTCTGATCAAATCAGTGGGTCCACTCCATTGACTACTCACCCGTTAATGGAATAGATTGTGCTCACCTAAGTTTTTTTTCTTCTTTATTCGTTCACAGGATGAGGGCGTCACTGACTAGGCCAATAGCTATTGTCCATCCCTAAGTTAAGAGTCAACTACATTGCTGTGGGTCTGGAGTCACACATAGGCCAGACTAGGCAAGGATGACAGTTTCCTTCCCTAAAGGACATTAATGAACCAGATGGGTTTTTCCGACAATTAGCAATGGATTCATGATCATCATTAGACTCTTAATTCCAGATATTTATTAAATTCAAATTCCACCATCTGCCATGGCAGGATTCAAACCAAGGTACTCAGAACATTACCTGGGCCTCTGGATTAATAGTCTCGTGATAATACCACTAGGCCATTGCCTCCCCTTTGTCTGTACCTGGACAGTATCCAAATTTGGATGACAAGAGTGACACTGCTTAATTGATGGGCAGTAAAAAATCTCCAATAAGAAATAATGCCTAACTATCTTTCTGTAATCTTCAGTGGCACCACAAATGCTAGATTACCCCACAATCAACATCATGAGAGCACTATAGACTGTAAGTTTAATAGGAGCATTCAGATTAACATTATATGGTTCAAACTGTCAATTCTAACCTATTAAATGCTCTGCACTATCTACAAAGATTCCCATTCATGTGAGGGCTTGGACCATCTTGAACTGAGCACTCTGACTAATCAGTGACCTTCCTACTGGAATAATTTTCTCTACCCCCTTGGTCATTGGCATATCATGACTGCAGTGTGTACTAAATACATGGTGCACTGCACCAACTTAGTATGTGACAGCAAGTACTTATCGTATGACCTCTATCTGGAAAGACAAAAGGAGCAATGTCCAGGTAGCAGATTGTTATTTGAGGACACTTGCCATTTGCAGACTGTTCATAGGTTCTTCTAGAACTGGACTGTGACAGGAGAGCTCTTAAGCAAACCTTTCCGCCTTTTAGTTGAGACCTGAAAACTCCCCAAGTGCATAATTGGGATTAAATTCACCAACAAAATTTTCTATGATTTGGCTTGAGAGCCTTCCAATTTCCTTCCAGTTATTTAATTGGTCACTTTCACTTTCCAATGACTTCCAGCTCTTTTCACTGGGCCTGTGTTTCTGTTATGGTATTATATTACCCAAACTTGCAGGTTTCACAGTGGGTGGACTTGTAGGAGTACTAATGAAATGTATTAAGTTTTTTTTTAATATTCCAACCTTCGGAGTCTGAAGCATTCTTTTTTATTCATTCATGGATGTGGGTATCACTGTACCAGTATTTATTTCCTATTCCTAATTACCACCTGGAACAAAGTGGTTTGCAGGGGTTTTTCAGAGGCCACTTAAAAGTCAACCATATTGTAGGTCTGGAGTCACAATTATGCCAGAGGTGGCAAAGGTAACTGACTTCCTTCTCTAAAGGACAACAGTAAACCAAATGGATTTTTACAACAGTCGATAGCAGTTCCACGGTCACCAGTAGACTAGGTTTTAACTCCAGATCTTTTGACTCCAAATTCAGTTCAGCCTTCACCATTTGCGGTGAAGGAGTCATATTTGTTCCCCAGAGCATTAGGCTGGGGATCTGTGGATTGCTCGTCCAGTGACGCTACCAATATACAACAACCTCGCCCCAGGTTTCCTTATTTGATCTTATATTTTAAAACATAGCAGATTGAGATTTTTCTGTGTAATCATTGATCCACAAGTTGGCAGACCATTTCCAAGACAGAAAATTCTGTTGCCTTTGTGTATTACACACAACAAATACTGATTTGGGATTCAGACATTTTGTACCTTCTTTATGAAAATCATTAATTTTTTTTGATTTCTCTTTAACCTTGCAATCAAGTTCAGTGAATCCCATGTCCAGATCTGTCCTAATGACATTGTACTCTGCCTGAGAAGAAAATTTCTGCAGTAAATTTCTTAATAGGTTAAACTTGATAATTTTGTTTTCTGGCAATGAATTCTATATGCTATCATTCCCCTTTGCTAGGTATATTCTGGGTGTTGTGTTAACTTATTCATGAAATACCAGAAATAATGGCTATCAAAACCTGAGTTGGCTAACCTCTGCTTCAGTGGCTCCAGGAAATATGTAGCCATTCACAGAATGAATTCTAACCGATCATAACACACTCTTTTTGGAATCACTGGAAAGAGTTGCTTTTACTTTTTCAACATTGCTTGTAAAAAGCTTGCAGAATTTTTTAGATGTAATGTATACACTGTATTTGCTTCTTTTGTAAAAACTTAAATTACGTGCAAACAAAACTTAAAACGGAGTCTACATCAGTTGTAGATTTTGCTGTATCTTCTGCTTGCGTTAGGCTATTTGCTGGTGCCTGGAACATTCGTGGCTACCTTACCAGTCAGCACTCGAACTTGTTGCAAGTAGGTGTTTGTGGCTGCGTTCTTCAGCAAGTGTGTTAAGCTGAGAGACAGACGTTGATCAAGGTTTTTGAGAAGATTTGTAGCTCAGGTTGTTGATGTGGTTGTTGACTTGCTTGCTGAGCTGGGTAAGTTTGTTCACAAACATTTCATCACCATGCTTGGTAACATCGCCTCTGGTGAAGCCTGGCACTCAAACCAGTACTCCATTAACAAACATGTAGAACTGGACCCCATATACCAACCACTAAGAAACAAATCTGGAAGTGATGCCACCCAACCCAGTAAACCAAGCAAGCGGGACAGAACACCGATGTTTCATCAGAGATGCGCTGATGATGTTACCTAGCATGGTGACGAAGCGTTTGTGAACAAACTTACAAGTTTGGCAAGCAAGTCAACAACTGCAGACAGAAGTTGAATTTTAATTATCTCACTTGCTATTTGTTCTTCTTATAATAACATAAATGAATCAAATTAAAACACAATTAAGGTTGACAGTCCCTAAAGGACATTGTATCAAACATCAAAATCTCAAAGGAAACTGGAAAGATTTCAATCTAAAAAGTTGTCTTTGGGGAGGAATGATGAGATTGTAAGAAATAGGAACATAAGTAGGCCGTTTGGCCCTTCAAGCCTGCTGTGCAATTTAGTAGGATTGTGGCGGATCTGGCATTACTCATGTCCATTTTCCTGCCTTTTCCCTATAACCGTTGATTTCCCTACTGATGAAAATCTATCTATCTCAGCCTTAAGTATACACAAATACTCTGACCCGACGCCACTCTGTGGCAAGGAGTTCCAAACCTCAGAGAGATGAGATTCCTCCTCAACTCATTCTTAAATTGGCGCCCCTCCATTCTGAAAGTATGCCTTCTGGTCTTAGGCTTGTCTATCAGGGGAGCATTTACATGTTAGCATTTACCTACTCAAGCCTCATAAGAATCCTTTATGTCTTATTGAGATCATCTCTCATTCTTCTAAACTCCAGTGAATAAAGTCCCAACCTGATTAGCCTCTGCTCGTAAGACAATCCCTCCATATTATCCGAGTGAACCTTCTCTGAACTGCCTCCAATGAAGTGAAATCTTTCCTTAAATGAGGAGGTCAAAACTGTTCATGATATTCCAGATATGGTCTCAGGAGCACTTAGAATCATAGAATCCCTACAGTGCAGATAAAGGCCATTCAGCCCATTGAGTCTGTACTGACCCTTGAAGAGCATCCCACCCAGATCCAACCCCTAACCCCATCCCAGTAACCCTGCATTTCCTATGGCTAATCCACGGAACCTACACATTCCTGGACACTATGGGCAATTTAGCATGGCCCATTCACCTAACCTGCGTGTCTTTGGGCTGTAGGAGGAAACCGGAGCACCCAGCAGAAACCCATGCAGACATGGGAAGAATATACAAACTCCGCACAGACAGTCGCCCAAGGAGCTTGCTGTGTCTCCACCCACACAATATCTGGGCTGATGATATCTGTCGTGTTCCCAATGATCAGCTGAATGCAATATGTTGCATTGGAGCCTCCAAGTAGGGGGCCAACCAGCCACATTCAAATCGATAATTTATTATTAATGTCATTACTGGTCCAATTAACTATAATAAAATGTGCTCAATACAACAATATAGTCTGAGTGTGAGAAAAACACTGAGTGGGTTACATGATTTTTCTTTTCTGCTGTTCTTGTCAGGGTGGGTATAAAGGCTGCAGCTGGGTTCAGTGTTCGACTTCACCAATTCTCAGTGGTGACTTGAATTAATAGTCACCTGTAAAGGCTATAAGTTTAAACATTACAGGCACGTTTGAGCAATTTTTGCTTCAGTTACACTGGAGAAGGTGGATGCCCAACCTCCACTATGGAGGATGTGAGACTTGGAGTTAAAGGTACAGAGAAATAGCAGGAACAGAATGCTGATTTATATGATCAACCATGATCATACTGAGTGAGGGAGTAGGCTGAAAGGGCCAAATGGCTTATTTTGGCTGCTATCTTCTGTGAACCTATGAGGAGAAGGAGAGGGAAAAGGCCTGATGTTCAGGACAGGAACTACCTGAATTGATTGATGTTGCACAGTCTGTACAGGATGAAGGGAATGGTGAGGGTGGAATGTTGCAGGAATGAAGTATTCTGGGAGGATTTATGCACCCAGTTGCATACAGGGTCCGAATGTCTTGCTTGTAGGTCATCAGAGTCATGGTTTCACAGGAGACAGCTCTCACAATTGACTGTAACATCCATGTGACATGCTGGATAGGAGATAGCCTCTGACTGTTTGGGGCTGAGGGGGGCATCCAATGTATGCTGACTTGAATTTCTTTACACCTGGGCCCTTCCGAGCCGCAGGTCGTGATTTTTGTGGAATAACACAACCTGCTGCCACGACTGCATAAAGATAGTTACACATGCAGTGTTCATATGGCCTGGGCAATATGTAACCTTTACAATGGACCACAACAGCCATCGGAGAAGTGCCAGAGGCTTTGCGGCAGTTGCAGGTTCCTGAAGGGTGTAGCCTCTGATTGACTGCACACATATTGTCAGTCAGGACCCAATAGCTTAGCTGTGCGTGTTTATCATTGGGAAAAGCTATCATTCTATAACTGTCTAATTAATGTGGGTGGCATGATGGCTCAGTGGTTAGCACTGCAGCCTCATAGCGCCAGGGACCTGGGTTCAATTCCAGCCTCAGGTGACTGTTTGTGTGGAGTTTGCACATTCTCCCTGTGTCTGCGTGGGTTTCCTCCGGGTGCTCTGGTTTCCTCCCACAGTCCAAAGTTGAGCAGGCTAGGTGGATCGGCCATGCTAAATTGTCCATAGTGCCCAGGGGTGTTTAGGTTGGGTGGGTTAGACATGGGAAATGTAGGAGAATGGGTCTGGGTGGGATGCTCTTAGGAGGGGCAGTGTGGACTGGTCGGGCTGAATGGCCTGTTTCCACACTGTAGGGATTCTATGGCCGTGTTAACAGCAGCAAAGAATAACGCAGATATATGCCATACAGCAGCTTTCCAGGAACAGGAGAAGACCACTGAGCTCATTAGCCATTCATCTAGGTCACAGATGATCTTCCACCTCAATGCTATTTTCCCTCACTATCTCCTTAGCCCTTAATACATTAGTCTCCAGGAATCTATTGATTTTTGTCTAGAGCCTGCGCAGTGATTGAGTTTCATAGCTCCCCTGGAGTAGAGAATTCCAAAGATTTACATCACCTCAGTCCTAACTGGCCTGTTATGTTAAGATTTTGTTTCCTAGTTTTAGAGACATCAGTCAGGGAAAATCCTATAAATCCATCATGTAAGAGTTTTGAACAGATCAATGAGATCTGTTCTCATTTTGTGGATACTCCATAGAGAAGGCAGACCCAGTTTTCTCAACCTCCAATAAGACTATCCCAGGGATTAATCTGGTGAACCTGCATTGATCACTCTTAATGGCAAGTATATTTTTACTTCGATGAGGTGGTCAAAACTGTACACAGTAGTCCAGGTGACACCTCACCAAGGCTCAGTACAAGTTGTAGCAAGACATCTATACTTCTGTACTAACATTTCCTTGGAGTAAATGCCAACATGTTGTTTGCCTTCCTAATTGCTCCATGCATCGACCTTTTAGTGACTTGTGGACAATGAAGACCCAGATGTCTGGACACATGCACTTCCCAACTGTCATTGTTCCTAGAATAGATGCAGAGAGAAGGTACAACAGACATGGCACAACCTTTGAGAGCGCGAGTCTGCCCTGATGCAGGGCTGTCTTTGAGCAGACAATAGCCTATTGATGATGAGGTTTTGATACCTTAATGGATCACGTTAGATTCAAGTTGATGATAAAACTGGAAAAGTCAGATCCCAGAGTGAAGCATGGTTTGATAAACCATAAGTACTTTTGTAATTTGTGGATCATTGTGGTCAGTCACTGAATGTATCCATTAGAGGTTGCCCAAGTATTTTTAGCAAAAGAATATCAAATTGCGCATAAGAGGAAAAAGAAAACACCTGTTTCACACTGCGTAAGATCTACGTTAAATGATCTTGGTAGAAACATCAGAAGCAAAAGCCGTGTAGGTCTTCAAACCTCCAGTGATGCGACACCCTGTTACCACTTTGAAGTTTCCTGTTCAGTTGCATGCTATACATAGTTTTTTTCTGGTAAATTTCTGCATTCACTCGATGCTTTTTTTTTTAGTTAATGTCCTCCTTCTGAGGTCCTTAAACAAAGTGCTAACGTAGCTCAGTTATTTCTTAGCACGTATTCTTTAAACCCATACATTTAACAGGCTTGTAAGATGTCTTTCTTTCTGAACCTTAAAGATTTCTTACTCCTACACCCTCCTCAATGGCTGTGAGGATGGCTAGGTCAGTACCTCCACCTCCTCCCATGGTCCTCTTCCTGACACTCTGTGCCCTCTTGTTCTGCAGTTAAGTGTGATAGAGAATGATGTGCATCCCCAGGGGCCTTCATTCCTCCTTAGTTTTTTTTTATATTCACTCATAGAATGTGGCTGTTGCTGTTTGGCCATCATCATTTATTGTCCATCGCCAGTTGCCCTTGAAAAGGTGATAATGAGTTGCAGTCCATGTACTATATGTTGACCCACAAAACCCTTAGGGAGGGAATTCCGGGATTTTGACCCAGCGACAGTGAAAGAGCGGTGATATATTCCCAAGTAAGGATAGGAAGTGGCTTGGAGAGGAATTTGCAGAGACTGGTGTTCCCATGTATCTGCTGCCATTGTACTTCCAATGCTTATGCATTTGGAAGGTGCAGTGTAAGAATCTTTGGTGAATTTCTGCAGTGCACCTTGTAGAAAATACACACTGCTGCTGCTGAGGGAATGGATATTTGTGAATGTGGCACCAGTCAAGTAAGCTGCTTTGTCCTGTATCGTGTTGAGCTTTTTGAGTGTTCTTGGAGCTGCAGCCATCCAGGAAAGTGGGGAATATTACATCAGATTCCTAACTTGTATCTCGTAGATGATGGACAGGCTTTGGGAAGTCAGGTGAGCTACAAACTGCAGTATACCTAGCTTGTGACCTGCTCTTGTAGTCAAAGTATTTATATGGCAAGTTCAGTTCAATTCCTGGTCAGTGGTAACCCCTAAGATGGGGATTTATCAGTGATCATAACGCCATTGAATTTCATGGGGAGTTGGTAGATTGTCTCTGTTGGAGATGGTCATTGCTTGATACTTGTTGCTTGGCAACCTCTACCATTACTTTGCTACTTGTCCAGAGTAGACTGATAAGACAATAATTGGCAGTGTTGGATTTGTCCTGCAGTTTGTAGAGAGGATACACCTGGGCAATTTTCTACATTCTCAGCTGGATACCAGTGTTGTAACTGTACCAGAACAGTGGCCAGTTCTGGAGCACAAGTATTCAGTACAATTGCTGAAATGTAGATGGGGCACGAAGCCTTTGTACGGCCCACTACCTTCTTGATATTACATGAAGTGAGTTGAATTGGATGAATATGCTGCTGGCAACCTCAGGAGGAGGCTGAGATGGACCTTCACATAGCACTTTGACTGAAGATGATTGCAAATGCTTTAGCCTAGTCTTTTGAATATCTGATATGCTGGGCTCCTTCATTTTTGTGGATGGGGATATTTGTGGAGCTTCCTCGTCCTTTCGGTTATTTAATTGTTCAGTAACTCGATGTGACAGAACTGCAGTCTTCCATCTGCTCCACTGGTTGTGGAATCACTTTGCCCTGTGTATTGCATGCTGCTCCCATTGTTTGGCAGGCAGTTAATCCTGGGTTGTAACTTTACTAGGTTGACTCCTTATTTTGGGTAGGCCTGGTGCTGCTCCTGATGGGTCGTCTTGATTTGAACCTGGGTTGATCCCCTGATATGAAGTTAATGGCAAAGAGTGGGAGATGCTGGGCCGTTATTTTGCAGATCTGTTTGCATGCAGTTTCACTCATAGATGCCTGGTTTGAGTTGCTAGACCTGTTTGCAGTATGTCTCATTGAGCATAGCGGTCATACGTGCAACATGATGGAGGGTATACTTGATGTGAAGATGGAAATTTGTCTCCTTTAAGGACCATGTGGTGATCACTCCTACTGATACTGTCTTGGATGAATGCATCTATGACAGGTAGATCAATGAGGTTAAGACAGAGTAGTTTTTTTCACTCTTGTTGGTTCCCTCATCATCTCCTGCAGAGCCAGCCTAACAGTTATGAACAGTTAGGCACTGTCAATGATGTTCAATGATGAGTGGATGACTTCAACTTAAGCTCTTACCACCCCTAGTGCATCTTCCAAGTAGTGTTCAACATGAGGGAGAACTCATATGAGAGAGTGGGGTGGGTGATAAATAGCAGGAAGTTTCATTGCCAGTGGTTGCTCAAAGGCTTCATGGATCCAGAGCCAGTGTTGAGAACGCCCACAGCAACTCACTTCAAACTGTATATTTATATGCCACCACCTCAGCTGGGTCTGTCCGACTGATGGGACAGAACACACTTATGGATGGTGATGATGGTGTCTGGGACATAACCTGTAACGTATGTGTTTGTGTGTATACCTGTGTCATGCTGTTACTTGGCTAATCTTCCAATCTTGGCAAGAGCCCTAAAGTGTTGGCAAGAAGGGCTTTGTAGGATCATTTGTTATCATTTCTAATGCCTAGGTTGATGCAGGTTGTTCTTCAGGTTTCATACCATGCTTTAGACATTTTAACTGTTTTGATACAACTTAGTGGATAGCTAGGCCATTAAGAGGGCAGTTATGGATCAACCACATCATTGTGGATCTGGAATTGTATATTGACCAGGTTGGGTAAGGACATCAAATTTCCGTGGCAAACTTTTTATTCCAGATCTTATCAAAGTCAGATTTTACCATCTGCTTTGGTGGGGTTTAAATATAACAGCCTTAACCTTGGTATCTTGGATTACTATTTCAATGACATTACCACCTCACCACTGCCTTCCCCAATACTTTAGGGTAGACCCTTTATCACAGCACTTTGTGCCTGATCAAGGGACTCAACGTAAGAAAGGGGTAATCCGAGAGACACACTCTTCCCCCAACTCCTATGCCCTTCCTGCTAATCCCTGACTCTCTCCACAATGCTCACCGTATGATGCCCCTGCCAATATTACCTCCTGGTGACCTGGGCTGTTCATCAATCTTGGGGTTCTAGGACCTGTTGTTTTGGTAGCAGTCACGCCCTCCCCAGTGGCGCTGCTGAGCAAATGTTTTGCTGGCCTTTTGTGAATAGGACTTCTATCTCAGTGCTGTATGCACAGCCAAAGCAGCTTTGGACCCCACCATAGTGTTTGCTTGCTGCCACCATCCTCTTTACATGTGAGGATCTACGGGGCCTGCTTAATCTAGTGTGGTAGAGGAAAACCACTTACTTGTCTAACCAGATGAGGCTCCTGTATTGAACAAGAAAGAAGTTGGCAACTAGTTATCCTAAGCTGTACTCCCATTAAGTCTACATGACATCATCATAATGCTGGTGCTTAAAGCTCTCCTGAATCCATTCAGCCTCTAAACTACAATGGGATCCTGATCCTGGTGAAAGTTGTTGACCTCAACTTGGCCTAATTGACTCATGGTTCAGGGGCCTTCCTGAAAAGTAGCCAGGAGGATCTTTCAATGACTATTGAATCTGTTGGTAATACCCCATTGCAATTCTACCGATAGAGTAAATTGGAAGAACAAATGCAGAACAATTAAATGTACAAAGTTAGAAGAAAATGGTTATATAATTTTCTCTTGCATGATATTTGCCTCTTGCACAACTGAATAGGGAATGATTGAGCCCCCTGTCACTCATGCACAGATGTGAAGCTTACTCGATCATGAAAAGAGATCACTTGTAGGTGTAGTTTTTTGGTTTGGATATAATTGTTAGAAATTAGACGATTCAAGGCAGATTAGAGCTCTGGCCAGGAACAAGTTATGCAGGTGGAGTCAAGGTGAGTGGTAAAGTGTGCAAACCTCCATGACATGGGAGACTTTCTGTTTGTGCCTCATCTATATTAGTTCTGCCTGCTCAACGAGGGTAAAAAAACACAGGTAAAAACTGGTAATCCTTGGAAATGAATATACTGGTCTTAATGGGGCCCCATTTTGAAGGTGGATTAATATGTGTCATTTGCAAATGTTACTTTTTTTCATTTCTGGGTGAGATGTGGTCACAGATCAAAGATTAGAGGAGGATGTCTGATTGTTGAATGTCACTATGAAGGACCCAAAGGAATTGTCTGTGGAAGTGATTGGGAGGAGATGTCGGGGAAGGGGGTGGCGCTTTGTAATGCGGA
Organism: Rhincodon typus; assembly: GCF_021869965.1. Lineage (NCBI taxonomy): Eukaryota > Metazoa > Chordata > Chondrichthyes > Orectolobiformes > Rhincodontidae > Rhincodon > Rhincodon typus. Next base: position 42,082,148 of record NC_063333.1, on the reverse strand, counting down.
AGAAGGAAGTTTAGGGAAGATTAGGTTTCCTGGATCCTGGAGGCACATTCCTGCTATTCCTGGCCCACAAATATACTGAAAGTAATGCACCCACTACTGCAGGCCTGACTCCTCGTAATCTCCCACAGTTTCCCAGTGCAGGCCTCCAGTTAGAATTGCACTCTGGTCCTGATGTCACCAAAGCCCATTCTGCGTTTTTTAGATAAAAAAAATCTCTACTTAGAAAATGTACTTTCTGCGAAAGTAGCCGAAACACTTGGATTGCCTTTTTCCTTTGGCTTGTCTGGGTGCGTTTACTGTTTGATAATATGCTAAAACTGAAGAAATACCTTCACCTGTGTAACCAGCTATTTATCAGGGAAACCTTTTGTAATTCTGATTTTATGAAGTCATTTATTTAATTGTGAGTGCACACAAGCATTTTCATCTATATGTAAACTTTTATGATGGGGCAGACTCTATTTAGATAAGAAAATACTGGAAAATAGTGGCAGCTCAGGCAATATGTGTGGCGAGAGGAATAAAGCCAAGTTTTCAGATCAATGTTTTTCATCAGAACTGGGAAAAGTTAGAAGCCTGACATCATCTGAGGAGAGAAAGCAGAGCCCAGGGAAAACAGACTCTCAATGGCACCATGGAACATGTTGCTGCTTAGTGGAGATTGTAGGATAGACTAGAAATTACTGTTTGTGCGTGATTCTAGTGACTAACCTCTTAACACATTTGTATGACAGTTCTTTGCTGTTTTAATGTATGCTCAAGCTTATTTATTCTTAAATTAATGCCACCTATAAAAGGAATGTGAGTAGAAGAACTCATCCATTAGTATCGCTGATGGTAACCTGTAGGCTATATATTTTTAAAAATCATCACTTGTTGAAAGAGCACACTGTTGTGTACTGTGCAATTTAGTTCAAAACTATGTGTGATGCTGACATTTGCAACACAGTTGGTTATCTTTGCCAAGCTTGACTTTAATGAATATAATGTAATTTATGGCAGGAACTGTAAGTGCTGTTTCACACATACATTCACATTTTATTTTTAATTTGTGAGCACTAAAAACAGGGACAGGACTGTGAAACTAACACTGCATCTATAGTATGTAAAGCCTTGTGACATAGACTCGAATCATTGCTGCATATGAATGTCTTGAGTAAGCGCTTGATTTTTATATAGTTTGGTGGAAATATATTTCATCTTCCCTTATCCCATATTAGTTTGCTGTCTGAAGAGTCTTCTCCAGGTCATTTCCCTCCTGCGTCCAAGGTGCTGGGAATCCATGTCTTTTCAACAACCATTGTTAGCCAAATATCACATGAAGCTAAAAGAGAAATTGCTGGAGAAATTCAGCAGCTCTGGCAGTATCTGTGGAGAGAAAGCAGAGTTAATGTTTCAGGTTCAGGGACCCTTCTTCAGGACTCTGACTCCATACTGGACTCAATACGTTAACTTTGCTTTTCTCTCCACAGATGCCACCAGACCTGCTGAGTTTCTCCTGCAATTTCTGTTTTTGTTTCAGATCTTCAGTGTTCAGTTATTTGTTTTATTTTGCACATTAAACTAACCTTGTTAAACTCCCTTACTGAGCAATCAACTTAGCGGCAGTGAAACCGAGTCTCACTATTTTAAGCATTTTTGATTCATTGTGATGAATATGTCCTTGTTAAATTATAATGCAGGATGTGTAGAGCTATGATTGCAAACCAAGTAACTTGGAACAGTCAGATGATGCAATTTTTAAAGTAGATGAGGTTAAACTAATTTACTCTGTGAAGCTCTTAGTTGTGGTGAGAGGGCTCATTACCATTTTGTTCTTTTACAAGGTAAATTTTTCAGGAAGCCAGTTAATCAGGTGATATATGGTGTCACTGGATATCTTTGTGTTTGTTCTGAAGTATCCTGAATATTCCAGTTGCAGTATTCAGGAGGATTCTATAAGTTGACAAGTTAATATTTTTTAAAGATCCGCTAATATGTTAAAAGAAACTGTGGAAAAATGCAAAATGTGTTATTTATTATAGCTGAGAAAAGATACATTTTGTCAAAGCTCTTTATCTTGCATTGGGACAATCCACAGGAATACTGATGTAAAGTGGGACAAAACTTTTATACTGTATGAGAAACCTACGCTGATTAGTTGGCAAGTGGAGTTCGAGTGTTAAAGATGTTACTTCGGAGAAAATATCAGTTAGAAGACAACTGATATTTAATTGCCAAGTTTTAACTAGGCAGATTGACTCTGATTTGACAAGGTATTGCCCTAAAGAGTGGCTTGTTTACTTGAAACAGGCACAGGGTGTGTACGTGTTCTCCATCAGCAAAGAGCAGGGCCTGGTGTATTAAGAGATAGTACGAACTGCCGATTCTGGAGTCAGCGATAGCAGAGTGTGGAGCTGGAGGAGCACAGCACAATCAAGATCAAATAGCAAATGTTGTTCAATCCCAGAATCACATCATAGAGTCTCAGAACTGTACAGCATAGAAACAGACACTACAGTCCAACTCATTCATATCCTATATAAATCTAGTTCCATTTGCCAGGATTTGGCCCACGGCTGTCTAAACCCTTCCTATTCATATACCCACCCAGATGTCTTTTAAATGTTTTAATTGTACCAGCCTCCACCATATCCTTTGGCAGCTCATTCCATACATGCAGTACCCTCTACATGAATATGTTGTCCCCTTTAAATCTTTCCCCTCTCACCTTAAACCTATGCCCTCTAGTTTTGGACTCCCCCACCAACAAGGAAAAGACCTTATCTGTTTGACCTCTCCATGCCTCTCTATAAGGTCACCCCTCCGCCTCCAACGCTCCACTGGAAATAGCACCAGCCTATTCAACCTCTCCCTATAGCTCAAACCCTCCAATCCTGGCAACATCCTCATAAGTCTTCTCTGAGCCCTTTCAAGTTTCACAAGATCCTTCCAACAGGATGGAGACCAGAATTGTAC
>NC_063333.1:42061744-42078690 GCF_021869965.1 Rhincodon typus | reverse complement strand
GCCATCAACTTAAAAGAAACAGGAGGCAATATCTGAGATAACCAGGTGTAGAGCTGGATGAACACAGCAGGCCAAGCAGCAGGAAAGCTGACGTTTTGGGCCTAGACCCTTCTTCGGAAAATGAAGAAGGGTCCAGGCCCGAAACGTCAGCCTTCCTGCTCCTCTGGTGCTGCTTGGCCTGCTGTGTTCATCCAGCTCTACACCTTGTTATCTCAATGGATTCACGAGTTGGCTGAATGGCAAGAAACAGAAATACTGAAGAACAGATACTTTTTTCATACTGAAGAAGGTACACTGCTATCTTCAGGTTTGGTACTGGGATCATTGCACTTTTGGTATGTATTAACAAATAAAAGATATATTATTGGGGTTATTATTGGGCACAATTTCAATGTTTGAAGATGTAACAAAATGTGCAAGGATTAAGAACTGTGAGGAGGACAGAATAAATTTTAGAAGAAAAGAATGAGGCTGGTGGAAGGTGACTACGTATCAGATGGAATTTAAAGGAGATAATTGCAAAATCATATATTTTGGTAAAGAAAATGAGAAATGACAATATGAACAAAACAGTTGTACAATTAAGCAGTGGAGGTACAGAGAAAGCTGGAGGTATATGTGTCACAATTGTCAAAAGTGGCAGGACAGATTTGAAACATGAATAAAAACCCATATGGATCCTGAGTTTCATAAATTCAAAATTAAAGGAAATTGTTATAACATCCGGTTGCCTCAGAGGTTTGGAAGGATCACACTTTAAGGCATGTAAAGCTTCGAGCTATTTGTCTTTAATTCTGACTTGCCATGATACCTGGCTAGGAATCTGTCCTGTTAAACAATAGCTGTGCAGCTGTGAATGTTACTCACTGGACTACTCACACATACAATTGGCTCTTGGCTAATTAGTTCTTAGATCTTTACTGTTTTTACAAACAATATAGTAGAAGTTATGATGAACCTTTAAAGGAAACCAGACTGGCTTCAACTGGAATACCATGCTCAATTCTGGGCATCACATTTCTGGGAAACTTTGAAGGCTTTACAGAAGATGCAGAATTGATTTGTAACAATGTTTATAGGGATAGGGAACTGTGTGCATGAGTAGGTGGGAGAAGCTGGGGTTGTTTTCCTAAGAAGAGAGAAGGATGTGAAGAGATTTGAAAGAGCTGTTCATTTGACTGGTTGAGTGCAGCTTCAACAACACTAAAGAAGCTTGACACCATCCAGGACAAAGAGGGAATGGTCAAAATCCTGGAACTTCCTTCATGACAGCACTATAGGTGTACTACATCCTAAGGACTGCAATTAGAGTTAAGCGATTCCACAACCAATGGATCAGTGCTCTGCAGTCCTGCCATGCCTAGTCATGAATGGTTGTGAATAATTAAACAACTCATTGAAGGATGAAGCTCCACAAACATCCCCATCCAAACCAGCTCATCAGTGGAACAGATAAGGCTAAGGCTGAAGCATTTGCAACAATCTTCAACCAAAAGTGCTAAGTGGCTGATCAATCTCAGCCTCCTCACGAGTCTTGAACATCATAGATGCTTGACTCAATTCACTCCACATGAAATTCTGAAGCATTTGGAGGCAGTGAATACTGCAAAGGCCCTGACAACATTCCGGTAATAGTACTGAAAATGTTTGCTCCAGACCTTGTTGCAGCCCTAGCCAAACTGTTCCAGTACAGCTACAACACTGGCAACTACTTGACAATGGGGTGAATTGCCCTGGGATGATTTGTACAAAAAACAAAACAGAACAAATCCAACCTTGCCAATTAATGCTCTTTCAGTCAACTCTCGATCATCATTAAAGTGATGGAAGGTGTCATCAACGGTGCTATCAAGCAGCACCCACATAGCAATAAACTGCTCAGTGATGCTCATTTCAGATTCCACCAGGACCATTCAGCTCCTCACCACATTAGAGCCATATTCCAAACATGGATAAAGAAGTTGAATTTCAGAGGCAAGTTGAGAATGACTGTCCTTGACATCAAGGCTGCATTTGACCAAACATGGCATTAATGAGCTCTACCAAAAGTGGAGTCAATGGGAATCAGGCTAAAACTCTTTGTTGGTTGGAGCCATATCCGACATAGCAGCTGAAAATGATTGTGCTGGGTGGAGGTCAGTCTACAGGAGATCCTCAGGGAACTGTCCTAGTCCCAACCATCTTCATAAGGTCGGAAGTGGGAATGATTCATCAGGCCCTACATTGTGGTGGCAGGCCATTCAGCCCATCGAGTTCCACCAACCCTCCAAAGAGCATTCCACCCCTGTGCAGTATCCCTGTAACTTTGCATTACCCATGGTAAATCCACATAGCCTACACATCCCTGGACACTATGGGTAATTCAGCATGGTCAATCCACCTAAGCTGCATTTCTTTGGACTGTAGGTGGAAACCGGAGCGGTACCACGCAGATACGGGGAAAAGGTACAAACTCCACATAGGCAGTCGCCCGAGGGTGGAATCGAACCCAGGTCCCTGGCACTGAAAGGCAGCAGTACTAACCACTGAGCCACCATTCTGCCTGTTTGCTGATGATTATACAATGTTCAGCACCATTCATGACTCTTCACATATTGAAGCAGTCCATGTTGGGGCAGCATGGTGGCACAGTGGTTAGCACTACTGCCTCACAGCGCCAGGGACCCAGGTTTGATTCCAGCCTCGGGCAATAGTCTGTTTGGAGTTTGCACATTCTCCCTGTGTCTGCATGGGTTTCCTCCGGTTTCCTCCCACAGTCGGAAAATGTGCAGGTTAGGTAGATTGGCCATGCTAAATTGCCCAAAGTGTCCACAGATGTGCAGGCTAGGTGGATTTGCCATGGGAAATGCAGGGTTACATGAATAGGGTAGGGGGGTGGGTCTAGTTGGGATGCTCTTCATAGGGTCAGTGCGAACCCAATGGGCCAAATGGCCTGCTTCCACACTGTATGATTCTTTGTTCAAATGCAACAAGTACCTGGACAATATTTAGGCTTGGGCTGACAAGTGGCAAGTAACATTCACACCACACAAATGCCAGGTAATGATCATCTTCAATAACAGACAATCTAACCACTACCATCCCTTGACATTCAATGGAATCATCAGCAATGACTCCTCCAATATCAACATCTTGGAGGATTACCATTGATCAGAAACTGAACTGGACAAGTCATATTAGTACTGTGGCTACAAAAGCAGATCAGAAGCTAGCATTCTTGTGGCAATTAACTAAACTCTGAATCACAAGATCCAACATCTTCAAGGCACAAAACAGGAGTGTGATGGTGTATTCCCTACTTGCCTGGATGAGTGCAGCCCGAACAGCAGTCAGAAAGCCTGAAAGCATCCTGGATAAAGCCAATCCATTTGACTGGCACCACATTCACAAACATTCAGTGACACTCTGTAACAGCAGTGTGGACCACCTACGAGATGCACTATGGAAATTCACCATGACTTCTGAGAAACCACCTTTGAAATACATGACCACTACCATCTAGAAGGACGAGGATGACAGTTACATGGGAACATCACCTCCTGCAAGTTCCCCTCCAAGTTACTCACCATCTTGACCATATCGCCATTCCTTTTCTGTTGCTGCGTCAAAATTCTGGAACTCCCTCCTTAATTGCATTGCGAGTGCACCCACACTAAATTGACTTTAATGTTTCACGAAGGTAACACAGCATCAGCTTTTCCAGGGCAACCAGGAGTGGACAATCAATGCTGGCCTAGCCAGTGATACCCACATCCCACGGCGGAGAAATGGCAGATAGAGATCAATCCAGATAAGTGTTAAGCGATGCATTTTGGGAGGACAAATGTAAGAGGAAACTATACAGTAAACAGCAGAGATCTTGGGGTGCAAGTCCATAATTCCCTGAAAGTGGTAGCGGATAAGGTGGTAAAGAAGACATGCAGCGTACTTGCCTTCATCAGTCATGCTGTTAAGTATACAAGTTGGTGAGTTATTTTGCAGTTGTGTAAGACTTTAGTTAGGTCAATTTGGAGCATTGTGTGCAGTTCTGGTCACCCGTCAATAGAATGTGGAGGCTTGGAGTAGGTGCAAAAGAGGTTTACCAGAATGTTGCCTGGATTGGAGTGCCTATGCTATAAGGAGAGGCCAAACTTGGATTGTTTTTGCTACAGCATTGGAAGCTGAGGGATGACCTGATAGAAGCTTACAAAACTTTGAGAGGCACGGGTAGAATGAATAGTCAGAGTCATTCTCTAAGGGTAGAAATGTCATATACTAGGGACATATATTTGAAGAGAAGAGATATATTTAAAGAAGAGTGTGAGAAAAGTTTTTTTACACTGAGGACTGTAGGTGCCTGGAGCCTACTGCCAGAGGAGGTGGCAGAAGCGGATACATTACAAAGCTTAAGAGGGATTTAGATTTGCATATGAACAGGCTGGGAATAGAGAAACAAGGATCATGCGCAGGCAGATGGGATTAGATTAGATGGCATCATGTTCGGCACAGACATGGTGGGGTGAGGGGCCTGTTCCTGTGCTGTACCATTCTATGTTCCTAAAAAGAGATATTTCCAATAGAATAGGCAAAACTTTCAACTGCAGCAGGCATTGGGGTGAAAAACATAATAATGGATCAACCATCTGCTATGTAAGTCACAGCTGATCAATGTTCATTTCCATGTTAAGGGATGTCGGGGGATGTATAATGTACAGCTGATACAACATTATCCATGTTTTACTTCCCCACCGATGTTGAAAATTGTGGCATATACCTGTGAGGCCAAGTTAGAAAAACATTTATTCTTCGTCTCTGGGGAAAACAACTTTGTCTATTTTATTAATCATCTAGTGTTTTCTTAAATTCTGAAACAGCACATTTTGTTTGAAAATGCAGCATTTAACGAAACTAGTTCAATAAAATTCTTTGTGGTGAAAAAAAATAGGAAAAAGCCCTGAAACATACACCAACCAAGATTCAGAATACAATCAAAGATAAGCAAGATGTTGATGAGGTAAATCAAGAGATTATCATCAGACTAACTTATGAAAAAATCCAATTCTTGAATGCACACTTAGATTAGTTCAATGTGTTAGAATTGCATTCAGAATTTTAGACAGATCCCTTCAACTCAGTGTAACAGTAGGTAAGTCTTATTGCAACTGTACAAGATGTCAGTATGACCATGTCTGGAGAACTGAGAGCAGTTTTGGTCCCCTTTTTTAAGGAAAGATATTGTTTCATTGCAGCCAGTCCAGAGAACAGTCTTTAGGAAGATCCCTGGTTTGGAGAGGTCATCTTATGAGCAAAGTCTAATCAAGTTGGGACTCTAGTCACTGGAGTTTAAAAGAATGAGAGGTAACCTCATTGAAACATATAAAATTCCTAATGTGTTTGACAGGGTAATTGCTGAGAACATGTTTCCCCTCAGGCATAGTCTTAGAATATAAAACTGAGATGCGGAGGAATTTATGCTCTCAGAGGGTCGTGAGTCTTTGGAACTCCTTGCTACAGAGACATGTGGGGACAGAGACCTTCTGTATGCTTAAGGCTGAGACAAATAGATTCTTGATCATTGGGGGCAAGGGTAGGAAATTGGAAATGAGGAAGGTCGGATCAGCTATGATTCTATTGAATGGCGGAGCAAGCTTGATAGGCTTGATGGCTGAGAGCTCCTATTCCTATTTTTTATGGTCTGATTAAACAATTCGAGCTCATGCTTTATATTTTTCTATATTAGCACTCAGTTGATGAATAGCCATGCAAATCTTCTATGCATTTATGCAGATAATTGCTGAAAATGCAATGAATATTTCTATTTTCATTTCAATTTCACCAGCTTTGGTGTATACTGCTAACAACAGCTATCATTACAACTATTACAGTTTCTATTTATTTGTGAAATTATTATAACTAAATACAAGAAAAAGAAGGACAGGAGATGACTAACCAGTACATCAAACACATCCCATCCTAGTCACACGTAACTTCCATACACTATTTATCCAATTTCCATAGATGCCTTCATCTCATTACCCATACACATCCAGGTACAGACAGTTGTGGGAGATGCAATAAATTTAGAAAACAAGGCTAACTTGACTCTGAGCTCTCAAAGGGTCCCAGGAAAACTCAAGGAGATCATGATGACTGCATGATCGATCCCTAATAACTCACCTGTTGTCTCATTAATTTATTCAACTCCCTTTTAACTGGGACCTTGCTTTTTTTTGCACAAAATGGAAGACTACACCTTTCATGTGAGAGTAAAATTCACATTGGCTCTGTTCGTATGCTGAATTTTCAGTGTCATATGTCATCAACCAACAAGAAATAACAAACCAGACAAACGGTCACTTCAGATGTTCAAACATCAACAGTTCTAATTCACATCTTTAACCTTCCACAGGCCCATCAAATGTCTCACAGGATGTACTACAGGAGGAGTGTGAATACTGCACAGAGGAAGATGGGAGGAATGTAAAATACATCAGGTATTGAGCCCATTTCCTTCCCAACTATTCCCAGAACCATTTATCCAATATAATGGGTAGGGAAAGGACTAGACTGCCATCCTTAATCCTGTTGAGACCCTCAACTTTCCTTTTAGTGAAAGTTAAGGACATCAGTCTGCCTGCAATGTAACAAATGCTGGACAGGGGCATGGCCTGAGCACAAAGACTACTTCTAAACTGATTTTTCCTGTGTGCATACCAGATAGCCCTGCAAGATGTCACTGTCATGTCCCCCTACCCTCATCCTTCTCCTCCCCTACTGAGTAATGAATACTGAGAGAGTGCAGCACTGTCAGAGGTGTTGTTTGATTGAGACATTAAACTAAAGTTCTGCCAGCTCTGTCAATGGTATAAAAGATTCCATTGTTGAAGAAGACCAAATGTGTGATCTGAAGTATCCTGGCCAATATTATCTCTCAATTAATTTCACTAAAATAGATCTTTGTTGTGTTGCTTCTTGTGGGAGATTGCTGTGCTCTGGTCTGACTAGCACAGTTAGTAGAACATGAGACTCTTAATCTCAGGTTTCAGCCCTGCCTTGAGTGTTGCTGATTTCTCTGTGTGAAGCCCCATCACTTCAGCAGTGTCACTATGCCCACAATGAGTTTTTAGGGAGGGGTGTATATACTGCAGTGGTAGCATTCCCTACTGTTGAGCCACCTGCTCCAGAGATGTGTCTGAACAGATTGATTATAAATATGTGCAAACTGCCTCAATATCTATTGAGACAAGAGAATAACACAAAAAAAGAGAAGTATATGCTGTGTTCAAATTGGCTGCTGCATTCCACATTAAGTCAATACGTTAAAAAGTATTTCATTGGCTGTCCAGCAGTTGTGAATGGCACGATATAAAGGCCAGTAATCACTTTGTCCATGCTGGCTCTTACTAATACTCGCTACACTCAGGATGCCACCCTCAATAGGATTGGTTAAAATCTTGCCTTAGACCTTCGCTATCTCACTAATATGTTGAAAAGTGCTGTTCTGATTATTGTTAGCAATGGAATTGCAAGTGAGAAATGAGAGTGAAGACGAAGCAAGGGAATGTGATGTAGGGTGCTTTGATCAAACTGCTCCAGCTTCTCATCTATAGTACCCCTTCTTCCCTCAGTCACAGCTTCACATGGAACCTCATCCCGAAGACTGAAACCGGTCCTGTACAAGTGCACAGAATGCAGTTTCTCACCAGCTCCCACAGCTCCAAAACTTAGAGAAAGTCAGACAAGAAAATCTCAGCAGTTAGAGCACGGATCTGAACAGCCTGAAACTACATGACCAGATCACGGAGGATTGGAAAAATAAATGGAAGAGTACATTCATAAACATGTTATATTGTTAAGGTTCTGCTTAGATTTTGAGCCAGGTAAAACTTGATGCTTGCTCACCTTGCTGGTCTTGCTATTCTTGCCTGTTGCCTAGTAAGTTGCCTCTCATGTGGGAGTGAAAAGGCAAGACATAAAGCCAAGCAATGATACATTGCACAGTGATGAGTTGTTAATTGCAGGGTCATTTTATGTTTGGGGAGGTGGGAGGGTTGGATTGGTGGGAAGGGCATGCATGTTTGGCATGTGGTTGCCAGATGGTGCAATGGCATAATCTAACTAAACCATGCCACTGAGGCATCCTGCACCTCAAAATGTGTCACTACTGGTGCCAGGCTCCCAGTCCTCCTGTTCCTCCTTCTCTTCCTTTGCAGAGAAACCTCCTCTCCTGCATTTAAACCTCACTGTAGATCTACATTGTGTCAAGTACAGCCCAATACCATCACACTCAACACCCTGGTTGGTGCATATCAAAGGGCACCTTCCGATTCGTTCAACATCGAAAAAGCATCTTCTGCATCCCGTTTGTTGGCTCCATTGCACATTGCTACAATTATAACCGTACGATGCTGCACTGTTGGACATCATTGCTCGAGCTCCTCATGGGTGTCATTTGTCACATTTTAAGATAACAGCCTTTGTCTCCAAGGAGCCAGGCTGTGAGTCTGTTCTGAGGCCGACATGTTAAAGTGCGGTAGATTACAGCAGAATGAATAAGTCACAGCAGCTCCCTGGGAATCTTTCACACAACTTTCAGCTGATCTTTTCATGGTCTCACACATACACACTGCAGTACATTAACGGAGTAAAAGTTCCTTTATGCTCATGAATACTCCAAGGAAGTGCCTTGATACCCAAATAAATGCTGCACGGGTGAAAGACAATCAGAGTCCAAGGAGTGCTTCCTCATTCTGAATGAGCGTATTGGTTGCAAAGTAACTACAGTGTCACCTGGTTAAGCTGACACTATTCATCCAGTTGCAATTTACATTTCATGTTTATATTTGTAGTTTGCATATATATCCTGTAGACTCCTGGAATGATTGGAAATTAAGGGCAACTGTCACTTTAGCAGCAGCCACTGGCACAGATGCTCACTGAATCCAGTGGGAAGCAGCTTTTCTACCAGTAGATCGCAGCACATACCATTAGCCTCTTGATGTCCTGTTGTTCAGCCATGAATCTATAAAACCTCTGATGTAATTAACACTCGTGTGAGCTACAACTGCTGTGCAGATTTGCCAGTAGAGGGCAGTTGCTGCTCCTCGTGTAAGGTTCAAGGTAAAGTATGTGAACAGCACTAATGCTGATCTAATCAATGACAGACAGAAAGCCCCCTTCAATGCAGTAGAAATGACACCAAACATATTGGAAATCACTTCCAAATTAGTGAAAGTACACAAATTTAATCAAAATACTGTGAATGCTGTAAATCTGAAATAAAAACAGAAAATGTTGGAGAAACTCAGCAGCATCTGTGGAGAGAGAAACAGTTCACATTTTGAGTCTATTAGGAGTCTATTTCATAACTTCAGTGATAGCACACTCTGGACACAGGTAGTGAGAGTGAAAACCTCTCATTTAGTTAAGGATGGAGCTGATAAGTGTCCGTTCTTACTGCCCTTTTTGTTTGCCTGATATTTCTTCAAATTCCCTCAACTGCTGCCTTTGAAAGGCTTTGCTTTCATCATTGAGGTCTCGGAAGCTGTGGGCCCATAGTTAATTACGCTGTAGGCTTCCTCTCACACTGTAATATGGCTGTTTGTGGGTTATTAACATTTCAGTTGGCAACCTGACTTTCACAAATGGGTGGGGGTGCATTGTCACTCTTACACGTGTTGAATGTGGAAGTTAAAGATTTGGAGACAGCAACCTTACCCAGTTCTCCCCCTGAAGTTAACGTCGACCAACACCACCACCCCGCCCTCGGCCAAATGTACTGGGAGCCGATTCCCTCAGCTTGAGTGGTGCATTTCACTCAAGGGTATTAACTTACACCGTTCTAATAGCTGGTTACACAGTGAGCTCCAGTGGCGACAGACTGCAATATCCACAAGCACATGTATGTATGGCCCAAAGGTTGAGGGTATGCAGCTTGAACAATGCAAGTGATTGTCAGATCTGGAAGTTGCTGAAATGAATAGGCAGCAGTGTATTAACCTCTTCCTCCTGAATCCGGAAAGGTGATGGGTTGTATTACTGTGATGAAAAGAGCATTAGTGATGGGTGCATTTGGCATCCCAGAGGAGTCAGCAATAAAGCCCCTCCTTCCCTCTCTCTCTCCTTCCTCCCCGCAGCCAGGAGGGCGGGGACTGCCTGAACCTTGCAAGTCTTGTAAAACCAAAGCACAATTGCTTTTCTTTTTAAGAAAAGCGTGTGGCACTTGTTTCCTCCGCGTTGCGAGGTGCAACAGTGTCAGATTGAGAGAGAGAAGAAAACAGCAAACCGCAACTAAAGGCGAGAAGCCAAGTGCTGTTCCCACCCCCTTGTGGATGGAGCAGGGAGTTGTCAGGGTGGGTTCTCCTTCCTCCCTCCCTCCCGGGGGCGATGCCAAATATTCAGTGATTTCACCAGCTACCGGGAAGTGAAATGTCCGTTTTCTCTCCGCCGGAGGGGATAAGTCCATAGCGAGCGTTCCCCTCACTGAGAAAGATCCCAGTCTGTCAGATGGTTCACAGCGACATGTCCAAAGCGCAGGAGATTCGGATGGGTATGCTGGAAAACCCCAGCATGCAGGTAACTCGTAGCTTGACAGCAAGACATTTTATTCTCCCAAGTTTCTATTGTAGTTTTACACCAGTGTGCCAGTGTGTGTGTGTGTGTGTGTGCCAATCTCTGTACGTCTATATATGTATGTGTGTAAATATGTACCTGTGTGTGTACATAGGTATGTATCGATGCACCTACATCTCGGAAGATTTGTTCAATGAAAGCAGTAGTTTGCAGACTGCCGTTGACTGCTCGCCCATTCAGATGGTAGTATCTGGCTGTTTCCCTTACGGTAAATTAACAAACTGTACCTGCTTCTTACGAATGTCCTGGGGTGTGTTTAAAGCGTATTGATTCGTAAAAATCCAGTGAAAATCTGCCAGTCTCTAGCAGCCGGGGATCTTCACACTGAAGAACGTTCCTAGTTAACAAGCGGGTAAACTGAAGCGAACTTTAAGATCGCATCAGAAAGTTCTTTTTTTAACTGCCTTACTACGGGCTACCTGGTCGGATGCAAGAGCTCGAGATCGACTCACTGAGCTCTTTAGGATACATTGATCTAACTTCTTCCACTCCACAGTTAAATCTGCAACTTAACATCGTAGATAGAATCCAAATTAAGGTCATCCTATTATTTCTCGGTCCCTGCTTAATGATAAAGCTTTATATTTATATTTTTATAGCATGAATTATAATTGGTCAAATTTCTTATGGGAAGAATTTATAATAGGATATTTTAAATGTAAGGAGTTTGGGCTGTTGTGTCTTCCTGGTTAACAGTACATTCATTTACATGTAAACAAAGGAACATTGATTTTAACATCCAATGTTCTTTCAAAAATAATGCATCATCTAAACATTGAAGTAATTTTTAAATAGAATGCATTGACAACCGTAGAAATATATTTGACCTTTATTTAACCATAAATTTGTGTTGACATATTATTTGACAACAATGGCTTCTCACTGATGCTTTTGAATGTCCCCAGTCAAGTGAAAGAAGAGTTTATTGGAGGATCTTTCAGGATGGCAGTCCCTCAGTTTCATAAAATATTTTTTCCCCCAATAGTACCCGGAGTTTACCCCATTATTGACAGAAGTAACTAACAGTGTACCTGTATCTAGATTATAAACCAGTGCACTATATGATTTTAGACTTTAAATCCCTCCAGAGCATCAGTTTGTGGATTCAACAAATTAATGAGCGATTTCAAACCAATATTTTAAGCAAATTTTACATGGACTGTATTTGTAAAAGAGAATGTGACATTGTATACCTGTTCAAACTAGTAGTTTTTCTTTGGTCAGCCTATGAATTTTATGTAATGGCTAATCCTTATTGTTACAGACATGTGTAAGTCACTCAGCACTGAATGCATTATTTGTGAAATAAATAAATTACCATGTTCCTTCAAGTTAAATTGTTAGAATATGCAATTTTAATGTTTTCTTCAGTAAATTAACTCCAATATTGCACCATTTTCATCACTTTGCAAAATGGTCGATTTTTTTCTGATTTGAGTTTGTTGTTGGTTTAGAGCACATCTGTGGGTTTAAATTTTGTGGCTAATTCTCAGAAATATTGTTTTTAATTTGTTGGATGGCTCAGAAGGAGGCCATTTGGCCCATTGAATTTTATTCTTTTTGATTTTACTAGTTAGACTGAGAATTAAGACTGACTTCCTGAAGGTGATGATGTATTATTATTTCTCTCAGACGTCTGGAAAAGGTGCAATTAGGAAAAACAGATTTAAAGGATCCGACGGGAGCACGTCCTCAGATACCACCTCTAACAGCTATGTGAGACAGGTAAGATCCAGGTCTTATATGTTTTAATTGCTTTTTGACGAAAAACATAATACCAATAATCATAATTCCAAAGATAACAATGTAACTTTAAGACCTAAACAATAGGAGTCATTGTGTTCTGTGCACGTAACAAATCAGCCTTTGGTGATTTCATTGAGTAGATCTAAACAATGACTGTGAAATATAGTGATAAAGTATACACCTCGATCTTTACTTTCTCTAAGGTTTTACTTTTTTTGGAACAAAAACAAGATGAAAGATTGAATAATATTTAATGCCTTGATTTTTCAGAAGTAATCTTTCCTGGCCTACTGTAGACTGAAATCACCTACACTCATGATATTAATGCACTTTGGGCCTGAACTCGTAGTTCAGCTCTAAATCTGAAACACCCCTCTTACGTCTTGTAATATACTCATATTACTACATTTAGTGAACCCTTAAAAAAAGCCAAATCTGTCCATTTGTATTTAAACACAGGAGCAAGCTATGACCATTGGCTTTAGATCTGCTTCAGTGTTTATATTTAAAAAAAGCTTTACATCATTGGAAAGGCAGTATCAAGAAGTCTGTTCATCATCACTTTCTCAGGGGCAACTAGGGACGGGCAATAAATGCTGGCCAGCCAGCGATGCCCACATCCCCCAAATGAATAAAAACCCTCTAAGATGTTACTCTTAAATTTGAATATTGTAAAGGTGCTGGCTAAATAATATGAATCTTACAAAGCATATGGGAGTTAATTCTTTAAAGATGGCTGTGTCCATAAATAATTATTTATTGTAGTGTTCTTTCAGTCATAGGAGACATTAATATGGAGAAAGGGAAGAATTTTTCCAATATTCCCCAAAAATAAAACATTACATTTGTTTTAATCTCATATAAATATAAAATGTCGACCTGTTGGTCTTTGAGTGTTGGAAAGGTGTCAAACAGGCAGGGTGAATACCAGCTGGCTGAGAATTATAAAACAAAATGTTACAAGTAGCAGCCAGCTAACACTGCAAAACATATCAGACTTAGAAGGCAGACAATAGTGTGAAATGGTGACTAAAGATATATCTGCAGAAGTGTGACAGAATACGTGACAGAGCATAACATGAAACAAAATCAATCGGAATTTTATTTATTTCATTTTCTTCAGTGTGTTAATGTTGGACTGAGCTGTGGCTACAGGCTGTCAAGGAGACCCTCATATCCAGGCTAATCAAATGAGCGCTGTTCATGTTGGACTGTTTTATGCTTTTGATTCACAATAAATGCATACTTGAGTGGATGAAGTTATTAATAGAGGCTGTTGTGATGTAGAATTGTGTTGCCATATCAAACAATTGCTTGTTGCTTAGTATGCCTAATCTGGATATATTAATTTGCTATCAATATCTAACGTTCTTCCCATTTTCCCATCCCCTTTTACATACTTGTTTGAAAGCAAAATGGTGCCAACAAAGCTCTTGGTGCCTGGTTTCTGAAACAAACTCATCAGCAATTGAAGACATGGTGTGAAATACCATTAGCAACTTTAAAAAAACCCAACTTCCTCTGATGGATTATGTTATCACACCATGTCAGTGTGTTTGTCACTGTCAAAGAACAGGAACACTAAACTTGGCAAAAAAAAACTCTTCAGTAAAGAACAATGAAAATGCAAGACTTTGAATGTTTTAAGAAACTGACATCTTGCAACTTAAACCTAAATACACTAGAACCAATTGTAATTTCAATTATGATTTCAATCGTTGTCAATCGTAGCCCTGAAACCACCTATCAATGTACTTCTGTTCAGTTGTTATTAATTTGAAATGTCTGAAGACAGCAGCTAGTGCAGTTAAGTGTTAAAATACATTAAATTATGCTAATAATTTAGCTGTAGTGTCAGATAATATTTTTACTGGTGTCTGTATTGATGGAATGCTGACAGGGAAAGGTTTACGTAAATTTCCTCCTCATGCAACAACTGTGAAAATTACACAAAAATATTCTCCACTCGACCACTTACAGAATTTTCATAAAATTAACTTTTATTTTGATGAGCACACAGATAAAACTATTACAGCAAGTAACTTAACAAAAGAAACTGTTGAGTTCTGAGAGAAGGGTCACCGGACCCGAAACGTTAACTCCGATTTTTTCTTCACAGATGCTGCCAGACCTGCTGAGCTTTTCCAGCAACTTTGTTTTTGTTCCTGAAAAAGAAACATGACCTGATTTTGAAGTTAAAAGGGTTTTCTGTGGAGAATGCAATAAAGGATTATTTTTGGTATTACCTATAGCTACGAACCATACAAAAACATTAAAACAAGACCATTCAAGTTTTATTACTCATTGTCAAGTTAAACTGAGCCTGAATTCATATTATCCAATTTATTGCTATCTGTCCAAATGATTCCAATCTTCTTGTTTACCACTATATCATTTTAAGATTGTTTTTCATTGTCTATTGCCAAGCTGAATCATAAATCTTGCCGAAAATTCAATAACCTAGTTACTTGGTTCAATGTGTTATAGGTTGTGATTATATCCACCAGTATCATCTGAAATTCTCTGAGATAGGGAAGGCAACTGGAATGTGGTCCTCTATTACATAGGGAATGGAATATTAAAATATTGCAGTTTTCATAAAACTATACAAGGCAATAGTCAGATCACACCTCCTATACTGTGAAAAGTTTTGGTCCTTTTATCTGAGGAAAGGCACACTCACTTTGGCAGTCCACAGAAGGTTTACCAGATTGAGCCCAGTTAAAAAGGGGTTTTCTTATGAGGAGAGTTTGAATCAGTTGAACTCATTGGAGTTTAGAAAAATGAGAAGCGCCCTTATTGAAACTCATTAGATTTCTACAGGGTTTGTTAAGGTGGATGCGTGAGGTTGTTTCACCTTGTGGTGGAGTTCAGAATTGGAGGGCATAATCTGAGTAAGGGCTCACCCTTATTAAGACTGAGATGAGGAAGGATTTCTTCCCTGAAGGTAGTGAGCCTGTGGAATTCTTTACTGCAGAGCTATCAACATTGAGTAAAGTGAATTCAAGTTTGAGGTAGGCTTTTTTTTTTAATCAATAAGGGTTATGGGGAAAGGTAGGTGAGGATTATCAGATCAGCCATGATTCAATTCTTTGGTAGAGCAGACTGAATGGGTCAAATGACTTACTTCTGTTTCTATGTCTTATGGTCTTAACTAAGATCCTTTGACTAGATTCCCTCAAGCCTTTTTATTGAGGTTGGTTTAAGTCACTGATACCAAATGAAGAGGGATACTCGCATGAAGTCTTTGCAGAAGAGGTATGGCCCTCCAAGGCAGACTTAGGGATACACAACAATACAGAGTTGCCGAGCAGAGGCTGATAGCCACGTTCTGTACCCATGAGGACGGTCTCAACCGGGATCTTGGGTTCATTTCACACTGCAGGTGACCCCACCAAACTACACACTCTCTCACACACCTGCATACATAGACACACTCACTCACATGAACGCACTCACACAGATACTCACACAGACCATGTCTCATACATACACACTCACACTTTGTCTCGCTCAAGCAAGCACACACACACTCTCTCTCAAACACACATATGCACTCACACACATACACACACACCCCCCCCCCCACACACACACACACACAAACACACGCGCGCGCGCACACACACACACAACACACAAACACATATAAATCTATGGGATGAATTTGCATTTGCAGATTTGTAATTGCAGATATTTTGTTCAAAAAGCACACAATTTGTAGGCAGTCAATGAGGTATTCTATAAATCCCTACTTTGGAAATAAAACCCGTCTGACTCTAAGTTAATACACAGCCAGATTCTAAACAAGGCCCCACACCTAAAATGTGTTGTCTAACCCTGAGATGTCACCTCTGATCTACTAATAGTTTATCTTGAGGCAATGACTTGAAAGAAATTCTGGGATTTGCATATTAATCCTTTCTAACCAATTAAAGATTTAACAGCCATCCTAGGTTTGTTCAATACATTTGCATCAGTTCTCTTGATTATAAATTCTGTGTCTGATACTACCTCTCTCACTGACACCTGAAGAAGGAGTGACACTCCGAAAGCTTGTGTCTTCAAATAAACCTGTTGTGTGATTTTTGACCTTGATAAACAGTTGGTTTATTACATATGTAATGTAATTAGCTATTACATACCATGAGAATCTCTTGTGATCTTAGATTAGACTTAAATTCACATTACTGTTTAGCTACATAGAATTTATCACTGAACTGAAACTGGCTAGATGTACTCCTCCTGTAGAATGTGGGAGGTAAGGGTCACCACTAGTGTCCCCACTGACTTCATCTGCGGGAAGTGCACCCAACTCCAGCTCCTCAGAAACCGTGTTAGGGAACTGGAGCTGGAGCTGGATGAACTTCGGATCATTCGGGAGGCTGAGGGGGTAATTGAGAGGAGTTACGGGGAGGTAGTCACACCTCAGGTACAGGAAAAAAGTAGATGGGTTACAGTCAGGGGACGGAAAGGGAACAGGCAGACAGTGCAGGGATCCCCTGTGGCCATTCCCCTCAAAAACAAGTATACCGTTTTGGATACTGTTGGGGGGGACGACCTACCAGGGGTAAGCCATGGGGTACAGG
>NC_063333.1:42036244-42061244 GCF_021869965.1 Rhincodon typus | reverse complement strand
AGATCATCTCACATTATTCTATACTTCAGTGGTTATAAGCCCAACCTAGTCAATATTTCTCTGTAAGATCAGTTTGTCATCCCACGAATGAATCTAGTAAACTTTCTTTGCGTTGTTTTTAACACAATTATAAACAATCTAGCTCTACTTTGAAAATTGTCAAGGACCCTACTTTCATCATCTTTTATGGAAGAGAGTTCCAAAGACTTATACCCTCCAAAAAAAAATCACCTCATCTTGGTTTTAAATGTGTGACCCATGAATGTTAAACAGTGACCCCTCCCACAGATTCTTCCATAAGAGGAAAAAGCCTCTCCATTATCTATTCCCTCGTGGGATACAGACGTCGCTGGCTGGCCAGCATTTATTGCCCTCCCGAGTTACCCCTTGAGAAGGTGCTGGTGAGCTGCCATTTTGAGCCACTACAGTCCATGTGCTATAGATAGAGTCAAAATG
Organism: Rhincodon typus; assembly: GCF_021869965.1. Taxonomy (NCBI): domain Eukaryota; kingdom Metazoa; phylum Chordata; class Chondrichthyes; order Orectolobiformes; family Rhincodontidae; genus Rhincodon; species Rhincodon typus. The sequence continues at coordinate 42,060,788 of NC_063333.1, read as the reverse complement.
CCCTTATGGAGGGAATTCCAGGATTTTGACTCAACAACACTGAAGGAATGGAATTACAATATTTAAATGGAGTCTGGGTGGATGTATAAATAGGAAGGGTTTAAGAGGAATATGGGCCAAATGCTGGCAAATAGGACTAGGTCACATTGGGATGTCTGGTCAGTGTGGACGGGTTGGACTGAAGGGTCTGTTTTCTGTGCTGCATGACTCTATGACTCCATAAGTCAGGATGGTGAGTGGCCTGGAGGAGAAATTGGATATGGTGGTATTCCTGCATCCTAACTTTTACATGCTGTGCTTGCATACTAACCTTTCTGTGATTCTTGCCAAAGTGGACAAGTTCACATTCTCCCACATTATTCTTAATTCACCAAAATTTGCCCACTCACTTAACCCATCCATATCTTTTGCAGATTCTCCACCTGCTCATGACACCTTACCTTTGTCCTAATCTTGGTGTTTGACAAATTTAGCAACCACAGATGAAGGCTCCTTTATCCAAGTCATTGGTATACACTGTAAATAGCTGAGACGCCCAGCACTTGTATCACTCCACTAGTTACAATCTGCCAACCTGGGAAATACTAATCTGTTGCTGCTCTCTGCTTCCTGTTAGCTAAATAATTCTTTAACAATACTACAATGTAAGATCTTATCTTTGATGTGGCACCTTCCTAAACATATTTTGGAAATCTAAGTACATCACAACAATGTATCTGTACCAACTTGCTTGTTGCTTCTTCAAAACACTTCTAAAAATTAGTTAAACCTAATCCCTTTATTACAAAACCACACTGAATTTGTCTGACCACAGGGGACATAGATTTAAGATCAAGGCAGAAGATTTAAAGGAGATGTGAGGAAAAGCTTTTTCACTCAAAGGGCAGTGGGGACCTGGAACTTATTGTCTGAGGTAGAGGCAGAAACCCTCATAACATTTTAGTAGTATTTAGATGTGCACTTGTGATGCCATGGCATACAAGGCTATGGATCAAGTACGGAAAATGGGATTAGAATAATTAGGTAGTTGTTAGAATAATTAGGTAGACTCTTTGGGCCGAAGGGCCTTTTTCTATGATTCTATCTGGGTGTTGCCTTTTGAAAATCCACTGTCTATATTCTAAACAATCTGGGGTCCCTTAAAGTTATAAAATCTCCTCTTGAGCATCAGTTAGTTCTGTCTAACAGCAGAGAATGCCTCATTGTAAGAGATAATCTGCTGCTACCTTTTGTGTTCTTTGTTGCTGAGGAATAAACCTGTGCATTGAATCAATACCACTGTTGACTTTTAAGTTTGAGTTCAATTGCAAAAGGCAAGTGTGCTCACTTGTTGCTTTTTCACATAAGTTACAAGCAGAAAAAAAAAGTTCTGATTGTGAGGTAAGTTGGCTGATTGATAACGTTGGAGAATGTGGGGTGAAGAAAAGGCCTCTTTTCAACAGCAGTCTACCTTTAGGATCAATAACAACCCCAATCAAGGTGTTTAGATGACAAGGGGAAAATGTAACAACAGGCATTCAAAATTTGTATTGCTGCAAAGTGGAAAAAACCACAATTAAAAGTTGCTGCAATTTTGTATATCTTTGTTCACAACTTAATCATTTACCAATTTACTAAAAAACGTAGAGGGTTTAAAATAACGTGGGGTTAGATAATGCATCAATCTATTATTCATGTATAATTTTATTCATTGTAACCCTGACAGTGAATGTTCTTGTAAGAATGTTCAGAACTTCTGTAACACAGTAATACTGTACCTACAGTGTGCACTTTCATTATGGCAAAGCAATGCCAGGAAATTGCAAATGACCTACAACATTATTCACTCCATGCTATCATCCCTGCAACTTCTATGAATGGCTACTAGGCCTCTGAGAAACAGCCAATAACAGTACCATCTCCCACAATCAAAATCAATGGCAGTTGTATTTTTAATAAATCGACATTAGTCATACCACTGGGTACTAATAGTGCTGACTGTGGACACTTTCAACATGTAAAACTCTGAAATTATAGTGTGGAATACAAACGCAAGTCCATGACCTGAAATATTCTTGTATTCTCAAAGACATTAGCTTATTTAAGACGTTAGCTTACTACTTCTGATAAAATACCAGAAAATTACTATCAGATGAATTTTTTTGTGTTCATTTACTACATTCACACAGCAGCATTAATAGATGACTGTTACGATTAAAGAAGTGGAATTAATGTTGAGGGATAAATCTATTTTATGGTCTCCGCTGCCTTTTCCTATGATGCAGCGGGGGAAAATGCAATTCAAAATGATGCAGTTCAACTAATAGTCGTAAATAATTCAGTAAACTCTTGTTGCTACTTTTCTATTTTACATATCCTTGCCCATGGCAAAGAATGTGGCCTGCAAGAAATGTGAAACAAAATTGTCAGTGCCCTGCCTACCCATTGCACTTGGGGCAAGTCAGGTGATGGTTCGGAAAATCTACCCCATTATACATTGCTGGTGAAAACAAAAAAAAACGCTTTCAAACATGAATACTTTGTTTTTAAGATAAAAGCAAAACTACAAGGCCATATCAATTGCCGATTCCTAAACCCTACAAAGGGTTGGTGACTTCTTTGAATTACTGAAGTACCGACATAATAGTGTGGATATTATATGCCCCATGATTTTGGAGAGGAGAGGCCTTTAATACAGGCCAGGTATCTAAGCATTATTATCCCACTCACCTCAGGGCTCACCCCCATAATAGAGGGTGGGTTGGTGCCAAAATCAGCAGTTTATCCACAATACGTAACAAAATTATTGAGGGTTAATCAAGCGTGTTTAAAGCTCAATTAATTCCAATGTTCTGCTACGCATGTTGATGTTAGTTTGCCTTTAACAAGGTGATTTACCTGATGCAGCAATGCTTGTATTACCTCCTGTAATCTAAGAAACCAGATGTCCATATTATAGTATTGAAGATTCAAAGGACGTGTTACGGCTAATTATTAAGTTATTAGGTTACAATAGAGAAACAGGTTTCCAGAAGCATATCATGTTTCCAAATGTTCTGAGGTAAGATGGAGTTTGAGATCTGTGTATCTTCAGCTGATATAGTGATGTTTCATGAGCGTGTCTCTTAAAGGTATACAGACATACTGACTCTAAGGCATAACAAGACACATGATAAAATGCTACCGCATGTGCAGTCAGGCAGACTTGGGATACACATTTTTTTCTCAGAAGTGGTTAAACGGTAGGAATGAAGAGGGTGTTGTCGTTGAGGGTGCTCTTTGTTCATCGGGGGTATCCCCTCAAAGAAGATAACAATCCTGTTTCCTTCCCACCCAAATACTTCTCCCCTCACCTCCACTTTGCCCCTCCCCATATTGCTAAAAACCACCCAGTCCAAAGCTCCTGGACTTATCTAGATGCAGGATCAACATGGCCTACTGCATGGGCCTGCCTGAGGTCTCAGAAACCCCTTTTATGAAGCTCTGGTGCTAATGGGGTTGTTGGTACTGCCAACCCATCAGATAGACTGGTGGCACAATAGGATTGTACATACTCCCAGGGGAGGGGGTGGATTGCAAGTCCCACTACGAGCTGGTTTAGCCCAACCACACTTTAGGGCTGGACGGTGGGCTTCAGACTGGCCTTCCACTTTTCTTCGGAGTGTAGGTAGGTCGGGAGGGCCAGTCATTCCCCCCACTACTCCTGTAATATTTCGCCCAATGAGACACAAAGTGAACCATCTTGAATATCACAATCCATAGATCAAATGTATATTGATGTCACATGGAAAACCAGCATGTCAGAGTGACTTATTGAACTATGAGCATGCTTCAAAAGTAACTGTCTTACTGATGATGAGCCAGAAAACAAAGCACGGCTAAAAACCAAATACACAGACATAAGTACACCTAAGGCAATTTGTTGCCAACTTTCCATTATACATACCCAAAGCATCTGCAAAGGGAGGGCATTAACAAAGCAAAAGAATAAAGAAAAAGCCAAGACAATCAGATTTGTACAAAGCACAGAAAGTTGTGTCTTACAAAGCAAAGTTACTGTAAATATGGTGGAAGTGCACAAACACCAAATCTGTTACTAAATACCACAGACACAGGTAGTACAGTAGATTTCACAGTGAGGCTAGTGAAACAAATGGAAAATGTCACAGTGGTTCAGTAAGGAGTTAAATTAAGTTAAGCTGGGCCTGAGTTTTACAGCTTCATTCTTCAGCCAATCATGCTATAACTGAACTGTCAGCATTCAATCCACACGCGTGCAAAAAAAAACAAGGAATTCAAGTGCACAGCACAAAACCTACAAAAATAATCAAAAGAAAATGGTGTTGTGTAAATGTCTTAAATGAGCAGAAGTTAAATATTAAAAATATTCCATAACTATCGCACTGTTCTGGAATAACTTGTTTCAGTTGGGAGTTCTGGTTTTATTACTGACAGTAGCATAATCATATTGTATTGGATTAGTACTCCAAAAGCCTGGACTGACGGGGTGGGATGCAGACAGAGTGTTCAGCAGGGAAAGATGAATGGTTACGATTAGAAGACACAACAAGTGAGTCAAGAAGGCATAGAAATTACACACCATTTAAGGCACAAGGGAGTTTGGCAACTTTGTATGGTATTTATTTTAATGCAAGTGTCTGACACACAAGGCAGATGAGTTGAGGGCACTAATTAAAGCATGGGATATGATGTCATTGCTGTCACTGAGACAATGCTTGAGAGAGGGGGCAGGATTGGCAGGTCAATATTCCAGGATATAAAGTCTTAAGGCGAGATGGGGAAGAAAGGAAAAGCGGGGTGAGGGGGGGCACAATATTGATCAGGGAATCAATTACAGCAGTAAGGAGGGATTACATATTAGAAGGCTCTTCAAATGAAACCAAAAAGGAGCAATCACATCGCTGGGAGTGCACTATCGGCCTGCTAACAGTCTGAGAGAAATAGAAGTGTAGATACATAGGCAAATGTGAGGGAAGTTTTAAAGTAATAGGTCAGTGCTACTGGGAGATTTCAACTTGTCTGGACTTAATTTTAGGCAATGAAACCATGTAAGTGATTGAAGCATCTGTGGGGGAGCATTTTGCAGGCAGCGATTGTAACTCTGTTTGACTCAAAATTGTATGGAAGAGGACAAGTTCTAAAATGGAGGAAGCCCAAGTCTAATAAGATTAGGTATGATTTGGAGACAGTGGACTGGAAGCAGATCGTTTCGGTAAAACTGTATTAGAGCAGGGGACACATTCCAGGAAAAACAGAAACAGTACATGTTCCAATAAAGATAAAGGGTAGGACCAACAAATCGAGTGAACCCTGGATGTCAAGGAATATCCAGGATTGAATAAAGAAAAAAAGGGAGGCTTTGAGCAGATACCAAGGGCTCAAAATAGCAGAAGCCCTACAGGAAAACAGACTGAGCAACGGGAAACTTAAAAAGGAAATTAGGGAGCAAAAAGGGGTCATGAAAGAATAATGGTAGGTAAAATAAAGGAACATCCCAAGTTATTTTACAAATACATTAAGTTTAAAAGGATAATTGGAAAGGGGGAGAGCCCTTTAATGAGTGAGTAATGGCAATTACTCAGAGCGGTAATTTGTGCACACAGCCTGAGGACATAGGTAGGATTCTATATGAATACTTTCTATTGGATGAGGTGGGTGAAGAAATCAGGGAGAAGGGCTCAGATATACTTCAAGAAATTAGCAGACAGGAGGCTCTGCGTGCTCTGGCTTAAAAAAGGCTAATTATCCAGGGCCGGATGAAATGTATACCAAGCTATTGTGTGAGGCAACAGATGAAATAACAGGAACACCAGCAATAATTTTCATTTCCACACTGGCCAGAGGAAAAGTGCCAGAGAACTGGAGGATAGCCAATTTGGTACCTTTATTCAAGAAGGGAACAAGGAGTAAACCGGGAAACTACAGGCTAGTCAGTCTCACCTCAGGTGGGAAAGCTATTGAAAGCAATTCTGAGGGACAGACTTAATCTGCATTTGGAGAGATGGATTAAGCAAGAATAGTCAGCATACTTTAGTTGATGGGAGGTCATGTCTGACCAACTGGATTGAATTTTTCAATAAAGTGAACAGGTGTCTAGATCAGAGTAATGCATTGCTGTAGACAGAATGGATTTCAGCAAGGCTTTTGATAAGGTGCCACATGGGAAACTGATAGCAAAGGCAAGAGCCCATGGGATACAAGAAAATTCCGCTAACTGAATCATAGAATTTTACAGTACAGGAAGAAGGCATTCAGTCCATTGTGTCAATAGCTGCTTCCGAAAGAGCTACCCAGCTAGTCCCATTCTCCAGGCCTATCTCTGTATCCAATGGAGTTGCAGGTAGACAGGATAGTGAAGAAAACATTTGGTATGCTTGCCTTTATTGGTTAGTGCATTGAGTATAAGAGTTGGGAGGACATGTTGTGGCTGTACAGAACATTAGTTAGGCCACTTTTGGAATACTGCATGGAATTCTGGTCTCCCTGCTATAGGAAGGATGTTGTGAAACTTGAAAGGGTTCAGAAAAGATTTACAAGGATGCTGCCAGGGTTGGAGGATTTGAGCTACGGAGAGAGGCTGAATAGACTGGGGTTATTTTCCCTGGAGTTTGGAGGCTGAGGGGACACCTTAAAAAGGTTTATAAAATTGTGAGGGGCATGGATAGGGTAAATAGACAAGGTCTTTTCCATGGGGCAGGGGAGTCCAAAACTAAAGGGCATAGGTTTAAGGTGAGAGGGGAAAGATTTAAAAGAGACCTAAGGGGCAACTTTTTCATGCAGAGGGTGGTGCATGTATGGAATGAGTTGCCAAAAGAAGTGGTGGAGGCTGGTACAATTACAACATTTAAAAGGCATCCGGAAGGGTATATGAATAGGAAGGGTTTAGAGGGATATGGGCCAAATGCTGGCAAATTGGACTAGATTTATTTAGGATATTTGGTCGGTTTGGATGAGTTGGACCAAAGGATCAGTTTCCGTGCTGTACATCACTGTGAATCTATGACTCTAACTTCATCATGTTCAAATATATATGCAGCTCTCTTTTTAAACCTCCTATCGAACACTCCTCCACCAGTCTCCCAGACAGCACATTCCAAACCATAACAACTCTGAGTGAAGAAATCTCTGCTCATCTCACTCCTTGCTTTCTTGCTGGCAATCTTGAAATCATGAGCCCCGTATCACCCATATATACTTGCATACCAACTAGTGGAAACAGAATATCCTTCCTTACCCTGTAAAAACTGTTCATAACTTTAAACACCTCAGCAAGGTCACCTCTTAAATCTTGTCTGTTCCAAACAAAATAAGCCCAACTTCTCTAATCTTACTTTGTATCTAAAATCCCTCATTCCTGGTATCATTCCAGTAAATCTCCTTTGCACTCTCTTCAACATCCTTCTTTAAAAGAGGTACCTAGAACTGACATAGTCTGACCAATGACCTGTAGAGGTGTAGCATCAACTCCTTGCTTTTATACTCTATGTCTCTATTTATAAACCCAGGGATCCTATAAGCCTTCTTAACAACAAAGTGCATTATGTTACATTTTTCTGCATTGAAATTCATCTGCCAGGTGTCTGCCCATTTGTCTAACTTGACAATGTCCCTCTGAAGTTGCTCAGCATTAACCTCACAATTCACTATTCTTCCTAGCTTAGTATCATCTGCAAATTTAGAGATATTTCCCTCTATACCCATCTGCAAATCATTTATAAAAATTGGAAAACGCAAGGGTCCCAACATCAATCCCTGGGATCCACTTTCAACTTGTCTCAAGTCTGAGAAATACCATTCTACATTAACACTCTGTTTCCTACCTTTTAGCCAATGTCTAGCCCATGTTGCCAAGGACCCATCAATCCTAAACATTTCTAATTTGCAGTTCTGGAATCTGCATTATAGGAGGAATGTGATTTCACCAGACAGTGTGCAGAGGAGATTTACCAGGATGTTTCCTGTGCTGGAGAGTTTTCGTTATGAAGACAGATTGGACAGATTAGGGTTGTTTTCCTTGCAGCAGAGAAGACTGAGGAGGAACATATATGAGATGTGTAAAATTATGAGGGGCAGAAGCAGGGTAAACAGGAAGGAACCTTTCTCCTTGGTGGCGGAATCAACGACCAGGGACATTGACTTAAGATAAGGGCAGTCGGTTTACAGGAGATGTGAGGAAAAACTCAGAGGGTGGTGGGAATCTGGAACTCACTGCCTGTAAGGTTGGTAGAGGCAGAAACCTTCACAACATTGAACAAGTGTTTAGGTATGCAGTTGTGATGCCAAGGCATACAAGGCCTAGAAAATGGGATTTGAATAATTAGGTAACTGTTTTTGACAGACTCTCAGGGCCTTTTTCTTAACTGTAAATCTCTACAACTCTGTAACGATCTGGAGACAAATGATGAATGGCAGTTTGTTAACTGAATTAATACTAATAACTAACTAATACGTTTGAAATAAAGAATTAAAATCAGGAACAGTAATCGTGAAAATATGAGATTTTAAAGCTCAACTTGTTGTTATGGCCCTAATGTCATCTTTAAATGTGGCTAACTCTCATGTCCTTTAAAAAAAAAGCCCGAGCAAACCACAAAGCCAACTCACTTTCACCTTCTAAGTGCAGTCAAGAATGAGCAATAAATACTGATCACTTCCGTGATTATTCCATCCCATAAATGACTAAAGCTAAATAGACCAAATGTATCCATGCAGGTCAAATTTGGAGCACATTTTAATGCAAGACGCATGATGGGATAAATTTCACGATATAATTTTCAGAGCCTTGCATACAGCAGTTGTCAGGAATTCAGGATAATTTTTCCAATAACTTAATTTAGCTGGCTATTTCCAATTACCAAACTCGAGTAAGTTGAAGAAGTGTTCCCCAATCAATGTACCGAGGTTCTAAAGGGGAAGTGTGCAATTCTGAATTATTAGCCATATCAGGAGTGACTAGTAGAAGCCAGACACCTTCTGGAGACTGGTGTGCTTAGTAAGTGGCTCTGATTTCTACTCCAAGCTGCTAGAAGATGACTGGCAGAAGCTTACGAAAGGGGTTAATACCAACTCCTTACACAAGAACAAATTTGGTGACCGTAAGAAAGTTTTTGGAAAAGAATAAATAAAAGTAGTGACAACAAGAAACAATTCCTTAAAATTTTCCATTACAATTGAAGGTATTTAAAGCCTTGCGGTTTACAGTTATCATTAACGTTTCCCAGTCATATCAGGAAAGCAGGTTTTAGAATAACTACTTTTTCTTGGCAAGCAGGAATTGAATCCATAGTAACAAACAAACTTTAGTTTTGAAAACACATACTCGATAATTTTTGGACATTCAAGTAGCAAACACAAACTCAGATTATAATTTTAAACTTATCCAGTAGACATGGACTAAATTAATCTAGTCTCCCTATTTTGCACCAGGATGAAATAAAACAACTATTATGACACATTTTGCACCAAGATTAGTATACTTACCCAAACTGGATCTGGTGTTAGAGCGTTCAATTATTGCGTGTTTACTGGGATTATTTAACACTGAGCGTTTGGCAAGGGAGATATCAGCTGTGACCCGTGTGATTGATATCCTATAAATAAACAGAAAAAGAGTAACAAAGGAAAAGTTTGTTATTTTAATGGTTACAACTGAGTTTGTTATTTCAATAGTTACAATTGAAAGATTCTATTAAGCAGAAGTGTAACTTCCGCATTACCACATAGCACATTATGTGAGTGATAATGTATCAGCATGGATAAAAGATTGGTTAGCTAACAGGAAGCAGAGAATATGGATAAATTAATCTTTTATGGGTTAGTAAAGTAGTAGAGTAACATAGGGGTCAATATTGGAGCCTCAGCTAATTACAATCTACATGACTTGGATGAATGAACCAAATGTATGGTAGCTAAATTTGCCAAAGACATCAAGATAGGTAGCAAAGTAAGTTGTGAGAGGAGATACGGAGTCTACAGAAAGAAATACACAGGTTAAGAGAGTGGACAATGATTTGGTAGACGGAGTTTAATGTGCGAAAATATGAATTTTTTTTCTCTTTACACCGTAAGTAACCAAAAAAAAGTATATTATTTCAATGGGAAAAGAACTCAGTAGTATAGAGGGTTCTAGGTAGCCTGGTATATTAAGCACAAGAAATTAGAGTGCACGTATTACTAGAGATTAGGAAGGCAAACAGAATGTTAATGTTTTTGCAAGGAAAATCAAATATTAAAGTAAAGACATTTTATCGTAGCTGTACTGTGCTTTAGCGAGATTATATCTGCAGTACCAAGTGCAACTTTGATCTCCTTATTTGTGAAAAGATGTAACTGTGGTATTTCGTTTTAAAATTCATTCCTGAATGAATCAACATGGGGATTTCTGGCTAGGCCAGCATTTATTTCCCATCCCTAACTGTCCACAGGGCAGTTAAAAATCAACCACACTGCTATAGATCTGGAATCACATGCAGACTAGACCAAGTAAGGATGTTGGTTTCCTTCCCTAAAAGGGCATTAATGAACCAAATGAGGTTTTTTTTGCCACAGTCACCAATGGTTTCATGGTCATCATTAGATACCTAATTACAGATTTTTAAAATGAATTTAAATTCCATCACTTGGCATGTCAGGCTTTGAACCCATGTTCCCAAGATTTTACATGGGTGTGTGGATTAGCAGTCTAGTATAATACAACTAGGTCAGCACCTCCATAAATTGTGAATCAGATAGTGTGGATATGAAGGATTTTCCTCTTATAGGGAGACAAATATTAAGGCACACAAATTAAGAATAAAAGGTCTCCCTTTTAAGACAGAGATATGTAGATTTTCTTCCCCACTAGTCAGTGGAGGCTGAATCATTGAATTTATTTAAAGGCCGCGTTAGATGGATTTACCATAGACAAGGAGTCAGGTTTATATTCAGCAGACAAGAAAATGATTTGAGTTCACAATCAGATCAGCCATGATCTTGTCAAACAGTGAAGCAGGTTTGGAGGGCTGAATGGCCTATACCTGATCCTAAACCTGTATTCCTTTCTTCTGAATTAAATTACAGTTTATGATATCCTAAAAAATTAATTATTCATTAATTTCCTAACTGTAAATTTTATGTTACGTCAAAATAAAAAATCTGGCTAGATTGAGCCATGTGAAAATTTGCTGATATTTTAAAAATCAGAATGTATGCTCAAAAGCTTTCAGTCATACTTGAATTTGTCTGAACAAACTTCAACTCCAAGTCAAATAGCAGCATCTTGAAAAGTGCCCATGTTACAGAAGAGGTGGTGTTGAATGTCTAAAAATGCATAAAGGTGCATAAATCCCTGGGACCTGATCAGGTGTATCCCAGAACTTTGCGGGAAGCTAGGGAAGTGATTGCTGGGCCCCTTACTAAGATATTTATAGTCAATAGTCACAAGAGCAGGACTTATACACTTAATGGTAAGACTCTGGGGAGTGTTGCTAAACAAAGAGATCTTGGAGTGCAGGTTCATAGTTCCTTCAAGGTGGAGTCACAAGTAGACAAGCTAGTGAAGAAGGCATTTGGTATGCTTGCCTTTATTGGTCAGCGCATTGAGTATAGGAGTTGGGAGGTCATGTTGTGGCTGTACAGGACATTGGTTAGGTCACTTTTGGAGTATTGCATGCAATTCTGGTCTCCCTGCTATAGGAAGGATGTTTTGAAACTTGAAAGGTTTCCGAAAAGATTTACAAGGATGTTGCCAGGGTTGGAGGGTCTGAGTCATAGGGAGAGGCTGAATAGGCTGGGGCTATTTTCCCTGGAGCGTCAGCGGCTGAGGGGTGACCTTACAGAGGTTTATAAAATCATGAGGGGCATGGATAGGGTGAATAGCCAAGGTCTTTTCCCCAGGGTAGTGGAGTCCAAAACTAGAGGGCATAGGTTTAAGATGAGAGTGGAAAGGGACCTAAAGGGCAAATTTGTTCAGGCAAAGGGTGGTGTGTGCATGGAATTAGCTGCTAGAGGAAGTGGAGACTAGTGCAGTTACAACAGTTACATCATTTAAAAGGCATCTGGATGGGTACATGAATGGGAAGAGTTTAGAGGGCCAAATGGGACTAGATTAATATAAGATATCTTGCATGGGTGTGTTGGACCGAAGTGCCTGTTTTCATGCTGTACAGTTCTATGACTCTAAATAGCAATCCTTCACTTATCCTTTCCTAAGATCCTACCATTTTCTTCCCTCCTTTCCAAATGATGTATAATACTGGGTTTTGTTTCACAGGCAGCACATACCATCTGGTAATGCAGACAAGAATCTATTTTGGTGGACACATAGATGATGCCTTTTGGCAACCTCTTTGCCCTCCACAGTGAAATCAGCTAGAGTTCCTGTTACTGCAAACCCTGAAGTGCACATCATTTGTGCATGGCTAGTGATCTCAGCAACCAGCCTGTTCGGAACAATCTGGCCTCAGTCACCAGCTCGGATCAAATATGAATAATACATATAAACGAGATAAAGGAGGACTTCTAGAGATCAGAATTCTACTTGCAAGAATAAAAACCTTTAACAGAGGCAGAAAGGGAGAAGCAAATTGAAACAAATAACTGCATAAAAATAATTTCTGAATGCCTTGTAAGTATTTATGAATATCTCCATGAATGTTGCCCATGTTAAAAAATTAGACACAGTGGTGAAATCACATAAGTTTACTGATTGAGTTACATCATGCAAATGAATTAGATTGACAGCACATGAGGAGAAAGCTGACTCAGCTCAGTGACATTGAATGTTTTCAACTTCCCAGCTTTGAGTTACTGAGAAAAAGTTAACTGAATGACTCAGAGGACGAAGACGAGAATTAAGATTTATCCAAGACTATGAAATAGCAATCAAACTACATATCCTTCTATAATTTAGTGACAAACATTTAGTCAGCAAAGGAAGCATCTGTGGTGTCAAATGCAAATTATTTCATGAATAACCACAACATAACCTAAGAACAAGAACCATATCTTCACCCGTTTTCCGAAATACATTCCCACCATACTTAAGGTACCAAATACAAAATCCTTTTGACTGTGATTGTCAAATACGAATTTCAAAAGAATAAGTCTACAATCCAGTGAGAGGGGGTGTGCTTTAGGAAACCACAGGGTGTCCATCACCTGATTATCTGATCAACTAAATTAATGCAGCTCCTGTGATGCCACTCCCTGCAGGAGTGTCAGATTTTGGACTCATTCCTTCTAATTTAAAGTATTAATGGATGGTGTTAGAGCACTGAAAATTCAGTCTACACATTGCACCTCCCACTTCACTCACCACTTCCCTGGAAGCTTACAGAACTGTACGTACCTTCCTTCAAATCTGTGTTTCAGAAAGTCAAACAATGCTTTTTGCATCATGTCTGTCACCTAAAGGAAGGATTTCATAAAGTTAAAGTTTGATTTACCTTTGACAATAAAATGCTTGGAAGAAAATTGCACGTGTTTTGATGTATTATTTACCACTGAATTTTCATAATATTTTATTTGGTGTAGGACACCTACATTTTCTGGTTCCAGTTTAGTGTGAAGTCTGGAAGAACACAGAATACAGACCAAAACAGTTTCTTAAATCGTTCCCAGTATCTCTCAAATGCAAACTCCATAAAATATTCATAAAATTTTTCTGTAATATTTTCCATTCTGTCTCTATTACTTCAAATATTTAATTTCAAGTTCAGCTCCCTCTGTTACTATCTGCTATCACACTAGCATGCTCCAAACTCAGCACTTTCATGTCACCACCATATGGATTAGGTTTGCTCTGTCAAAATTCAAAATGCTGAAATTAATAATGATCAGATTTACCATTGCTCCAACTAACCCATTTAGTTCCATTTTGAAATTTGCTTTTATGTGTTCCAAACTTGCACCAGGACTCCCACCCTATCATTGCAAATATTCATTTTAGATTTGCTACTCAAAATACTGTTTTACTTTGAAAAAACCATTTTAGTTTTTACTGAACTGCAGGAAATATTGACTTTTATACTTTCACAGATTGCAAGATGGCCACAAAAATTTCAACTGAAGGCAGACAACAAACATGAGGCAAGACAAGAGCAAAAACAAAGTTGCTGGAAAAGCTCAGCAGGTCTGGCAGTATCTGTGGAAGCGAAAACAGAGTTAACGTTTCGGGTCCGGTGCCCCTTCCTCAGAACTGTTCTCTGTTTTCTCCTCCACTGATGCTGCCAGGCCTGCTGAGCTTTTCCAGCAACTTTGTTTTTGTTCCTGATTTACAGCATCCGCAGTTCTTTTGGTTTTTATTAGGCAAGATAAGAGCTTTATTTGGAAACATGATCGATGCATTTTACAGATCAAACCACACAAAACGTTGAAATACCTATATTCCAGTAAACTATCAAGAAGGTTTTGAAACTGCTTAAGCAATCATTGCGTTATAAAAAATCAAGGTAACTCAAGGTTACTTTTACAGAAACAGAAACCAAATGAAATACACAGTGCACATACAAAAGTTATTTTAATTTCTACATTTGGACCCATATTTCACATTGCAACCATAATAGTGCACATAAATCCCAAATGCAGTTATCCCACTTGTTAAAAAAAAGTGCTGTTAATACTACAGATATAATAACTGGTATTGCCTATAGCAACATGTAACTAACCGGATCAAAATACTGCCAAACCTGCAATGCTCTCTAGTAGTGGAGCACTCATGTTTTCTTCTAAAAATGTACAAATACAGCTTCTCCAGTATCCCAAACCACATAGGGACATAGAAAGAGTAGGCCATTCAGCCCCTTGAGCCTGTTCCGCCATTCAATGAGATCACGGATGTACTGGCATGCTGCTCTCAAGGGGCAATGTTATGGCCTCTCTTCTAGAATATTTAAAAGAACTGTCTGTAAAATCTAGAGTATATCACAGAAGCCCAATAAAGCTGTTTGTGATCTATTCTTGGCTTACTTACCTCATATCCTTTCAGAGAAGGCCCCACTAAAACTACTGGTCGCATAGAAGGCACTACATCATAAGGAGGGATGTGTTCAGTCTGTTTGAAGAAAACATAATCTTAGAATATCATGGACACAAGTTTGTAATTTGCACCATTTCAACACCATTTTTTGTAAGTAACAGATATTCATAAAATGCACCAAATTTATTGCTATATGAAATTGTTGTCAGAATAAAAGTCATACCTTCATAAACAGAACTAGATGGTTACTTACAAAAGGAGAATATGTGGGATAATGGGGAGAAGGCTGGAAAATGACATAAGGTAAGATACTCATTTGGAGAGCAGGCACAAACAGAATGAGCCAAACTGCTGCCTCCTGTACTGTGATTATGTGATACTCCTTAGACATTGTGCTAAGATCACTGAATGAGTCAATAGTTTCTGATGGATTGTTCCATTTGCTCAGTGCTAAATGCAAAATGGACCCCAATCCTAAGTACCAGCATACCAAGAAAATGCCTAAAGTAACTAACCAACTAAAAGCATAACTGAAAACACATTTTTTGCCAATCTATAAAAATGAAAGTTTATATATTTCACTGCAATTTTACCTTCCATTGTTATGTTGAACCGCAACTTAAAAATAGTCAAGTCTTCCTGATGTAATATTGTGCTAAGAAATGAATTGTTTGGATGACCGATGCATTGTGCCAGCACCTGTGCACAGTGATGGTCGCCATATTAATGGTTGGCAGACAAGACACTTGTGCTATGAAGCCTGGTATGTGGAACAAGTACAGCAAAATCTACTGTACAATTTCAAGTGTTCACCAATCATTAAAAAGCAACAACTTGTGAAGTAAACAAGGATTGTGTGTGTTTGGTCCCTGAGGTTGGTAAAGACACATTCTGACTAAGTAAATATTTAACAATTTATTAACACAGAGCTTTGCAGACTCAGAGTCACAATGAACTGCTAAATTTTGAACACTGTTGTTAATTTGGCAATGTACGAATATAATATAGACAGGATCACAGAATCTCTGTTCTATATTTTTTCCATTAAAATTCAGCCCTTTCAAATCTAGAACAAAACTGCAGACTTCTAAATTTCTTGAAAACCTGAATAATGCTGTATCTGTTGAAAATGCATTACATGTGCTCAATTATTTCTCATATAATTTGATTGAACATAGAAACACAGAAGATAGGAGCAGGAGGTGACCATTCGGCTCTTCAAGCCTGCTCCGCCATTCTTCACGATCATGGCTGACCATCCAACCCAATAACCTAATCCTGCTTTCTCTCCATAACCTTTGATCCCATTCACCCCAAGTGCTCTATCAAGTTGCTTCTCGAATACATTCAATGTTTTGCCATCAACTACTTCCTGTGATAATGGATTCCACAGGCTCACCACTCTTTGGGTGAAGAAGTGTCTCCTCATCTACCCTGAATCCTCATACTGTGACCCCTGATTCTGGACACACCCACCACCAGGAACATCCTCCCTGCATCTACCCCGTCCAGTCCTGTTAGAATTTTACAAGTCTCTATGAGACCCCCCTCATTTGTCTGAATTCTAGTGAAAACAATCCCAACCTAGTCAATCTCTCCTCAGACATCAGATCCACCATCCCCGGAACCAGCCTGGTAAACCTTCGCTGCACTCCCTCGAGAGTAAGAGCATCCTTCCTCAGAAAAGGAGACCAAAACTGCACACAATATTCCAGGTGTGGCCTGCAACAACACATCGCTGCTCCTGTACTCGAAACCTCTCGCAATGAATGCCAACATACCATTTACCTTCTTTAACGTTCTATTCCCTTCTTCCCAACAAACAACAAAATGAAACAACCATATTCATGCACTATTTGTAACCGAGCTAATCTTGGTGATGAACATGGAAGAGTTAACAGTATGCCCCTCTATGCCCTCGTTACCCTCAGGGCTTCTTCCACGTGGTGTTCAAATTTCAGGAGCAACAATGCTTTTCTCATGTTGTACTTTTTTTAAAATTACGTACTGAAATGGGAAAGAACTATTTTAAAACCAGTGTTTTAAAAGGATGACTATTATTTGAAAACCAGCAGCTTAACACTCATGGCAAGCATTGTAAAAAGCTGTTTAAGAACTGTTTGCAGTAAGAGGAGCCAAGGTGTTTCTGTATTCAGATGCAGCTCTGTTTGGCAACGAGACGTTTATTGATCTATGGACTAGTGGCCAGTTAGAGATGACAAGGGACATTTGCTTGCCAACGACCAACTGATTACTTGTCAGGTAACTAAACTGCTTGAGGCTGGAAACAAGTTGCAGAAAAAGGTTTTGATCTCCACCAGCTTAGAAGCAGTCTCCGCTGTCTCTGCAGTCAAAACTCACTTTAAGCCTGAAGAAAACCAGTTATTCCTTCCTTCAGAATTGCTGTAAGCTGTGAACCTGAAGTGAAAAAATCAGAGATATTTTACGAGGGAACCAGTCACCCTGTGCCTATTGCAAACAAGTGGGAGCATTCAGAAAATGGAAGCCAGGGAGAAACTTTCGGACCAACAAGAATCAACTCAAAAGAATTTGTGGACAAAGATTACTGATTTACCTTTCTAGTTTTCCCCTCTATCCTCATCTGTGTTTGTCTTAATATCTGAACTTAATGTTGAGGGCTTTCAGGTCAACTCCCACCTAAATATATGTCTCTGTTACCAAATCTAGTAGGTCTATCCTGCCAGTGGAACTGGACATACCCAGGGATTGTGATACAAACATACAAATTAGGCTCTCGGAACAGGAATAGATTTATGAATTCCTAAGCTTGGGAATGGATCAACTGACCCTTCAAGCTCATTCCGCCATTCAGTCAGTTCATGGTTGTTTTGATTACTCCACATTCATGCTTAACACCAATAACCTCTCACTACCCGTGCTTTCCCCTTACTTGTCAAGAATCTAACACTGCCTCAAAAATATTCAAAGACTCAGCTTCTGTTTCCTCTTCAGGGAGCCACATGTTAAAAAAAAAACATTCCTGTTAAATGTACGGGCCTTTTTTAAAACAATGATCCTGATTTCTAGTTTCTCCCACAACAGGCAACATCCTTTTCAGACCCACACTGTGAAGACCCCTGGGAAAACTCACATGCTTTAATCAAATAAGGTGCACCCTATTCTTCTATATGCTAGCTGATACAAACATGGTCTATATAACATTTCCTCGTAAGACAACCTACCAATTCCAGGATTTTGTTGAGTAACTCTTCTCTAAACTGCTTGCAATGTATTTACATCCTTCCTAAATAGGGAGAAAAATATTTAGCAGTACTCGAGATGTGCCCTGTAATACTGAAACCTATCCTCCCTACTTTTGTATTCAATTCCCTTGCAATAAGCAACATACCATAAGCTTTCCTGATTACTTGTTATTTGCATAGTAGTCTTTTGCAATTCATGTACTAGAACACCCAGATCCCCTCGGCATTTCAGAGCTCTGCAATCTCTCACCATTTAGACAATTCTTTTTTTTCATCTTACCAAAATTTGACATTTTCCTATATCATACTCCAAGTGGCAGATTTTTGTTCACTCATTCGATCTATCTACATTTCTTTGATGCCTACTTATGTCCCCTTTCCAGCTACTTTCCTGGTGGGCAGCAGATGCATGGGAACTGTATTAGCTGCAAGTTCTCCTCTGACTCACACACCATCCAGACTTGGAACCATATCACTGTTACTTCAATTGCACTCGGTCAAAATCCTGGAACTCCACTGCCAGTAGCACTATGCATTTACCTATACCCTAATGGCTGCAATGGTTCAAGGCAGTAGCTCACCACCACCTTCTACTGGGCAATTAGGGAAGGGCAATAACTGCTGGCCCAGCCAGAAACACCCACATCCTATGAGTAAAGAAAACAAATGGTCCTACAGTCTTGTTTCCTTCCCCACAAACTTCAGATGTCTGCAGTGGAGGTGTTGAGTTTATTTTTGTTGCATATGTGTCACAAGTTCTGGCATGATGCAAGCTGTTTTCTTTAATGCCCAACAACACATGTAGTACACAAAACTGCAAACACCTTTATAGTGGAAAGTATAAAAAAAAGGAGTGAGTACTTCCTTAATTAGTAAATGATCTTTCTCAACTGCTAGTAAGAATTTTCTTTCTAGATTAATTTAATACTTCAACAATGACGTTATTGTCCCCCTCTTATAATTTCTGTAGAGAATGGTATTGTATAAATTTGGGTTAACAGTACATTGAGGTAAATTTATTGAGGCAAAAACACCTGTAATCTGCTAACTCATAGATACAATAATTCATTTCTTTTAAATAAGAAGGAAGTCTAGCATTATTAATTAGTCTGCAGTGCCTGTCATGACCATAAATTTGGGCAAAATGACTAATGGAGCTATATTAGTACCTCAATATTGTTATAATGATAAGTATAGAGAATTCATTGAACATGTCACAGATTTTCAAACTGAAAAGATCATCGTGTAACATTAATTAGCTCAAACAAAATAGCAGCTGTATTTTCAGGAATTTTTGTTTTGCAATCCTGATTCAATTAGAAATAAACTTACTATTACTTAATGTGCAAGGAATGCAATAACACATTTCTGTTTGATGGTTTCAAATACAGCCAGTCAATTTTATCAGCAAATATTCATTACCATATGTAAAAACCAGGTGTCTATTATGACGACAGGTAGCGTAATTAAACAAACAACTTTTAATAAAATGATACAATATCACTTAAATGAACTTTGTCCAAAACATTCAAATATCTACTTTCTTTCTGGATGCCAATAAGACTTTCCATGCGGGGCTACACATTTCATCTCTTCAGTTTGTTTCTAATTTCATCCACACTCACTTATTTTGTGATACATTTATTTCAAAAGTTACAAAAATATCCATATGACCAACAAGAAAAAAACAACTCCATTCTCCCATCACATCAGAAAACAACAAGCCAAACAGCAAAGCAACAACACAAAGCATCATTACAACATAACTTAACATACAAAAAAGCCAAAGTACAGTGACAACAGCCAATATAAAAAAATTCTTTTTCTCTTCCCCCCCAGTACTAATCAAAGTTTACACAAAGTACTGAACAAGCTAACACAATACTGATAGTCCTGGTGTCCAGATGCTATGTAGCAAGCAATGTCCCAATGGCATAATTAGCAAGATTTCTTGAATGCTTATGCATATATTTAGCTCTGTGAGGAGTTCCTTCAGCATGCTTTAGAACTAATCAAATCTGAATTTCTACAAATTTACGTCATGAAAGGCAATCATTCACTCATTCGTAAAAAAAAACTTTTCCATGCTTATCGTGTTGAGGATTTCAATGCTAATTATGCAATGGGCAGGACCAACATGTAACAATATAGACTTACCGATTTCTGCTTCTGTTTGGCTATAGAAGCATTGAAGAGAAAAACAAGAATAACAGAGCATGCATGTTATTGACTTTTCACAGGACACAAACAAATACAAGACTTCTTCAGTGACATACTGCTGGCTAGCACGTGCGACAGACTGCAGTTTAGGAAGTATGGTTACCTTCTTAAAAAAGGGCATTCTTTTCTCTTTAGACTGGGGAGACGTTAGACTGTTTACACTGGCTATAGGGGAGCGGTGATTTGCTGGGGAGTCATTGTCTTCTGCATCTAAGCCACTGGCATCTAAATCAAAAGCTACATAGGCAGATAGGTCCAGGGTACCAGGTAGAAGGAAAGGAAGGAAAAGAGGTGTTGAATGAATGGGAATAATTTAAAAAATGTAGAATCACATATAAAGTAAAATATGGCAATGCACAAACTGTAAATAAATGGAACTCAAGGACAATGTATCTATTTGTGCCAAATGTAAAACAAGAGACAAACACTTAGTTATGCCATAAATACTAAGAACTTTCAAATGCAAAATAGAAGTAAATAAATTCTCTGCAGAAAAATAGGTTCACTTAACCACAACAACAATTAACTCGCTTGAATGTTCAATTTCAATTAACAAACTCAAACTCAATTGGTAAGTTCATTAAAAGTCACAAGATTTAAATGCGGAATAATCGATGAGACCTTTATCATCACCCAATACCTTTGTCCCATTTACAGTGGATTCAGATAAAGATTGTTCAGTTTCTGTGAACATTTTCCTACAACTCTTGGGCCACTGGTTTTCATGGATGGTGATCCACTGCATTCACCAACATACATTATCAATAATACAAAGAGAAGATGCAGATTTGAGATAGGCTGTGGCACAACATTTATTGGGCATGATGGGGGTCTTGCCCATTGGCTGGACAGCCAGTTGTGCCCTATGCTGGCACAGGTCCCTTGATCAGGTACTAAGTGCCTTTGCACAAGGGACCACCAGAAACCTACAAACAGCCCTGTCTCAGGCTTCACACACAGCAAGGCCCCTGACCATTGTTGTTTGTAAGCCGTGGAAGCAGAATACATTCTTCAAGTTTTGTATTTTTTTTAATTTAATTGCCTGCTTCAGCATCCCAATTGGCAGTGAGGCAGGAAATCCCTTCACAGGCTTTAATCAGGGTGGAGGCATGAAGATGGAAGCATCTTGAATGCTCTCTCACCACATTAACAGCTCCACCACCCACCAAACCCAGTATGGGGGAGGCTAGCAAATTTACATTATATTTCCCGTATATGTTCATAAATATTAATATTAATCTGTAAATCTATTCATTCTGGGAATCACTTTTGTTTAAATGGTGTATTAAGTGTAATGAAAACAGAAAGTACTGGAGAAATTGAGTTAACGTTTCAAGTGCAATGACTCTTTGCCAGAAATAAAGAGGGCTGGAAAATGATGGTTTTTGCATTGTTGGCAAAGTGGGAGAAGCAGTGAGTGGAACAGACAATGAGGATGCCCAGAGTCAGATATTTGACTTATTATTATGCTGTTCTGTTTCTCTCCCCTCAAGGCCTCAATTCATGGGTCAAATACCCTTCCAGGGGCACCACCAGGCCAGGTAATCACGGCTCTCTAATACACGGGGTCTTAAGCTCTGCCAGGCTTCCTGAGGGGGCAACACCATCAGAAAATTTCATGAACACCACTCCATGACTTTTTTTAATTACAAAGCAGAGATGACAGAGGCTGGAGATGTGAAATTGCACGCAAGGACCAGTATGGCATGAAAGATAAAAGAAAGGAGAAAAAACAAGGGAAGATTCAGGTCTATAGACCATGACTCAAAAAGCCCAAACCATGTTTTTTTTTCTTTGTAATTAAATGAAAGGCAGTATATCATAAATTAGTGGGAAGACTTTAAGGAGCACTTGCAGAGAAATTGTTCTAATTCTGCTTCATTGCCATCTGTTCACACTCAGCTGAATATCTAGTTCTTATTGCCACACACAGTTACAATTTAATCTTCAAGAAATAATGCCAAGATAGTGCTTGTATATCAGTGCATCCAATTACCAAACCTATCCTCCGACACCCAGCTCACATTTCCATTTCAGGATGCAGGCATCAAACAGATACAATTAATTCAGATGCACGATATACACTAATCCTACTCCAAGCAATTCTTGGGCTCTCCACTTTTTATACAGATACTAATATTACTGTTGATCAAATTCATATTTAGAACTGTGGTCCAAATAACAATTGTAAAACATAGTGATCCTCCAGAGGTGTGATGTTAATACAGTCAAAACTATTTCATTTTCACCCGGTTAAAATCAGACCCTAACAGTGTTTGCATTCAATGCAGCCGCCGATGCCCATAGGAGCTAAGTATTGGGCTGGGATTATCACACTTGACGAAGAAATAGGTGGTGGGAAGGGCAAAAAAGACCCCTGCAACTTGACTCAGAAATGGAGCTCTGGGTGGAAGGTCCATTGCCAACTTCACTGAACTGCGAGCAATTAAAGTGCGTATGTGGTCAATTAATGAACATTTTCAGGTCTAATCACATCTCAGCACCTCCAGGTTGTACAAGAAAGAGCCACCTTTTCCAACTGATAAATTAATGTGCGTAGTCTCTCAGTATGTAGCAGGATCTCTCAGTCTGCACTGTGCAACACCAAGGGACTCAACCGAGGACGAGGGTGTGGTTTCTGAGAACCCGCTATCCCCCCCTCCCCCAATATGACCACCAATTGAGAACCACCTCCTTTCTGCAAACAACAGTAACACTTCTTGGCTCTGATCCTCCACTTGGGGTTCGGGGTAGCGGCATCCCATCAGCAGCCAAGACCATGGCAAATTCTGGGAATGTTAGTCTTTGACCAGCTGTCAGTTCCAAGCAGGTGGGATTTCCTAGTCCAGCAGCATAATTCCAGGAGAAATCCTGCTAGCTGCCAATCAGCTGCTTGAATGTTCTTTGTTCCGGTGGACTTTCTAAACAATGTAGTCTGCAGGTTTCTCTCCAATAAACCAAAACAGGAAAATACCTGAATGTGAAGTGGATTTTTTTGATAATCCTGGACTTCAGGACCTGATAGTTATTTTGATCATTTGCAATGTGTCACAGGTGGATACAGCTAAACTCTTATGGACCAGTGACTTTCATCAATACATCTCCTCTGTTTCATTCTGATAGGCTTATTGGCATGCCTTCATTGCCTATATCATGAAAGTGAATGAATTACACAAGATGTATTAGGAATGAGAAAACTCTGAACTGCCCAAATTTTTACTCTCTCTAATTCTTAAATATTTCCAAAATAAAACTTAATAGAAACATTAAGGTTCCTTTTCATCATCAGGCAATACCTTGATAATTTACAGGTTTGGGCTGACAAATGGCAGGTAACATTCATTACACAGAAGTGCCAGGCAATATCCATCTCTAACGCAGGAGAATCCAATGAGTATACCTCGACATTCAATGACTTTGTCATCATTGAATCTCAGTTATCAATATCCTTCTGGCTATCATTGACCATCAACTGAACTGAACTAGGCAAATAAATACAGTAACTACAACAGCAGGTCAGAGGCTCAGAATCCTGCAGTGAATAACTCACCTTCTGCCTTCCTGACGCCAGTCCACCATATGCAAAGCACAAGGGATAAGAGTTGGATGCAATACTCACACTTGTCTGGATGAGTGCAGCTCTAATAACACCCAAGAAGCTTGACATCATGCAGGATAAAGCTTGACTTCATCCTGCTTGACTGGCACCACATCCATAAACATTCACTCCCTCTACCACCAAAGCTCAGCAGCAGCAGTGTGTACCATTTATAAGTTGCAACAACTCACTGAGGCTCCTTAAAGAGCATCATCCAAACCTGTTACCAGTACTATCTAGAAGGAGAAGGGAATCAGATGGGTAGGAAGACCACTAATTGCAAGTTCTCCTTCAAGTCACTCACCATCCTGACTTGGATACATATTGCTGTCCTTCAATGGCACTGGGTCCAAATCCTGGACCTCTCTCCCTACCAGCATTATGGGTTTATCTGTACCAAAAGGACTTCAGCCATTCAGGAAGACAGCTGATCACCACCTTCTCAGGGCCAACTAGGAATGAGTATAAATACACTATGGTTCCTATGTTTTTAGTACCCACTCTAATTACAATCATTTGAACACATTAGTCAAGGTTAACTGATAT
>NC_063333.1:41996840-42035744 GCF_021869965.1 Rhincodon typus | reverse complement strand
TACCTCACCTGCCCAGCATCTAGAAGGCACAAGTCAGGAATGTGATGGAATACTCCCACGTGCCTAGAGAAGTGCAGCTCAAACAACACTTCGGAAGCTTGCCACCAACCTGGTCAAGAAACCCGCTTGATTGGCACCACATCCACTAATCGTCACTCATTCCATGATCAACATACAGAACCAGCGGTGCATACCATCTACAAGCTGCATTGCAGAAATTCACCGAGACTCCTTAGCACCTTTGAGACCCATGACTACCACCATCCAGAAGGACAAAAGCAGAAGATAAATGAACACAACACCACTTGCAAGTTCCCCTCCAAATCACTCAATGTCCTAACTTGAAAATTTATCGCAGTTCCTTCAGTGTCGCAGAGTCAAAATCATGGAATGCCCTCCCTAAAAGTTTAATGGGTATCTTTACACCACTTGGACTGTAGCAGTTCAAGAAGCAGCTCATCAAAATCTTGTCAAAGGCAGTTGGCGATGGGCAAAACTGCCAGTCCAGCCAGCAATGCCCAAAACTTGTGAATGGATTTTAAAAATTGCGATGTTAAGTGGATACACAGTTTAAATGTTATTTTTGGTTTATCCTGGAAATTGCTAATTTTAAAACAGAAACACAAAATATGAAATCTGCAGCAAAATAAATGTTTTAGGAGCAGAAATTACCAAATTCCTAGCAGTTCTTCTTGTGAGCTTTGGTGGCTTAGATAGGTAGTTGGTTTTGGAAATGTTAGCTATGTTACCCAACACTATATTGCTCGGGTTTATGAAGATAAATCTCTCATTGGATGGAGACGGTAATTAATTTCCTGGAATTGGGCTTGGTGGCATTATCTCTGGACTGTTAATCCAGGTAATGTTCTGGGGACCCAAGTTTGAATCCCACCACGGTGGATGGTTGAATCTGAATTCAGTAAGAAAAAGATCTGGAATCAAGGGTCTAATTACAACCATGAATTCATTGTCAATTACTGGTAAAACTCATCTGGTTCACTAATGTCCTTTAGGAAGAAATCTGCATTCTTCCCTGGTCTGCTTGAGACCCAGAGCAATGCGTTGATTCTTAACTGCCCTCTAGCAATTAGGGATGGGCA
This sequence comes from Rhincodon typus, assembly GCF_021869965.1. Lineage (NCBI taxonomy): Eukaryota > Metazoa > Chordata > Chondrichthyes > Orectolobiformes > Rhincodontidae > Rhincodon > Rhincodon typus. The sequence goes on along the minus strand of NC_063333.1, from coordinate 42,034,644 downwards.
AATAAATGCTGGCATAGCCAGTGACGTCCTCATCCCATGAATAAAAATATTAAAAAAAAGTTATGATACAGTCTCTAAATTTGGATTTCTAAATTACATTTTCCCCATACCAACAAAGGCTACGGTCAAGATTCTCAATCTAACTGCAATACGTAGAATCAGTCACACTTTGATATTTGTGTTTTAGTTGACATTTTCAATCGAATACATGGAAAAGGTAAGCGATAGGGTATATGTCTTTAAAATAAGGTTCAGTTATGTCCCAATTATCCTGCACCCTCTGACCTTGCATCACCTGAAGACTACAATTAGCTTTGACTCCACCTGCAGGAAATTGAAATAGATGAAGTCACTGGATATTGCCAAAGGTTATGGACCCTGACAGCATTCCAGTCATTGCACTTACACTCTAGAACTAGCCACATCCCTAACCAAACAGCTAGAACACTCGCATCTATCAGATAATGTAGAAAATTGCTAAGCTATGTCCTGTACATAGAAAGCAGGACAAATCCAATCCAGGCAATTAGCACACCCATCAGTTACTCGTTATCATCAGCAACATGATGGAGGGGGTCATTGACAACACTTACAAAGGAATAAGTTGGTCAGTAATGCTGAGTTTGGATTCCACCAGATTAACTCAGCTCCTGGCCTCGTTACAGTCTTAGTCCAAATTTGGAGAAAAGAATTGAACTTGAGGTGAAAGGAGAGTGACTGCCCTTGATGTCTAGGTAGTTTTTGACCAAGTATGGCATCAAGGAGCCTGGGCAAAACTGAAATTAATGGGGAAAAACTCTCAGTTGGTTGGAGTCATACCTAACACAAAGAAAGATGGCTGTAGTTGTTAGAGGTCAATCATATCAGTCCAAGGACATCTCTGCAGGAGTTCTTCACGGTAGTCTTCTTGGGCCAACCACCTTCAGCTGTTTCTTTAATAACCATCCTTCCATAATAAGGTTGGAAGTGGGATATTTGGTGATGATTGCACAAAGTTCACTGTCATTCAGGAGCACTCAGATACTGAGGCAGTCTGACTATATGTAACAAGACCCAGATCATATCCTGGTCTAGGCTGTTAAGTGGCAAGTAACATTTCCACTGCACAAGTACAGGCAACGACCATCTCTGACAAGAGAAAATCTAACCAATGTTCCTTAATGTCGAATGGCATAATTGCTCTGCGGATGGTTAGGGATGTGAAATAAATGCTGGCATAGTCAGCAAAGCCCATATCCTATGAATGACTAAAGAATGGTCAACTGAGCCCTTAACAGCAATGTATATGTTCAGATAAACATGTATTTTTTACTCATTCATGGGATGTGGACATCACTGGCTGGATGCCAGTGTTGCTGATTTTTTAATATTTAAAGTTTATTTTAAATCAAATTTAAAACGTACATGCAGAAATCATACAGATTTATTGGAGAAAACAGTCTATAACAACCTGGTGAAACAATCACTTCAGAAGCTACATTAACTAGGTTAATTACATACTTACCTGTGACTGTAGGCTTAAACAAGGAAAAGAATCGAGTGCCCAGGCAACTTGTTCTTCATTTTCTGCCAATGTTATTGTACAAGTACTATACACCAAAATGCCTCCAGGTTTTAGTAAGTTCACTGCCTAGGCAAACAATTCAGAGTTAGAGACCACAGGCAAATATCAAACCAAAATAATTGCAGATGCTGGAATTATAAAATAATAGCAGAAATACCAGAAACACTCAACATGTCAGGAGGTATTTGTAGAAAAACAAACATCGGGCTGAATCTTAAGTTTTTTTGGCCAAAAGTCGGTTTTGCAGAGTTTTGTACCGGGTTCCTTGCCGTGAAGCCTAGTAGGATATCTCGACTGTACCTTATCAAACTTGGCTCATTAACAACCAACCCCCATGGCCTTATGCCATCGCTCTCGCCTGATCCTAGCCCCATCCTAGCCTTCTGTTCCAAGAACAACCAGCCACTCACAGGATATCTGCCAAAAGATAGGCATCCTTGGTGCTCATACCTTCTTTGAGAGGCCACGATGCCACTATTCTGGTGCTTCCCTCACCAGCAATGGAATAACACAAAAACCACAAAGCCACGCTGCTCACAGCACAGCATCGGCTGACACACCCTCTCACATATAACTCCACATCTCTCACCTTTGTTACTGTTCAGAGAACAGGCCACACAGTTTACCTGTCCCTAGCTACATCCCATCTAAACAATCACAAGTCATTGCTACTCTGTTTCCAATGTCCACTGTAGACCTCCAGCTTGTCATTGCTCAGTAGAGGAACATCACATTTGGCAGAGCAATCAGACAAATTCAAACATGAGTTTTTATTTGCAGCCACCAAAAGTGAAAACAAACAGAATGAATTGAGGCTGCAGTTCACCTCCACAATGCAACTGAAATGCTGGAATGATGACTGATAACTATTTTACATTATACAATAGTTTGCTGCATTCAGCTTTCATCTACTGGAACTGGCTAACAATCAGACTATGGGGAGATAGTGGCATAGAGGTAATTTCACTAGACTAGTAATCCAGAACCCCAAACCTCAATGTTCTAGGAACACAGGCCCACGGGAGACAGTGAAATCTGAATTTGATAAAAGTCTGGATTAGACAACTGGCCTAATAATGACCATGTAACCATTCTTGATTGTTGTAAAAATGCAACTGGCTCATTAATGCCCTTTCAGGAAGGAAATCTGTTGCCCTTACTGGTCTTGCCTACATGTGACACCAGACCTACAGAAATGGTTGATTCTTAACTGCCTTCTGGACAAATAAGGATGGGTAATAAATGCTGGCTTAACCAGCGACACCCGTGTCCCATAAACAAATAATAAAAGGTTCTGTCTGGCTTGCAGCACCAGATCCACTGGGCTCTGTTATGTACAAGGACAGCTTCCCAGCGTCCTTGTCTTTCTTCTTGGATGACCGCTTCCTCCTTCACCCCCCGCCAAAACCTCAGTATCTATCATATTGCTTAGCTGACTGCTCCAATTGTGTTAGGATGATGTGGCACGCTGTACAGGCTATAGTGGAGGGCCCCACCAGACCAATCTAAGCAGCAAAACTGCACCTTCAGCAGCCTGTTGTCTGCTCTAACCCACCATGGCCCCGGTTGAAGCGTGGGCAGCTTTGTATATGCTCATCGGTTACAGGGTTGAGCAATGGTGTCAAGTGCCATGATCATATTGTGTAGCCCTCGTCCCCCAGTAATAACTTTGAAAGGCTCCTGGACCCTCAAACTCACCAAGTGTATAACAGTGCTCCAGAATGTAGGAGTCGTGGCAGCTGCCAGGCTAGTGGGCACACCCCCATCCCATGAAGGAGTAAAGAAAAAAAAACAGCTCCAGCAAGTGGTAACGGTGATTATAGATCACCTGTATATTAACTAAATTAAACCAACACTATTGATGAATTCCACTGTGTTGTGATATACCCTTCTCAGCACCATGTGTGTGCAGTCGATGGCACCCTGCATCTGCAGGAAGCCAGCTATGCTCCTAAATCCCAGTGCCTGGGTTGCAGCAATGACCTTGTCATCTAAAAACAACATGAACTGGACTGATCTCACATAGATGACATCAATTAGTGCCCTGATACATTTGTGGATGCACAACTGAGAGATTCCACACAGATCATCATTGGTCCTGGAAGCACTGGCAGAGAATGGTCTCCTACTCTTGAAGCCCTCAGGAACCACTCCAGCATTGGTCCGTCAGCATGCCTTGACAGATACGGGCCCTGCATCAACATTGCGTCTCGCTTATCCCCAGGAAATTGAGTCAGTGGTGAAAAGCTCTGGTCCTCCTGTAGACCCCATACATCTTGAGGGGGCCTGCAGTTGCAACGTCTGCCTAGTTGGGTACTTTCTAGCCTCTGCGATCATGTGCTTTTGCTCCTGGGCTTGCTACCTGCTGGTCCTCTTTCATCCAACATTTCCTTCTTAGGAAGGCAGCCATAGTGACCAGCAACCCCCCAGTGGCTGAGTGCATGACACTTGTTAGGCATGACCTATGTTAGGAGCATAAGGAGTGGAGCAGGTTCTCGGCTCCATGAACAGTCAGTTGTGGCATACACTGAAAAGTAGGGCTGTACAAACTCCCCCTTGTATACTTACTGCAACACCCTGACAATGAAAGCCACATCCCATCATTCATTCAGCATCAACCTCTGCATGTGCACCAACTTAACGAGGTACCTTTGAGGAACACATTATATTAATAAAGAAATGCCTGCTGTGCTCCAATCCCCATCTCATCCCAGACCCAGAAAAATCAGTCAGCTTCTCACTACATTCAGTAGAGTCCATTGTAAAAGAGTACGACAGTACCAATAGCAGTTAGGCTCTGCGTTAATATTGTGAAAAAGAATGTATGGCATGGATGTTGCAGGCAAGCAGACAGTGCTTAGTCTTTTAGTACATAAGTGATCAAGCAAGCAGTCCTGAGAGACATCCTGGTCCAATCCATGAGTTAGGTGCCTACCTCTGAACATAAAGTGCCTTTTAATGCAAGCTGCTGGTGTGCCCTGCAACATAAAAGTATGTGCTTCCTGACTGCAGTGCAAATAGATCAAAGAGATGCCATGAGGATTCCGCGGGGATGATGTATATCAAATGCTAAATGTCCTAGGAAGAATCGTGCCTCACACAGCCAGAACTTGGTTAAAAGATATAGTGAATTGCTCTCGATATGGAGATAGGCCTCACTGAACCTCTCGCTTGATTCTGTCACATTTCTAGCTACAATCCATATTGTTCAAGTCCTTATAAGATTCTGTCCATTGTGTCAATGTTACATGTCAATAATGGAGACTGTTTAAACCAATACAAAGCGTAGGAAGCCAGAGCAGAGGAAAAACAAAACGGAGTACTCTATAATACAGTGAAGGGCGGAACTGATCAAACGGCAAAATGCTTAATTGTGTTACTGTCCCAATAGATTTGCACTATGAAACCAAAGTATTGAAACAAAGGCGGAGTCCAGGAGCACATGTGGTGTTGCAAAATAACAGAGTCATTCAGGACAGAAACAGACCCTTCAGCCTAACTCGATCAGGCTGACCAGGTTTCCTAAACTGAACTAGTCCCATTTGCCTGCATTTGGCCCATATCTCTCTAAACTTCTCCTGTCCATGTATCTGTCTAAATGTCTTTTAAATGCCGTAACTGTACCAGCCTCTACCACCTTATGACATGTACGCACCACCCTCTGTGTGAAAAAGTTGTCCCGCAGGACCCTTTTAAATTTTTCCCCTCTCACCTAAAACCTATGCCCGCTAGTTTTGGACTCCATTACCCTGGGGAAAAGACCTTAGCTATTTGCATTATCTATGCCTCTCATGATTACATAAAATTCTGTAGGGTCATCCCTCAGCCTCTTAGGCTCCAGAGTAAAAAGTCCCAGCCTATCCTTAATACTCAAACCCTCCAGTCTTGGTAACATCCTTAGAAATCCTTTTTTGCATGACTTTCCAGTTTAACAACATCCTTCCTACAGCAGGATGATCAGAATTGTACACAGTCCTCCAAATGTGGCCTTATCAATGTCTTGTATAGCTGTAACATGAAATCCCAACTCCTGTACTCAACGCTCTGACCAATGAAGGCGTGTGCCAAACATCATCTTCACCACCCTGTCTACATGTGACACCACTTTCAAAGAACTGTGTACCTGCACCCCTAGGTCCTTCCGTTCAACAGCACTCCCCAGGACTCTATCATTATCACCAAGTCCTGCCCAGGTTTGCCTTACCAAAATATAACACTTCCCACTCTCATCGCTCCTTCAATAAATGCTTGATGTGTGTAGGCTTGTCCAATACCTGTATGAGTCTGTCTCCTTATTTATGGGGAGGCAATGGCCTAGTGATATTATCACTAGACTATTAATTCGGAAACTCAACTAATGTGAGATTGTTGACTTGCCCGCCGAGCTGACTGGTTGTAGTTCAGACGTTTCGTCATCATGCTAGGTAACATCATCAGTGCAGCGTTCGAAGAAGCGATGTAGTTCTACTCCGCTTGGTATTTATATGATCTAGTGTGTAGAACTACATTGCTTCATCGGAGGCTGCACTGATGAGGTTACCCCGTATGGTAACAAAACATCTGAACTACAACCAGCCAGCTCGGCGAGCAAGTCAATAATGTCACCCACAACCTGAGCTACAAATCTTCGCAAGAACTTTAAGCTCAGCTAATGTTCTGGGGACCTGGGTTCGAATCCCACCATGGCAGATGGTGGAATTTGAATTCAATAAAGAATCTGGAATTAAGGGTCTGATGATGACCATGAAACCATTGTCAATTGTCAGAAAAAACCCATCTGGGTTCACTAATGTCCTTTAGGGGAGGAAACTGCCATCCTTACCTGGTCTGGCCTACATGTGACTCCAGACCCACAGTAATGAGGTTGACTCTTAACTGCCCTCTAAACAATTAGGGATGGGCAATAAATGCTGGCCTAGCCAGAGACCCATGAGTAAATTTAAAAAAAAAACCTTGCATTTATCTGAATTAAACTCCATCTGCGATTCCTTGGCCCACTGGCCCAGTTGATCAAGATCCTGTTGTACTCTTAGATAACCTTCCTCACTGTCCACTCTACAACCAATTTTGGGGTCATCCGCAAACTTATATGCATCCAATATTCTCATCCAAATCATTTATATAAATGACAAACAACAATGGACCCAGCACTGATCCTGTGGCACACCACAAGTCCAGGCCTCCAGTCTGAACAACAACCCTCTTCCACCCACTAGTTCACCCTGGATCCAATTTGATCTAACCTTACTAACCAGGCTTAGTATGGAACCTTGTCAAAGGCCTTGCTAAAATCCATGTAGACAATGCCTACTGCTCCACTTTCATCTATCTTCTTGGTCACCTCTTCAAAAATCTCAATCAAGTTTTGCGAGACATGATTTCCCACCCAAATCCATGATGACTATCCCTAATCAGTCCTTGCCTTTCCAAATTCATGTATATCCTGAGTCTCAGAATCCCTTCCAATAATTTACCCATCACTGACATCAGGTTCACTGATCTATAGCTCCCTGGCTTTTCCTTGCAGCCTTTCTTAAATATTGGCACAACTTTAGCTACCACCCAGTCTTTCGACATCTCATCCATAGTTGTTGATGACACAAATATCTCTGCTAGTGGCCCCACAATTTCTTCCCTAGCTTCTCACAATGTCCTGGGATACATTTGATCAGGTCCTGGGGATTTATCTACCTTTATGCATTCTAAGACCTCCAGCATCTCCTCTTTGATAAAGTCAACTCTTTTCAAGATATCACTATTTATTTCCCGGAGTTCCCTAGCTTCCATGTCTTTCTCCACGGTAAACACTGATGAAAAATATTTGTTTAGGACCTCACCCATCTCCTGTGGTTCCATATATGGATGGTCTCATTGATCTTTAAGGGATCTTTTTTTTCCCAAGTTACATTTTGCTCTTAATATACTTGTAGAATCTCTTTGGATTCTCCTTTATCCTATCTAACATAAGTATCTCATATCCCCTTTTTACCCTCCTGATATCCCCCGTAAGTGTATTTCCATACCCCTATACTCTTCCAGGGATTCCCAGCTGTCTAAACCTGACATATGCTTCCTTCTTCCTCTTGACCAGAGTCTTAATATCTCTCATCATTCAGTGCTCCCTACTCTTGCCAGCCTTGCCTCTCACCCTAACATGAACTAGCTGGCCCTGAACTCTTGTTATCTTACTGTTGAAAGCTTCCCACTTTCAAAGCAGACATGCCTTTACCTGCGAACTGCCTCCCTCAATCAACTTTTGAAAGTTCCTATCTAATACCATCAAAACTGGCCTTGCCAGTTTTTTAACAGAATTTTAACTTGTTGACCAGGCCTATCCTTTTCTATAACTACCTTAAAATTAATAGAATTATGGGCACTGGTCCCAAAATGATACCCCACTGACACTTCAGTCACTTGACCTCCCTTACTTCCCAAGAGGAGATCGGACTTTAGCCTTACCAGAGAAGGGGTATCTACATATTGATGGAGAAAGTTTTCTTGAACACACTTAAATTCCTCTCCATCCAAGAGAAGCATGGAGATTCTGGCAAAATAAAAGAAGAAGCCTAATCCAGTAATTTAGTGAAAAGTGATTGGGCAGACCCCACAGGTAGAGACCATTTCACCACAAATAGAAAGAGATCTCCACCCCAATCATGAGTCCGTATCTCCTCCATTTCACCTGGCTCTGATACAGCCATCCTTCATTATCAACCAATACCTCAAGTTAGATTTTACTGATGGGCTACTAGGAAATATACAATAGATTCAAAGCAGTATCCTTGATTTGTTTTCAATAACAAGCATTAGAAATCATAAATCTACAGGTGAAATTTAGACCTCCGATGTATATATAATGTATGTATAAATGTACATAACAATATAAATAATACACAAGAAATCATCTACTGACAACATGCGTTCATTAATGGAGATTACAAAGCAAAAATATGGCAAAAAATGGTACAGTAGTAAATTCCAAGTGGCTATGCCAGCATTGATTGCCCATCCCTAATTGCCCAGAGGGCAGTTGAGAGTCAACCATATTACTGCGGGTTTGGAGTCATATGTAGGCCTGACCAGGTAAGGACGACAGCTTTCTTCTCTGAAGGACGTTAGTGAGTCAGATTTTTTTTTTGACAATTGACAATAGTCATCATCATTAGACTGTTAACTCAAGATTGTTAATGAATTGCCATGGCAGGATTCAAACCTAGGTCCCAGAACATTACCTGGGTGTATACAATCAAGTAGTAATATCACTAATAGTATCAAAAATATCGCTAAGCCATTGCCTCTCAAAATATTGAAAAATGATTTATTTTTAAAGACGAAAATATACATAAGTCTTCACTGAATTTTCTTTCAGTTATTATGTTTGAGTTGTGTAAAACAGAAAGAACTTACAGAGAAAACTCTATAGAAGGGAAAGCTTACCACTCTAAATAACTTTCGCTGTAATGGCGGATAGGAAGTGATTTCCCTTAAGCTCCAATCACAGGCCATGTTTGGTCTCTGACCTAATCCACTACAAGGCGCATCCAGAAGAACACGATCAAAAGATTCCGGTGGAAATGGAGGTCCTGCTGTAGAAATCCAAAATTTTTAGCTGCGTCACTTGAAACAAACATAATGATTACGCTCTTAAGTTTAATAAAAATTATACCATGTTTCATCAAGGTTGAATTTCAGCATTACAGAAGAAACATGGCAATTAGAATAAATTTTCTGGTGAATATTATTCAAAGCATCTCAAATTAAATAATGTCCTTTGCCATATGCCAAGAAGAAATCAGAACTGAAAACATATATAATATTTCTTTTCTTTCAACATCAGATCTGCTCCACTTTTTTTTTTCCTATAACGTAGCTTAGGCAGAATAAAATAACTGCGCTTATGGGCTTTTTTCTAAAGTGATAAAGATGTAAAACTAAATATTGGAAATTACACCAAGGCATTCACTGAATAATTAAAACTGCTTGGTCAGATGCTTAGGCCACAAGACGTACTTTAGAATACAAGGCATCTTTTTATACACAAGCACAATCTTGACTGCTCCGCACTGTCTAATGTTATTCAATTCTTGCTTTCTTTCATACCTTGCCCATCCCAAATGCCTTCCTTCGCCAGTGCTTTTGTTCCATCATAACAAAACACTTTAATACATGTCAGTTGTAAATTCTCAGCATTCTGCTTTATCTTCTTCACCTTATTTGCAATTTTATCCATTGCTATTACTTCCCCCTGTTGAAATAGTAAATTTTCCAAATTTTATAGAGGTTACTGTTTCTGTATGTTTACAGTTATCAAAATAAAAATCTGAAATACATGTGAGCCAAAATCTATGGAGAAAGGAAAAAAAAGTTAATTTCCGAAGTAATGTCCTTTGTCAGAACACAGTTTCATATTTCCAATATTTGCAATCATTTTCTTTATCTGCTGATAATCTATTATGGGAGCTTTATTGCTGGACTTGAAATGTTAGTTAGGAAACAATATTGCATACATTATAAAATGGTACATTTTACCTGCTAAATCACATATTAGATCAAAGTTGAAGCTTATAACTTCTTTTTTTCTATAATTATTAAAATGTGATAACATTCTAAATTGCAACAAAAACTTCTGGTCTAAAATTTTAAATTAAAATCTTAAGTAGAAGAGTTTAATTCTTATGGTTATATTTTTCTTAACATAGACAAGTAACCAATAACCATAAAAAAGAATCAATGCATCAAAACACCATTAGAGGGAAGAAAAGTCATACACCAATTAAAGCACTACACACAAGATTACATATATTACAATAAGTATGACTGCATAGTCCTTCCAAACCCACTTGTAGTTCACCCTCACAATACAGAATATTACTCAAAATTAGGACAAAAAGGATATAACACACAATTAACCGGTCATTATTCCATCAAATGTTGTTAGAAATGTTCCATCCTGATCGCTGTTTATTAGGAATAGCAGTGATTGTACTAAGAAATGAATAGAATTGCTTAATAATTCTGTCAGTCCCGACGCCATCCTAAAAAAACAAATCAACTTCTGGTTAAAAATGAGGACTCTCTCTCAACTGGGAAAGATGCAATGGATACTGGAGCTGAACTAAATGGTCTTACAGGAAATGGTCTTGAATCACAAATGAATTTTTAATGTTCCTGTTGTAAAAGTCATGCATTTCTGGTCAGAAAATAAGTTTTTTTTCCATTCTGTAAAGGGCAATTTATCTCAATTTTACAAGAGGTAAGATTAAAAGAAAGAAACTAAATTCATTAGCTAGGTACATTTTTGTGGCTCTACTTCAGCTTTTTCACAGCCAATCACTGCAGTAGTTTATCCTTAAAGGCTGACATCAACTTGAACATAATTTGAATATGAGGAGTTAGGATGGTAAGAGTAATTTGTATAATTCAGCGCATTATGGTGTTCAGTTTCATAGAATATTAAAATGACAAAACTTTACACAACATGTTTACCTGTACTAAACCTTCAAGCCAACTAGTATATTTCTTTATCCTTTTGGGGGATGTGACGGTCAATGTCAAGGCCAGAATTTGTTGCCCATTACGAATTGGCCTTGAACTGTATTCCTTGCTAGGCCACAGAGGGTTGTTCAGAGTCAACTACATTTCGGTGGGTCTGCAGTCACTTGTAGGGTAAGGAAAGCAGATTTAATATAAGTAATTTGTAGACTCAAAGTACAGGAGAGGCCCTTTGACCCACTGAGTCTGCACTGACAAAAACTACATGAAACCTGCTGTGTTCATCCAGCTCTGCGCCTTGTTGTCTCGGATTCTCCAGCATCTGCAGTTCCTACTATCTCAAAAACTACATGAATCCCACTTTCCAACATCTGGCCCATAACTCTGAATGATATTTCAAGCGCTCATCTGTGTACTTTATAAAGGTTGTGAGATTTCCCGCCTCTACTACACTCTCAGGCAGTGAATTCCAGAGTCCCGAGGTGAAAAATGTTTCTTCAAACCTCCTCTAAACCTCTTGCTCTTCACCTTAAAATTATGCCTCTTCATTACTGACCCTTAACTAAGGACAGCAGCTGTTTTCTATCCACCCTGTCTATGCCCATTATAATCATATACACCTCAAACAGGTCCCCCCTCAGCGTTTTCTGCTCTAAAGAAAACAACCCGAACATTTCCCAGCCCCTCATCATTAAAATGCTCCATCCAAGGCAATATCCTGGTGAATCTCCTCTGCATCCGCTCCAGCACAATCACATCCTTCTTATGGTGTGGTAGCCAGAACTGCACACAGTACTCCAGCTGTGGCCTAACTAAAGTCTTGTACAGCATCAATATAACCTCCCTGCTCCTATAATTTATTCCAAGACTGTTGAAGCCAAGTGTCCCATGTGCCTTCTTAACGATTCTATTAACCTGCCCTGCTGAATTCAGGAGCTAGTTTTGATGGTGAAAACAACATCATACCATTTTTCATTGTAACATGTGTCCAATATTTTAGTCAAAGCAGTCTAATTTATTTCACAAAGCAGATTATTTTTTGGTGCTTTGGTCCCACCTTATCATTCATTAATGCTGCAATATGAGTAGTCTTTCCACCAGGAGCAGCACAAATATCCAAGATTCGCTCTCCAGGTTTAGGATCCAACACGTGACTCACTACCACAGATGGCAAGTTCTGAATATTAAGAAAAGTATATTATTATGCTGAGTAGGCATCCATGATTAATTTCATATGTTTATTACATCTTGAGTTAAAACTTCCATGTATATTAAGGCAAACATCTCCATAATTACATTCTCAAACAATCCAGAAAACTATTTTATCACAAAAAGGATAGGATTTAGATGTCACAACATGCTGTTAACATAATCTATTTAGATATTCCTCTAGTGCTTAAGTGGATACTAAAAACATCCACTTCAACAAATTGCACTAATGTTACTCTGCCTGATTTCCCATCTTTTTCTCCAGTAGCCTGCCCACTGCTAAGGAAGTTGATATCTAAGGAGGTATTTAGTTCTTGGTGATTGCTGACAAGTGTAATTGGATTTCAAGGTAATTTGCCAAGGATGACATGAGTTGATAAAAGCACTGATAATTGCTCTTCTGTTAAGCATGTCAATAAAGGGATGCCCAAAACAATAATCACTATGCCTTCTATATGCTTAATGAAAAAAAATTTACAGGTGTTGAAAACAAAGTTAAGTGCAAAGGTAAAATACTGCAAATGCTGGAAACCTGAAAAAGACCCAGAAAATGCTAGAAATATTCAGTAGGTCTAGCAGCGCGTGTAGAAGGAAAAACCAGAGTCAACACTTCACATTGACTACTTTCAATCAGAACTGAAAAATAAATTCGAAATGTTTTAACTGTTAGCAGACCATTTCTTTTCCAGAATTGCCAATTTTGAAGAAATTCTGCTCTTGTGCCCAAAAAGATTTTCTTGTCTCTTATCTTGTTTTCACCATTTCTTCTCGTATTTGATTAGGCAGACACTACAACTCATTTATATTTTCTCAACAACTATCTCTAGAACCAATTATTTCTTGGAAATGAAATTCCAACCGTTATGATTCAGATTTACCCATAATTCCACGCTATCACAGAACTTCCTTTCATGTAGACCGACTTCAAACTGGTCCATATGTCAAATTTCATCCAGTTCTGGTCTTTGAGCTGGATCACTGGGCTGCATTATATGCTCCCCAGTCAGTGAGTTTCAAGGCAGGGTGAGGAGAAAGATAGTATATAAAATCCAGCAGGTAACCAGCCGTGCTCCCACTGCAACTTTACCAATGGCATGGGTGTCACTGTCTGGTCCTTAATCACACCACAATTGTGATTTAACCAGCAGAAAGAAAGGCCCATGCCAAGTACCCAGCCCAGCAAGTTTCTGAGTGGGTTGGTAATAAGGGATCCCTCCTTAATAGGCCCATCGCATGACTCCTTTCCTCGTCACCTAAGGCTTTACTGCCACCCCTCTGCCCATACAATTCCCCACTACCATGACCTCTCAACTCCCGGAACCCCACCCGTTAGCCAGGCCCTGCCGGCATGGCCCTAGCAAAAGTCACAAAACTTATTAAGTCTTGATCCAGCACTGAACACTTTCTCCAATCTGAGTATAGTACTGGCAGTGATCATGGGTTCCACTGTAATCACTGTAATGTGTCAGCAAGGTGGACCTCACAGATTATGAGTTCCCTGATTGGGGCTGTTAATCTGGTCCAATTAAGGAGCCCTGGCTGACAGATATAAACAGGAGTGTCAGAAGTTCTGTTCATTCTGAGAGCTGGCTCTGAAGAAGCTGGAATGGTGTCAATGACTCTCCACGTGTAAATAAAGGGTGGCTTGGTTTTTGGGATACGGGTTTCTGTGGAGTTATTTCATCTCCCAGCCTCAGATTGGCTGGCATCAAAGGCTGCCTATGGGAAACAGGTCTTCTCCTCATGTCAAAGTTGCAGGGTAGACATCCTTTCCTGAGTGGGCTAGCCTTCAGCTCTTTTTGCAGAGAACCAGAGTGGCAGGTACCATAGCACCTGCAAAATCCAGCCTCTTAACTCAGTTTCTGTCTCCACAGATGCTTCCAGACCTGCTGCTGAGTATTTGCAGCATTCTCTGTTTTTGTTCCTGTAAAATAAATATTTTGGGAACATCATGCACAAAGTACAGAGCTGTCAGCAAATCCAGCAAAAGCTGATTATAACATTGGAAATAAATAAATAATGAATGATTTTCAATTGTACTCTCAAGGACAGAACAAGAGCAGGCAATGACAACATGAACCAATTTTGCACTTATTATTTCAAACTACAATAAAATTTAGCCTTACCTGTAAAAACACAAAACTAGATAAGATGTTGTCAAATGATGGGCTGATGTAAACTGGCTCTGTCATTCTAATTCCCACACCCCTGGGAATGAATATACAGCAAATGCACTTTGTTAAAAATATTGTACACACTGGCCACAATTCTAATCTTTTGAGCATTTTAATAGCTTTTTTGTGGAAGCAATAATATTAGGATTAAGGGAACATGCTTCGAGTTATACAGGTCTTTGTTATCTATATATTCTACCTTGTGACAAATTTAGCGTTACGTCAGAAACAATTTCATTTGTAAAAAGACTATATTTTGAACTAAATCAAATGGACCTGTTATTACTGTTTTTATAAAATATTATAGAATACATGTTAGCTAATGGAACATTGATTTCATCTCAAAAAGATTAAAATACAAAAGGAGAGAATGTTACGTGGCAGCTATACAAAGCTCTGATTGTGAGCTATTTAGTGTACACAGTGCAGTTCTAAATGCAGTTCAGTAAGGATATTTTGTTCTTGGAGAAGTTTCAGTGCAGAGTCACCAGAATGATGTTGGAGCCAGAAGGGTTAAATTAGAAGGACAGGTCGCACAGAACTAGTCATAATTTCCCTTTGAAAATAGAAGATGAAGAAACAATCTAAATGAAATGTTTAGATCGTTTAATGGAGTTGATAGGGTAGATAGAGAGAAATAATTTCCATCAGTGGGAGAGTCCAGAACAAAAGAGCACAGCCTGAAAGTTAAAGCTCAGCCACTTAGAAGTATTATCAGAAATTGTGTCTTCAAAATTCAGTGGAAATCTATAGCTCTCTATCCTAAAACTATTGATGCAGGGTCAATTAAAATTTTCAAAAATTAAGTTGATAGGCTTTTGTTAATGGTTATGTAACCAAGATTGGTGGGAGGAGACAGAAAAATAAACTGAGCTGACTATCTATCGATGATCCTATTTCGCGATTGTTTTTAATCAACAGGTCTAGAAATATTATGACACACCTCTAGAGCAGTTGGGACTTGAACCTGGGTCTTCTAGTTCAGAAAAAGGGACACTACCACTGCTCCATAAGATTCCCATGATCCTATTTCTATCCTTCACATTTATTTTTAAAATACACAGTTAAGAATTAAAACCCCCCAACAATTTACGCACCATGTGCGTCCCAAATCTCAGATATTCGTTAGACACGTTAAAAAGCTTTCACAAGAGTCAGGAATGGAATATTCAAAGAGTGGATCACATCTATAATTTAGCAAGCACTGTGATAAGATTAATAAGATTAATATAAGTTTTGGTTCTGATCAATACACATACTTATTTTGGAAATAATAATGCAGCCGTGTACAAAAGCAGACAGTACTTCAAAACATTTACCTTAAAGGGCAGTTTGAGCAAAATATTTCATTGCGACTTAATTCAGCAATTCCATTCCCTACAAATATTTTTGTTCCCACGAACTCCAATGCACCCCGTTTACATTTGCCACCAATATCGGAATATACAGAAACAGCACCTCCAGCTTTCATTACTGAAACAAAGAAAGAGCATTTTCATTTTTCCGGATAAACAAATGAAAGTGCAATGCAAAATCTAGGATTAACTTTGGACTTTATAGATGGATTTTTACGATTTGCTTGTAACTTCGGTTGGTGTTAATGGGTGACAAAGAAATGCAAAATGGTACTTTAAGCTTGTTTACATGTAGCTCCAATCAGCAATCTCTTTTCCCTAAATGAATAAATATATCATGTGGTATGGCAGTGAACCATATAACTGAAGAAGACTGTACACTAAATCTTTAAACTAATGAAGCATTATGACATGGCTGTGCACTCTAGAATAAAAATAATTTTCTTCAGAGGACCAGTAAGATGATGTAAGTAAACACAGCTTACATTTTGGAGCTGACAGGATGCCAGGAATAAAAACATGTGCTCCACGAAGTACAGCATTCCCACACTGTGCTCCCACAATCACTTCAATAGAATGCCTCTGCAGATTTATCCTAGAAACACAAAATAACTGTTTTCAAACAAAGTTCCTGGACCATGTAATGTTGAATTAGATTCCTTTCAATCCATTTTAATGCAGTTCACAACTTATTTCAGTTCTGAGGAAGGGTCATCAGACCCGAAACGTTAACTCTGTTTTTTCCTTCACAGATGCTGCCAGAGCTGCTGAGCTTTGTTTTTGTTCCTGATTTACAGCATCCGCAGTTCTTTCGGTTTTTATTTCAAGTGTATATTGATTTAAAAAGACATGGCAATTTTTTAAAAATCAAGTCATGACT
The DNA here is from genome assembly GCF_021869965.1 of Rhincodon typus. NCBI lineage: Eukaryota > Metazoa > Chordata > Chondrichthyes > Orectolobiformes > Rhincodontidae > Rhincodon > Rhincodon typus. The sequence continues at coordinate 42,017,970 of NC_063333.1, read as the reverse complement.
TTTTTTAGGAGAGAAAAAAACAGACAATAGAGGATAAGGAGCAGGTCAAATTGAGGGGTCATGGGAGGAGGTGGGATGGAGAGAAGGGAGAAGAGAGATAGAGAGAAAAAGGGAGGCAGGGAGGGCAAAGAGACGTGGGGAATGGAGAGGGTGTGTGTGAGAGAGAGAGAGAGAGACGATGAGAGAAAGGGAGTGAGGAGAGAGAAAGGGAGGAGGAGTGAAAAAGGGAGAAGAGAAAAAGGAAGAGAAAGGGACAGAGTGGGAGAGGGAAAAGCAGAGGTGAGAGAGAAAGATAGGGAGGGAGAGACAGAAAAAGGGAGGGAGACAGAAAAAGAGGAGTGTAAAATGGAGGGTGAGAAGTAGTAAGTGCAGGAGGGTGGGCACGGAAAGGGAAGGAGGCTGAGTTTCGGGGGCGGGGGGAGGCAGGGCGGAGTGAGAATGATGGAATATCTGGGAGGGAGGAAAGGAAGTTAAGGAACAATGTTAATGAGCATTCTAGAGTGAATTTCTTTCTACAATCTCAATGTATATCCATACCTAGGACCAATAACTGGTATTAGAAGAACATCTGGAAGCTCTGGATGTTCCAGTACAGGAATATCACTCATAGGCCATCCTTTACACTGCTATAAATTCAATAATATAAATGTCTTAGTTAAGTCAAGCTTCAAAGTTACCAAAATATTTTTAATTTTAACGATATGTATAATTTTGCTAAAAAAGCACGTTGAAAACTCTTGAAAACTTGAGTGAATTAACACAAATAAACCTCACACTAATTTATTTACTTGTTCAAAAGTATGCAGCATGCTTTTAAATTACGATTTGTTGCTTCTAAAAATATATTCCTTGTTTTACGCTCCTTCTGCTCTAAGCTCAGTAATGAATAGCATCTCATGTATTACTTATAATTAGTCTTTTAAAATAAACAGACATAAGACAAGAACATATCTAATGGCAGAGCAGACTCACGGGGCAAAACAACCTACTTCTGCATCTAATTGATAGGAACATAGGTACAAGAAAAGCCCATTCAGTCCCTCGAGCCTGTTCCACCATTCAATGAGATCAGGGCTCATCTGTGGCCTAACTCCACATATCTGCCTTGGCCCACATCCCTTAATACCTTTGCTTAACAAAAAATTATCTCAGATTTAAAATTAACAACATATCTTGCATCAACTGCCATTTGTGAAAGAGAGTTTGAAACAGTTTCTACCCTTCGTGTGTAGAAGAGCTTCTTAAAATCTCTCCTGAACAGTCTGGCCCTAATTCTCAGACTATGCCCCCTAGCTCTAGAATCCAAAACCAATGTAAATAGTTTATCTTTATCTACCCTGTCTTTTCCTGTTAATATCTTGAAATCTTTGATCAGATCATCCCTTAAACCTTCTGGAGAAAATAGGCCTAATTTGTATAACCTTTCCTCATAACTTAATCCCTGAAGTCCAGGTATCATTCTTTAAACCTACACTGTACCCCCTCCAAGGTTAATCATGCATGTTTACAATGCAGGAGAGTGTCATTTGGACCATAAATCCTCTGCATTCTGCTTCAACTATTCCATCGAATAGATTGTTTCAGGCAATTTCATCTAACATCTCCACTCTATTGATTTTAAGTTGACGTCTCCACACTGGACTCTCAACTAAAAGAACTATTCTTACCTAGCTTTCACTATAAAAATATCTTCCCATATTTTTAAAAACCTGTATTGAAATTTTCTCAGGCTTCTCTGCTGCAGAACTTTGTTCCTATATTTCAAGTCTCCCTTCATGACATCATCGTGACAGAGTTGAAGGCAGTAGAAATATTGTTAATTCTGTTACTTCTGCACTCAAATCTGCATGGCGTTCTCTAAGCATTGTCTGATCATTAACATCGCAGTTAGTAATATATCTTTGTCCTTGTACTGGCTTTCCCATTTTATAAAATACTTGTCTTTTTTCTGACTTTAGATACCTCCACACTGTTATGATCCTAGCTGATGCTAATACTGTAGTGATTGTAATGAGGTTAGCCAGGTGGACCTCATTAGAATATGAGTTCCCTGATTGGGGCTGTTAATCATTCAAAGGTTGTAAAACCCCTTAAAATGCGTTTATATACCAAGAGGCTTCCAGATTTCCTGGAACCAGGTCCACAAGACCAACTTTAATATGAAATTAAAACCATGTTGTCTCTTCCTTAACACAAAATACAAAAATCTAAATTAAATCAAAAGTTTCTAACAATGCATATTTTTAAGAAATTATCAACAAATACTACTGGGTTGTTCTGTTCATTTCAATGTTAAGTTTCATTTATGATTTTATTCCTTGTTGTTTTTCTCTCTAAGTAATTAGTGGATCATGACTAAATTACACTTGTTATAACTTAAAAGGCTTAAAGTGAATGACATAGTGTAAATCTCTCAAGAACTAGACATATGTGAACAAAAACTGCCACAAGAGTCACAAACAGCCTATGGATATAGAGACATTGCTGTTGGAAACACAAGCTTCCTGCCCATCAGTAGACTGGTAAGCACTTACAAATATTTGCACTGAGGTTGAGACATCACCAAAAATTGCAACTTTAAATTATAAATAAGTATATTTCAGAACAATGGAAATTTCAAATAAAAATTGCTTCTTTCTTCTTAAATGCAGCATTACATTGTGCTCTGAAAACTTATTTTTTTAAAAAATAAATAATGTGTGATTTAGACAAATTAACTATGAAAATAACTGGAGTCTGTTTATCATTAAATGTAATGTAGTCAACCAACTGCTTAAGTTAAAAAAAAACAAATCCAAACTGGTCCTGTGCTAGTTATCTTCACTTTCGCATTACTCTTTCTAGTCTCAATAAATTGCAGATCTATTTGAGAAAAAAAAAGCAATGTGATAACTTCATGACCTCTTTCAAAGGACCACCATAAGCATGATTCACTGAATGACCTCCACCGAGATTACATGATTCCAGGATCTTCCAATGTGTCACATTTCAACTGGGTAGTGTTGTAGACCAGAGAGACCTACACATTCAGGTACATAATACTTTGAAATTTGTGTTACAGGTAACTAGGAAGTTAAGAAGGCTTTTAGCATGCTTGCCTTCATTGCTCAGATCTTGGAGTATATGAGTCGGGACGTCATGTTGAGGTCGTACAGGATATTGATGAGGCCTCTTTGGAGTACTGTGTGCATTTCTGATCGTCGTGATAAAGGAAGGATATTAGCAAACTGGATAGGGTTCAGGGAAGACTCACCAGAACGTTGCCGGGAACTGACAATTTTAGTTATAAAAATAGAAATGGGAAGGGACTTTTTCTCACTCGAGCATAGGAGGTTGCAGGGTGACCTTATTGAGGTTTATAAGATCATGAGGGGCATAGATAAAGTGAATGACAAGAGTATTTTCCCTAGGGTGGAAGTGTCTAAGGTGAGAGGAGACAGACTTAGAAAGGACATGAGGGGCAATTTTTTTTACACAGAGTTGTTTGTGTGTAGAACAAACTGCCAGAGAAAGTGGTGGATGCAGGTACAGTTACAACATTTAAAGGACATTTGGATAAGTTCATGAACAGTAAAGATTTGGAGGTATATGAGCCAAGCGTAGGGAGGTGGGGCTAGTTTAGTTTGGGAAAATGGTCCACATGGACTGGTTGGACCGAAGGGTCTGTTTCCCTGCTGTATGATTCTATGGCTTTAACCCTGAATTTCCCAAATCACCCCAAGTGTTCAAAATCATGAAGATGGCGGCACAGTAGTGTGCTCCTGCTGGAGCTCCTTTGCTCTGCCTGTTCTTTTTCCTTCTCTCCTCTTAGCCCCGGAGACAAAACCGAGAGTAGCCGCAGGTGTGGGCAACAAGTCCTGGAGCAGTGAGCCATGGAACAGTGTAATCAGCAAACCCCGGTGTAGCGCGTGGGCTGCGAGCCCTGGAGCAGCGCAGGCAGTGAGCCCTGGCGCAGCGCGTAGGCTGCGAGCCCCAGAACAGTGCAGGCAGCGAGCCCTGGTGCAGCGCGTGGGTTGCAAGCCCTGGAGCAGCGCAGGCAGCGAGCCCTGGTGCAGCACATGGGCTGAGAGCCCCAGAACAGCGCAGGCAGCGAGCCCTGGTGCACATGGGCTGCGTGCCCCAGAACAGCGCAGACAGCAAGCCCTGGTGCAGCACGTGGGCTGCGAGCCCCACAACAGCGCAGGTAGCGAGACCTGGTGCAATGCGTGGGCTGCGAGCCCTGGTGCAGCACGTGGGCTGCGAGCCCCAGAACAGCACAGGCACGAACCCAGGTGCTGCGTGTGGGCTGCAACCCATGGAACAGTGTGGGGAAGCAGCCCCGGAGCAGTGAGCCTCTGATGGAGACATGCATGGGGGAGACAGAGCTACAGCTTACCTTGGTGCAGCTGAGTGCTGGTACAGAGCAGACTGGAGGCTCGGAGTGGAGTGTGAATAGCTGTTGGACTGGGGTCTGGCACGGCAGTCAGACCATGTGCAAAGGCCCTGCACTAAGCTGCTATAATTTAATATTTATTTGAAATTTCTTACCTTACTGTAATGTCAACCCTTCAATGATGCCCTATTTTTAACTTATTTTTAAACTTGAAAGTAATGCAACTACTTTTATTCCTCCATTGTATTCAAGATTTGTACCTGGGTACTTGTACCTAAGATGTCGTCATAAGAGGCAGACATTGTAAAAGCTTTTCATTCTATTCCTACAATAGAGTACACGTGACAATAAAGGATCTTCTCTTTGTAGCTCAGTGATTTTATGTGCAAGTGCATGAAAATTAAATGAACAGTTCATTTGAATTAAAAAAAAAGCCAGTTGCCACAATTTTCAGCTTCCACTGTTCCAACAAGAAGCAGCAGATAAGCTAAGCGGGCAATATAGTCAGATCTCAGTTCATCTCATTGGAAGAATACAATCAAATAAAGCATTAATTATAGAGAGACAATGAATATCTAGTTTTTCAAAACCTCTGTGAAACAAAACAGTGTTTTATGGATGGCACAATTTGCTTCAAGGAAAATTTTGACTTCAGTTTACTGATATTCTTACCACTTTGGAATTGAAATTTTACCATTCATTTCAGAAAGTTTGCAACCCATGCACTTTTGCTTTGCATTTCCCCAGAAAGCTAGTAAATAAGGCCAAACTGTCCAAAAGTTTGATTGTTTGCAAAAAAAAAGCTTCTTTCTGCTTTTTGTATCCATTTTATTTGTTTTAAAATCAGAACTCAAGGGACTGAGTTATAGGGAGAGGTTGGACAAGTTAGGACTTTTTTCTTTAGAGCGCAGGAGACTAAGGAGGTATCTTATAGAAGTGTATAAGATCATGAGAGGCATGGCTAGGGTGAATGCACTCAGTCTTTTTCCAAAGACTGGGGAATCGAGGGCTAGAGGGCATCAGTTTAAGGTAAGAGGGGAAAGAATAATTGGGAATCTCAGGGGCAACTTTTTTACACAGAGGGTGGTACGCATATAGAATAAGCTGCCAGCAGAAGTGGTCGAGGCGGGTACATTAACAACGTTTATGAGGCATTTGGACGAATACATGGATAGGAAAGGTTTAGAAGGATATGGGCCAAGTGCAGGGAGATGGGGTTAGCATAGGTGGACATTTTGGTTGGCATGGACCAGTTTGGGCCGAAGGGCCTGTCTCCGTGCCATAGGATTCTATGACTGTATGAAAATGTGCATGTGACTGTAAACAAATTTAATGATTTTTAACTTGCAGTTTTTCAACATTACAAATTTTTTGCCAGAGAGTATCAACGACAATTATAAATTAAAAGCACACAACCAACATATTAATTATCAGTCATTCTGAATTTCCTAAAGGACAGGCAGGTAATTTCTCAGTCTGCAATTATTTCTCAGTGTGCGCCATTAGAATTTGTGCAGGTGAGTGAAAACCTGTTTGGGAAAATGGACAGTATATCATCAACCATCCTCAACATAACATGCCAGGGGCACACTATTGTAAATATAAAACATAAATTGTATGGGTACTTAAACTAAAATAAATAATTTTGTATTGCCAAACTTCATAGCTCAACAATTTAAATAGAATAACTTGCTGGTAACTTTTCTAAATAAATTAATCGTGGTGTTGTTCTGAACCTCATTGTGATCTATATGTTACTTAACATATTATATTCAGACAAAATAATATACAGAAAAAAATGAGATAGGGAGGTCTGGTTAGCCTCGTGAAGTCAGAGAACAATTTCACATCTTTAAAGTACGAACAAATTGAAATAGATCAAACCTTCTGGATCTCTTCTGTCAACAGCTTTTTAACTTCATCAGTGGAGGCTGCACAAGTATTGACCCTGATGCATGTGCAAGCTGGAGGATGCGATAAACGGCTCAATAGAGTTTCAAATTTAAACTTGGACTGTTCAGATTGTAAAGTTGCCAAAACCTAAAGATACAATGTATATTCTTAAAATAAAGAATTAAGAAACATGATTAAACAGTATGGTAAAATCAGTTTTTAGGTGCATCGAATTAGCAATTGTAGGACTTAAAGGCCCAGAAAATGCATTAAGAATATGGTAGTCGTTGAAGTGTAGGTACCTGTTGTACTTTGAGACCATGTGGAAGAACCTATGCAGCTGACTCCACAAGAACTATCAGGAAGTTGAATTTTGGAAACCCCCAAAAAAAGTACCAAAGACTGAGTTAGAAATAGAGGCCTCAGAGTTCCACCTCACTTACCTTATAGTTAGCAAGGAAAAGTCAAAGGGATGAAGTCTTGTTCTAACTCCTGGCTAACTATAAAACTGAAACTGATTCACCACTGATCTTCCACAAGCACCAGACTCCCCCACCCTGACTTGTTAAAACCACCCTCCCCCACTCCAGATCCCCACTGAATCACAGAATCCCTACAGTGCAGGTAGAGGCTTTCAGCCCATTGAGTCTGCACTGATCCTCCAAGGAGCATCCCACCCAAACACACTCCCTACCATGTCGCCATATACCGGCGTTTATCATGTCTAATCCACTTAACCTACACATCCCTGGACAGCACAAGGCAATTTAGGATAAACATTTTTGGACAGTGAGAGGAAACCCACTCAGACATGGGGAGAATGTGCAAACTCCACACAGACAGTTACCCAAGGCTAGAATCGAACCCAGGCCCCCAGCGCTGTGAACCAGCAGAGCTAACCACTATACTACCATGCTGCCCACAACTGAAACCAAAGCCAAACTGCAACTATAAACCCCAATCCAGCAGTCCCCACCACTGATTCTGCAACCCCAGCACTGTAATCCCTCACTTACCTTCTCTAAATAGCTGTTGCAGTGTCCTTTAAATCAAGATAAACAGCATCTGCTGCTGCAAAAGCGGGCATGGTTACAATGCCGATTCACACCATTGCTGTCTGCGGAGTCCTCGCCTGGACTGCACTGCAGATCTTTCATGGAAGTTTGTCTCGAAAATTCCTCTAAAAGTAAGTGGGCAATGGAGATTCCAAACCCAGCTCTCAAAATTCGGGCCACTATGCTTGAAATTATAGGCTTGGAGTTTTCGACAGTGATTGTCAAGGCTCATGACAAATATCTCCTGTATTATAACTGAGTTAAACGTCAAGGGAAGATAAATACCGAAGTCCTGTTGTTGAAGGAAAACCTGCACTGCTATAGACTGTGCTGTGAATCCCCAGAGTCAGCAATCTGTTTATTTGTTTCCTCTTTTTCATTCCAATGCTACTGTCAGAAACGCGATTAAAATGTTAAGCCGTGATGTTTATATTTGATTTGGCTCTAAAGAAATGTGGAATGCTGCTGAATTTCTCCATTACAATCAATGACTAATTTTTTGAATGATTTTGAATATTTGAATTTAATTTGTTCATTGCCTTTTACAAAGAACTTTAGCAATCGCTACAATCTAAATATGTGCCATAGTAACTTATGCCATTGAGTCAGAGTACTACCTATTATTTCATAATTCTTAATAGTATCTTTTCAATTTACTTCTTCTGAATGACATTTCTTTAAAAGCATCATTACCTCTTTATTTTTAAAGACACTTAGGAGATATGCCTCCACCTCTGGCTTCAGGGAAATTTTGGGGAACACTAGGACCATTTTGGTTTATTCAGTAACTTCCAATCCAGGTTTCACTGAAATAAAATGACAAATACAGGTCAAACTTGCCCAACAGTCTGCAGTATTTTCCAAGATCCAGGGTTAATTTTTAATTAAAGATATTATTAAACTGATGTGGTGGTGCCATCTAACTTGCTGATACTGAAAAGACACTTCTGCAGGTTGGTGATGCTGAAGTCAGATAGGCTTCTGTTTTTTACATGAATAAAATACTTAAGACAACTGAATTCCAGAAGTGAGTTGAGTGTGACCACCTTTGATATCAAAAATATATATGACTAAGTGTGACAAAAAGGAGCCCAAGCGAAATTGAAGTCAATGGGAACCAAGGAGAAAACTCTGCACCAAAACTAGCAAGGAGGAAGGTCCCTGTGATTGTTGCAGGCTGGTTATGGGTGTCAGAGGATAGTCATCTCAGTCCCAGGAGATTGTGGCAGGAGTTCCTTAGGACAGTGTTGCAGCCCAACCATCTTCAGATGTTTTATTAATGATATTCCTTCCACCAGAAAGGTCAAGAATGGGAATGTTTGTTGATGATGGCATAATGTTCAGAACCATTTGCGATTCCTCAGATACTGAAACAATCCATGCCCTCATGCAGGAAGACCTGGACAACATTCAGGCTTGGGCTAATTAGTGACAAGTAACATTCACCCCATTCAAGTACCACGCAAAGACTACCTGAATGGAAGAGATTTTAACCACTGTATCCCCCCATGGTGTTCAGTGGCATTATACAATGCCCAAATATCAAGACCCTGGAGGTTACCATTGACTAGAAACATAACCGGACAAGCCATAAGAACACTCTGGTAACGAAAGCAAGTCAAAGGCAGGAAATTCTGTAGCAGATACTCACTGCCTGACTCCCCAAACTCTATCCAATTTCTATAAGCCACAAGTCAAGAATGTAATGGAATACACTTCAATTGTCTGGATGAGTGCAATTCAAACAACATTCAAGAGGCTCATCATTATCCAGGAGAAAATAGCCCACTCGATTGGTATTTTATCCACCACCTTAATCATTCCCTCCAGCATACCATCTACAAGATGTACTACAATAACTGACCAAGCATTATTCAATAGCACTTTCCAAACATGAAACCTCTACCACCTATAAGGACAAGTGTAACAGAAGCTTGGGAATACAACCACCTGCAAGGTCCCAGCAAAATCAAATATCATTCTGACTTAGAATGACATCATTGTTCTTTATTATTGCTGAATCAAAATCCTGGAACTCCTTTCCTTACAGCAATAATGGAGCACCTAAACACCGGAACCAAAACGATTTGATGCAATTAGAGATGTGCAATATATGCTGGCCTGGCCATTGACACTCAAATTGCATAAATGAAATACATTTAGAATTTTAGTTCTCAAAAATTTAAAGAAAGGATTTTCCATAAAGTTTGAACAATTGCACAATAAAAGTTACTGAGAAGTATAAATTTAAGGGTAAGAGGACATAATGGAAAATATAATCAGATAGCTTCATATTCAGAGTTTGTAAAAGTGCAAATATATATTTATACATAATTGAAATCTGCTCAAGAACTTTGCTAGAAGTGAAAACAGGCAATCAACCAAGGTTACAAAAATTTATCACTGATATATTTCAATGTAACTAGAAAGTTCACAAGGGAAGTCAGTGTTGCTTTTAATAGACATTAGCTTTACACAAATATAAAATTGAAGAACAAATCATAGAATCCCTACAGTGTGGGAGCAGTCTAGAGTCCACACCGACACTCTGAAGAGTAGCCCACCCCCCCATCCGATTGCTGTAACCCCACATTTCCCATGGCTAATCCAATTAGCCTGAACATTCCTGGATACTATGGGCAATTTAGCACAGCCAATCCACCTAACCTGCAAATCACTGGACTGCAGAAGGAAACCAAAGCAGTCAGAGAAAACCCATGCAGAATGAGGAGAATGTGCAAACTCCACATAGACAGTCACCCAAAGGTGGAATCGAACCCAGGTCCCTGGCACTGTGAGGCAGCAGTGCTAACCACTGAGCCACTATGCTGCTCTGTTTTAGTTGTTCAGTGCACAAGGAAGGTCAAAAATAGAAGAACTTCTAATGAACAGAACAAGAAACCAGCATCGAGTCAAACCAGTATCATATCCCAAAGCGGACAAGCTGAAATCTACAGCTTGATTTTATTTTAAATGATCATTTATTCTGTAACTACTATGATAGACTTAATAGATTCTGTAAAACTTGACAAAACATACTTGTACCTTGTAACTAATCAAGACTAGTAGAATTTTAGATTGGTTCTCTTAAAACTCAGACTATAATTGAAATTGGCTTAAAATTAAAGTTGACATGAACTCCAAAATCTTACACAGAAGATGACTGCTATTTTTGGAGGACAGTCATCTTAGTCGAAAGATGTCATTGTGGGAGTTCATCAGGGTAGTCTCCTAGACCCGACCGTCTACAGCTGCTTCATCAGTGACCTTCCCTCCATCAAAAGGTCAGAAGTGAGGATGTTCGCCAATGATTGCACAATGTTCAGCACCATCTTCAGATACTGAAACATCTCTCACCCAAAAACAGCAAAAACAGATTACCTTTTTGGCTTGGACAATAAGTACCAATTTACATTAATGCAATTTAAGTCCCAGGAAATGCCTATATCCAACAAGAGAGAATCTAATCATTCCTCAAATGTACCATGGCATTTCCATTGCTGAATCCGCTAAACTAACATCCTGGGATTGTCATTGTCTGGGAAATATAAATATTGTGGCTGCAAGAGAAGGTCAGAGGCTAAGAATTTTATGGTCAGCAACTCACCTCTTGACTCTCCAAAGTCATTCTACCATCTACATCAGTCTTGGGTGCAAAGGAATGCTTTCCACTTGCCTGAATGAGTGTAGCACCAACAATGCTTAAGAAGCTCAATACAATCCAGATCAAAGCAGCCCTCTTACATGGCACCCAATCCACCACCTTCCCCCAAAGATGCACATTGGCAGCAGTGTATACATCTCAATAAACTCATGAAGACTCCTTCAACAGCACCTTCCAAACCTACACATTCAGCCATCACCTGCAATTTCTCCTTCCAGCCAGACACCATCTTGAGTTGGAAAATATTGCCGTTCTTTCATGATCACTAGGTCAAGCTCAAGTAACATCCTGCTGAACAGCACTATGGATGTACCTACAACCTGAAATGGCAGAGGTTCAAGAATGCAGCTCACCAGCACCTTCTTCAGGTCAATGAGGGATGAACAATAAAGGCTGGCCTAACTGCCCCAAAATAGAGAGCACCCCTATTTCCAGGAAATTTGTAAATCAGGTTTTCAAAAGTGTATTCCCTTATCTAGGTACTTATTTTTTATTCCTTAGCATTTTAAAACATCCACAAGCACAACAAGATAGCAGGAAACCTGCACCAAATGGATAGAAAGGCAGTGGGTAATATGCAAGAAGGATATACTAATATCCTGACAGAAATAAGAAAAATATAACATGCAGGAAAATTTGAACAAGCTGTGGCTGTGTTCTCAGAACAGAAAAAATGCTGACGATGTGACCTGATCAAGTTCTTTAAGATTATGAAGAACTTATTTGAGAAAGGATGTAATGGCACTGGAGGGGAGTGCAGAGGAGGTTCACTTGGTTGATTCTGGAATCAAGAGGTATGGCTTATGAGGAGAGATTGAGTAGACTGGGACTATACTCATTGGAATTTAGAAGAATGAGAGGGAGGTCTTGTAGAAATCTAAAAAATTATAAAGGGAATTTATAAGATAGAAGGAGCGAGGTTGTTTCCACTCGCGGGTGAAACTAGAGAAGGGGGTATAGCCTCAAAATAAGGGGGTGCAGATTTAGGACTGAGTTGAGGAGGCACTTCACCCAAAGGGTTATGAATCTGTGGAATTTCCTGTCCAGTGAAGCAGTTGATGCTACCTCCTTGAATGTTTTTAAGGCAAAGACGGTAGATCTTTGAACAGTAAAAGGAATTAAGGGCAATGGTGAGCAGGCGGATAAGTGGAGCTGAGTGTACAAAAAGATCAGCCACGACCTTGTTGAATGGCAGAGCTGGCTCAATGGGCCTCATGGCCTACTCCTGCTCCTATTTCTTATGGTTTGATGTACTAACTGCGAAAGATATTTATGCTCAAGGGACAGTTTAGAATTAGGAACCATAAATATATGATGGTAGGTAATGCACAAGAAGAATCAGATTTGCCTCAATGCGAAAGAAAGAGCTGTGGTTTTCTAATGACTCCAGTGTGCAAGAAACACTGAGATTTAGGCAATGGAACGGAAAAGAGAGAAGGTAAGCATTTGTCATAGTTTAACAAAGTTACTTAAGTGCACATTTTCTGTTCCAACTTTACAACACACAATCCTAACACCGAATTGAAATATTGTGAGTAGTTTTGAGCCCCATGTCTTAGGAAAGATGTGCTGGCAATGGAGGGCATCCAGAGGAGGTTTACAAAAATGATCCCGGGGATGAAGGGCTTGTCATAGGAGGAACAGTTGAGGGCTCTGGGTCTGCACTCAATAGCATTTAGAAGGATGAGGAGGGATCTGATTGTAAATTTACAAGAGTACTGAGAGGCCTGGATAGAGTGGATGTGGACAAGATATTTCCAATAGTCAGGGAATCTGGGACCTGAGGGAATTGACCCTTTAGAACTGAGACGAGGAGGAATATCTTCAGCCAGAGGGTGGTTAATCTGTGGAACTCATTGAGTGCATTTAAGACAGAGATAGATAGGTCCTTGATTAATAAGGGGATTAAGGGTTATGAGGTGTAGGCAGGAGAATAGGGGTGAGAAGCACATCAGTCATGATCAAATGATGGAGCAGACTTGATGGGCTGAATGGCCTAATTCTGTTGCTATATCTTATGGTCTAATATTATTGGATTTTTGTTTCTTTTGTTTTTCATCTTCCCTAAAAAGCATTTGCAAGAGAACACTGAGCAATTGGCCTCCTTTCCCCTCTTTACGGAACTGTAATTAAGTGAGATAAAATAGATATGAGGAAGAAGTCGCATGTTTTTCACCAAAATATAGTTTATATTTTCTTCTTCCAAGGTACATTACCACTTCTTTTAAAACAGGCAAAAAGATCATCCAGGGTTCCCATTCTTGACCATCGAGTGCTCCTTCAAAACCAGTTTTTGTAGCAAGGTTGACCAGATTATTCACTAGCAACATATATGTGGAAAGCTAACGTAGATGAAGCGATCAATGGTATGCTACCTGAGTTTGCAAATGGTACAAAGACAGGAGGAAAGTATGTTGTGAAAAAGACATAGAGGTTGCAGGTGGATAGGTTGAGTGATTGAGCAACAATCTGATAAAAGGAGTACAATATGGGAAAATTGAAAGTTACTCACTTTGGCAGGACAAGTGAAAAAGTGAATGGAGAATGACTGACTGTAGAAGTCCAAGATGTAACAGGATATAGCTGTTCTGATTCATGCATCAGGAAAAGTTAGTATTCAAGTGGCGCAATGGTTAGCACTGCTACTTCACAGCACCAGGGATCCAGGTTTAATTCCTGCCTCGGGTGACTGCGTGGATTTTGCACGTTCTCCCTATGTCTGGTTTCCTCCCACAGTCCAAAGATGTGCAGCTTAGATGGATTGGCAATGCTAAATTGCCCACAGTGTTCAGGCATGTGTAGGTTATGTGGATTAGCCATGTGAAGTGCAGAGTTACAGGGATAAAATGGGGGGAAGAGTTTGTGTGGCCTTGTTAGGCCAAATGGCCTGTTTCCACACTGTAGGGATTCTATAGAAATGACTTTATCCACAAAGCAGCTACGACATTGCTCTGACATCTGTTATTTCAATGATCTGTTGAACTCTTTCAGTGAAAAGTTTTGGATAACATCATTCCACTAACTTGGCACTCACTGAGGTGTTGGATAGAATATCAAATTCCTCAGCACAAGAGTGACATAGTAGAGGTTTTCACGGATCCCAGAAAAGCATTTTAGATATGGGATCGTGCTAAATAAAAACCAAAGCACTGCGGATGCTGTAAATCAGGAACAAAAACAAAGTTGCTGATAAAGCTCAGCAAGTCTGGCAGCATCTGTGAAGGAAAAAACAGAATTAACATTTCGGGTCTGGTGACCCTTCCTCAGAACTGTTCTAAGGACGGGTCACCGGACCCGAAACGTTAATTCTGTTTTTGCCTTCACAGATGCTGCCAGACCTGCTGCGCTTTTCCAGCAACTTTGTTTTTGTTGTTGTTGATGGGAATCATGCTACTCTTCTTTTGAAGTTGCAATATGACGGACTTTGAGAAATTGCTCTTTCATCGTTCCAAAGTTCCGACACAGACAGGAAGCAATTTGCATGTTTTGATTTGACCTACTCAGATGTACTGAGTATTAATTGCTGGGTACAACAAGGCTCCATTATTGGATTATTGCTTCCTACCTCCATCAATGACATGGTAATGCCTCTTCCTTTCTGTGTTTCATTCACTCATGAAATGAATGTATTCTATAAATCTCTAGTACAGAGGAATATTTAAGTGAACAAGGTGTCATCTGGTTATCATCTTGTTTAACTCCTGAAAGTGTAAGAAGAGAGTTCACAAATGTCAAAATACATCATCTAGAGGTCAATGTGGGGATAAAGCAGATTTGAAGCCATTAGATTCAGCTCTGCTAATTGCCCAGCAATGATTTGGCAGAACATGAAGTTCACAACTGAGATGGTAAAGTGACAGTGACTAACCTTAATATCAAGGCCATATTTGACTGAATATGGCATGCAGGAGCTCTAGCAAAGGCTGAATCAATGGAAATCAGGGAAAAACTCACCACTGGTTGGAATTATACCTGGCACAATGTAAGACAGTTGTGGTTGTTTGAAGTCAGTCATCTTAACCCCAGATCATCTCAGCTGGGGTTTATCAAGGTAGTGTCCTCAACTCAACCATCTTCAGCTGCTTCATTGATGACCTTCCCATCATTGTAAGGTTACAAGTGACATGTCCACTATGTGATGACAGTGTACACTTTAATGCTCACTGCTGCTTGGTCAATTTTCAGCACTATTGATGACTCCTTGGATACAGAAGCAGTCCATGTCCAAATGTAGCAACACCTGGACAACATCGATGCTTGGTCAAAAAAGTGCGAAGTATTATTCATGCCAAACAAATACCAGGCAATCTACCAATTCTCTTTGAAATTCAATGGCATTACCATCACTCATTTATCCCCATCACAGGGGTTACCACTGACTAGAAATTGAACTGGACTTACCGTATAATTACGGTGACTGCAAGAGCAGGTCACAGGCTAAGTATAATGCAGTGAGTAGTTCACCTGACTTCCCAAAGCCTGTCCATCATCTACAAGATACAAGTTAGGAGTCTGATGGAATACTCCCCATTTGCCTGGATGGCTGCAGCTCCAAGAACACTCAAAAAGCTCGACACCATCCAAGACAAAGCAACCCACTTGACTGCCGCCACATTCACAAACATCCACTCCCTCTAGCACCAATACTCAGCAAGCAGCAGTGTGTATTTTCTGCAAGACGCACTGCAGAAATTCACCAAAGATTCTTACACAGCACCTTCCAAATGCATAACAATTGGAAGGACAACGATAGCAGATACATAGGAATTTCAATCCTATAAAATTCCCCTCCAAGTCACTTACTATCCTGGCTTGGAAATATATCTCTCGCCTTCACTGTCGCTTGGTCAAAATCCTAAAATTCCCTCCCTAAGGGTATTGTGGGTTAACCTACAGCAGGTGGATTGCAGCTCATCACCACCTTCTCAGGGCAACTAGGGACAGGCAATAAATGCTGGCCAAACAGCAACAGCCACATCCTAAGAGTGAATAAAAAAAATTACTGAGGAGGAATGACTGCCCCTGAGGATGCATGTCAATGCTCTATCACACTTAATTGCAGGAAAAGTGGGCACATGGTGACAAGAAAAAGAAGAAGAGAGCAGGTGGAGGCATCGACCTGGCCATCCTCACAGCCATTGAGGAGGGTTTCCTACAAATGAGTGGGGCTGCACCACTGGTCCAGACAAGGATTGAGGAGCCTTGTCAGCAACGGAGACAGAAGGTTTCTAAGAGGATTAGGGGAGAGCCTGCAACCCTACAGGTGACATTTTTTACTTGAGATAGTAAGGACTCAAATTGATTGAGGGTTCCAGAAAATGTGCATTTCACTAATTCTAGCATGCAAACACCTAGGAATGTCTCAATGCTCTTTCAGATTCTGCTACTGTGGAATGCTGTGTGCTCGCAATCACAACGAATTTGAAATATGACCATAAATCTCATCCTTCTCACCTCCTGCACAGGTAAACTTTTACATGCTTCAGCTACAAGCCCCAAGGGACTCATTCCAATCTCTGATGTGAAAGCCTCAGAAGATGCAATGGTACAGCACACAATGACCACCATGGGCACTACAGGTGAACTTGATTGTCCAGCTCCTCTAGATCCTGAAGATTCATGATGCATTATTATTTGGAATATTGACTCTAAAGAGGGCAGAATTATCTGGAATTTTGTTTCATGTATTTAAGAGAGGTCTTTAACAAAACCCTTGTTAAAGCTACACATGGTTCTGTCCTCTTTAGATCAAGGTTCCAAATGATAATGCATCATGAACTTGCCAATAGGGTCCATGTTAATGCACCCTAGCCCCACCGTGGCCACTAGTTGTGGAAGGCCTGAAACATGCCAGTTGATACCGCATACTCCCTCGCTGAGGATATCTGAGCATGGACAGAAGCACGCAAGAGGTAGGCAGTTGGGTGCCACCATTCCCTCCATGGCCTACTGCCTCAGCCTGTTAATACCTATCTTGAACACTTTGATCCCAGGTTTCCTGGCTCAGAGGTAGAACCACTGCCACTGTACCACACGAGTCCTGACTACTAGTAACAGCTGCCATAGTCAGAAGAAGTGTGGGAGGAGAGAGAGAGAGACAGCTTTGTGAGAGGAAGTGTGGGAGGAGAGAGAGAAAAATGGAAGCACAAAATGCTGATTTAAATTTGGATTTCAAAACTATAAGAAGTTGAAATTTGAAATATTGGCACATCTGTTATGTTAATGTTAATAATAACTATAATTATTTACTCTTATATGGAGAAAGCAAGACTGAGCCAGGAATTCGTCATAATATATAGAATCCATAGGTTACAGGGCTCCTTTAAAGTCTTGGACCAGTGCAACAACACATGGGGCTGAATAATATCTTCTAAAAGCAGGACCTTGTTGTGCCTCCACTCAGATAGTATCTGGGCTGATGCTGTCTGTCATGTTCCCGATGTCATCGTACTGAATACAATATGCTCGATATAAAGCCTCCAAGCAGACAGCACACCCACCATACTCAAATTGATAATCAATAGACCATAAATACTATTTTTGTAATTTGTGGATCATTGTGGTCAGTCACTGGACATATCCAGTAGAGGTTGCCCATTTACTTTCAACAAAAGGATATCAAATTGCACATAAAAGGAAAAAGAAAACACCTGTTTTACACCACAGAAGATCTATTTTAAATTGTCTGAATAGAAATATTAGAAGCAAAAGCCATGTAGGTCCTCAAACCTCCAGTGAAGTATTACCCTGTTACCACTTTGAAGTTCCTTGTTGAGTAGCATGGCTATACTTAGATTCTTTCTAGTAAACATCTGCATTCACTTGATAACACTGTGGGGCTGGAGGAGCACAGCAGGCCAGGTAACACCAAAGGAGCAGGAAAGTTGACATTTCGAGTTGGAACCCTTCTTCAGAAACAGGGGAGGGGGAAGGGGACTCTGAAATAAACAGAGAGAAGGGGTGGGGCTGGGGAAGGTAGGTGGGATGGTGATAGGTGAGTGCAGGTAGGCAGTGGTGGGGATTGGTCAGTGAGGTGGGAGGAGCAGACAGGTGGGAGAGAAGATGGACAGGTTGTGTCAGGTCAAGGAGGTGTGGATGAGAGGGAGGGGTGGACATGGGATGAAGCCGGGGGGTGGGGAGATTTTGAAACTGGTAAAGTCCACATTTAGACTATTGGGTTGTAGGTTCCCAAGGCGGAATATGAGGTACTGCTCCTCCAGTTTCCGGGTGGCATCATTGCGACACTGGAGGAGGCCCAGGATGGACATGTCGCCCAGGGAGTGGGAGGGGAAGTTGAAATGGTTCGCGACTGGAAGGTGTTGTCGTTTGTTGCGAACAGAGTGCAGGTGCTCTACAAAGCGGTCTCCGAGTCTTAGCTTGGTCTCCCAATGTAGAGGAGGCCACATCGGGAGCAGCAGATGCGACAGAAAACATTGACGGATGTGCAGGTGAACGTCTGTCTGATCTGAAAGGTTTGTTTGGTTCCTTGGATGGAGCTGAGGGAGGAGGTGTAGGGGCAGATGTAGCACCTCCTGTGGTTGCAGGGAAAGGTACTGGGGGTGGTGGGGTTATTGGGGAGTGTGGAGCAGACGAGGGAGTCACGGAGAGAACAGGCCCTACAAAAGGCTGATAGCGGTGGGAGAGAAATATATCTTTGGTTGTGGGGTTGGATTGCAGGTGGCAGAAGTGGCGGAGAATGATACGTTGAATACATAGTTTGATCTGGAGCCAGGAAGCTGGGGGTAAACCATAGTGACAGCGTGCAGGAGGGTGAGAGATCAGAGCAGGTTTCTGTCAACAGCAAAGGGAGTCCCTTTCACTTCAAATGATACAGCATAACCCACCCCTAACTTCAGGGGCATAACCCACCAGTAACTTCAGAGGTTAGTGGGGCGATATGTGAGGACAAGGGGGATTCTGTCCTTGTTTTTGTTGCAGGAAGTGGAAGTGAGGGCAGAGGTGCGCAAAACCAAGAGATGCGCAAAACGCAAGAGATGCGGTCGAGAACACCGAGTGGGGGAAGTTATGGTCCTTGAAATAAGAGGACTTCTGGGATGTTCGGGAATAGAACGCCCCATCTTGGGAGCAGACATGGCAGAGGTGGAGGAATCGGGAGTAGGGGATCATATTCTTGCAGAAAGGTGGGCAAGAACCTAGACTACACCTCCTGTCACCCATCTTCCTGCAAGAACACAATCCCATAGTTTTAGTCTACTCTACAAGGGGAAAATCCTCCAGGTATCCACTCTATCTCATACCCTTGAAATCTTACACTTCAAAACACACAAGCTCTTTGTTTAGCTTCTCTGAAAAGCTTCTGCATAATGTAGGGTATCAGTTAGCCAAGACAACAAGGTGCAGAGCTGGATGAACACAGCAGGCCAAGCAGCATCATAGGTGCAGAAAGGCTGACGTTTCGGGCCTAGACCCATCAGAAAAATTTTCTGCACCTATGATGCTGCTTGGCCTGCTGTGTTCATCCAGCTCTGCACCTTGTTGTCTCAGATTCTCCAGCATCTGCAGTTCCTACTTTCTCTATCAGTTAGCTAAGTTGGCTGGACAGCTGGCTTGCAATATAGAGCGAGGGCAACAGCATGGGTTCAATTCCTGCACGGACTGAGGTTATCATGAAGGAGTCTCCTTTTCAACCTCTCACCTCGCCTGAGATCTGGCGATCCTCAGTTTAAACCACCACCAGCCTTCTCTCTCTAATGGGAAGAGCAGCCCTATGGTCTGGTAAGACTACGACAACTTTACTTTGCTGTCTATGAATTTCCAATAAACCCCATTACCACTCTCTAATACTCACGAAATCCTTTCCTACTTCTGCGCCCTGACTCAAGATCACTCCTATGATATCCACTCCACTCCACTCATTCAAGCAAATCTCCCAATCTCCAGAGCTTCACATCCTCTCGAATGTTAGCACTTTACATTCTTGATGCACACCCAACATGGGCCATTCCTCACCCTATTGCTTGTCGTGCCTAAGAGATATTCATTAAATAAAACTAAATGCGAGTCAGAGATTTCCACTTAAAAACCGAAAGAACTGCGGATGCTGAAAATCAGACATAAAAACTGAAATCGCTGGAAAAGCTCAGCAGGTCTGGAAGCGTCTGTGGAGAGAAATCAGAGTTAACGTTTCGGGTCGAGTGACCCTTCTTCAGAATGGAGGGCTCATCTAAGCTGAGCTTTACCAGCAAGTTCAGATTTTTGTTTCATCCCTCTCTCTCGTCCTAGTAGAATCTATGTTTATCCTTCCTCCCGGTGACTTGCATTCTCTCTTCCAGGCCCAATATATTTTATACTGCTCTGATAAGAACACACAACTCAAACTTGGAACTTACTCCTCTTACACCTCACCAAGGCCCAGCATCCTCATCTTGACCAACCCCTAACAAACACGCAGCCCATTCGCTGTAGCCTCCACCTATCAGCTTCCGATATCGCCACACTATCCCCGCCCACTAGCTCGCCGGCTCGTGAATGTGAAACGTCTTTCATCTTTTGAACCCAATCAGCTGGCGGATCCCTTCTCCAACCTCCTTCCCTTTTAACCACGTCCGCGCCCCGCCCCTTGCGTAGAGCGTCAGCCGTTCCCGAGGTGCGCGAACAATGGGAGGGCGGGGCGAGCGACTGTACGTCAGTGAGATGGTAGAACCTGCCGATGCTGGAGTCTGAGATAACAAGGTGTGGAGCTGGAGGAACACAGCAGGCCCGGCAGCATCAGAGGAGCAGAAAAGCTGACGTTTCGGATCAGGACGGGTCCTTCACCTGCACATCTGCCAATGTGGTATACTGCATCCGCTGTACCCGGTGTGGCTACCTCTACATCGGGGAAACCAAGCGGAGACTCGGGGACCGCTTTGCAGAACACCTACGCTCGGTTCGCAACAAACAACTGCACCTCCCAGTCGCGAACCATTTCAACTCCCCCTCCCATTCCTCAGACGACATGTCCATCCTGGGCCTCCTGCAGTGCCACAACGATGCCACCCGAAGGTTGCAGGAACAGCAACTCATATTCCGCTTGGGAACCCTGCAGCCCAATGGTATCAATGTGGATTTCACAAGTTTCAAAATCTCCCCTCCCCCTACCGCATCCCAAAACCAGTCCAGCTCGTCCCTGCCTCCCTAACCTGT
>NC_063333.1:41957499-41996740 GCF_021869965.1 Rhincodon typus | reverse complement strand
CCTATCCCCTCCTCCCACCTCAAGCCGCACCTCCATCTCCTACTGACCAACCTCATCCCGCCCCCTTGACCTGTCCGTCCTCCCTGGACTGACCTATCCCCTTCCTAACTCCCTACCTACACTCACCTTTGCTGGCTCCATCCCCGCCTCTTCGACCTGTTTGTTTCCTCTCCACCTATCCCCTCTTCTATCCACCTCCCACTCTCTCCCTATTTATTTCAGAACCCCCTTCCCCTCCCCCTTTTCTGATGAAGGGTCTAGGCCCGAAACGTCAGCCTCTCTGCTCCTATGATGCTGCTTGGCCTGCTGTGTTCATCCAGCCCTGCACCTTGTTGTCTCTGATTGTCATGGGGTCCCTCTTCTCCAAACTGAGGAGTTTTTTGCTTTTTTGACCTTCTGAAAACAGATTGATACATTGGACCAGTTTATCTTGTGCTTCTTTGTACATATTGAGAACTTAATTGAAGGTATTAAAGTTGTCATTTGATAGACATTTTGCCCTAACAGCACTGTGGTGCACCTACCTAAGCATTACAGTAGTACAGCGGGGATGAATAGTAAATACTGACATGGATGCCCCTATCCTGTGAACAGTTAAAAGAAAATCCCTCACTCTGGAGTACTCCCTCAATTAAATAGCAGGAATTTAGTTGTGGATTTTTTATGCAGTTTATTCTTGCAACTATTTTGTGCAGTTAAATATATTGCATTTTTGTGTCTGCAACTTTTTCTATTAATTATCGATTTGCCTTGATTGCAATGTTTCACGGATACATTTTTATGCCAAGAAAACATATATTTTACAGAACATTAAGTTATTTTGGTTGGCTTGGACAATGCTGGAAAGACCACAATCCTTTATCAATTGTAGGTAGTGATTTTTTTTGTATGTGTTAAGAAAAACTAGTTTTGGTCCATGGCACACATTCTGATTATGGGCTCTTTTGCAAGTGCTGATGCAAAATACTTCCCATTTCAGGCATCTAATATAGTATTAAGCTCTCTTGGGGATGGGAATATTCTCGTTGAATGCAGATTAAAGTTCTATCTAATCAGCAGAGAACCTTTTTCTGTATTAATTTTACACATCTCTTAAGAGAACTGATTTTAGTACCAATTTGGTGTCTTCTTTTGTGCCCCAGGCTCTCTAACTGACACCACGCAAACTGATTTCAAGTGAAAGTCTCATAGCTATTGTACACAGTTTCATCCTATTGGTTAAATGGAACATATTGTTTCAAAATAGGGATTCTAGAAATCTGTGTTAACATTACTGTCCCACACTCCTTATCTCAAATGTACTCTTTCAGAATGAAATTCCTGAAGATCTTTTTAATTAATTCTTTTTAACATTCTTCCTTTTATCTTTGACTGTCACAGAGAGTATGTGGGGCCTGATGACCTGATCTGAATTATCTGCAGTGCCGAGGAAGGCATTTTTTTTAACCAGACATTCATATCTGTGTGTCGGAATTATATGGGGGAGCCATAAAGACTCAAGAGGTGAATAATTAAAAGCTAGATATTTGGTACAAATGAATATAAAATCTTTTATGATTATACTATCACAATAAATTACAGTAATCAAACATACACCCTTTTTCGCAACCTCTAGGTTTAATATGAACAACGTCATGCTTTCTTACAATGAATGCATTAAAGTCAAATGTCATTAGCTTTGGTAAATCAGCAATAAAGAGCTGCGATGCTGGTCAGTTAACTTGCATTTATAGCAAGATTTCCTGTATTTTAGCAGGGAAATTTTGTTTACAGTGATCAAAACAAACTTGAATTGTTCGAGGACTGACTCAACTCGTCTGTTTTTCTGAACTTTAATTTTCATTGAAGTAATATTATTGTTGGAAGATTTTGTTTTGTCAGTCCTTTCTATTATGTTTTTGCTTTCTCTGACTCTCAAGTATGGATTCAGTATTATGCTGAATAACAGTTTCTGGCACACTTGTCTCTTTTTCATTGTTATAGGGTGATAGGAAAGCATGGATTATCACCAGAGAAGGTTAAATAAAGCAAAGAATGATGCAAGAAAATTGATGTAGAGAGATGCAGAAAGTCAGGTCTCCATGACTGTCAAATAGCATTTGGTGTTCTGACCTGGGAATTTGAACCTAATAATAGGAATTAAGAAACGTAAGTGGGATTAGAGGTTCTTTACATGGCTGTGCTGCAAGGTTTCTTCAACCATATTCACTTGAGTGGCTTCAGGACAAAAATATCTATAATCTTCCAGTGACGCAAAGCTAATGTAGGAAGGTGCAAGGAAAGAGTCCTATTTTAACATTAATTTACAGAGCCTGTCCTGACCTGGTATTCTGAAATATTATCCTGGCGAACCTGACAACTCTATTTGAACCTGCATCTCATCTCAGACAGTATTGACACCATTTCCTTCATATAACAGCACAAAAAATAGGAGCAGGAGTAAATCATTTGGCCCCTCAGCCAACTTTGCCATTCAGTAAGATTATGGCTGATCTGATCATGGCATAAACTCCACTTTCCTGCTTACTGCACTGGAACATCAACCTGGATTTTTGTGTTTAAGCCCTAGAGTGGGATTTGAAGCCTGAATTGGCTGATCTGGAGGCAAGACTACCATCAACTCAGCTACTGCTATTATGATTTGTTTCTGTTTTTCCATCCACCTTTGAAAATGCGTGCCAGTGTTTAAAATGCACAGTTTCTCAGGTTTCATCCATTGAGATGGAGAACTTTTTAATGCTTCACTGGCATTGCTTGTGGAAAAGTTCATAATATCTTTGGATTGGCTGCAAATATTACACCACTTATATTCTACTTTTCAATTCCTTTCCACGAGCAGCATTGTTAATATTTTTGCTGGGGTTACAAATCTGTTACCTTTCTTTTCCCCCGTTGGCTTAAATCTGTGTCCTTGGGCTACTTGATCTTTCTGCTATCAGAAACAATTTCTCTTTTGTTTACCTAATCTATGCCCTTCGTGATTTTGCGTTAGAACAGCCCTAATCTTCTCTCCTAAGGAAAACAAGCTCCCTACTTACATCCCCAGTTGAGGAAGGGTCACTGTATCCGAAATGTTAACTCTGATTTCTCTCCACAGATGCTGTCAGACCTGCTGAGCTTTTCCAGCAATTTCTGTTTTGCTCCCCACTTAAGTTCCTCATGCCTGGTTCAGTTATAAATATGACTACTCAAATTTATAGTTTAAGTAGTTAGCAGGATATGTTTAGAGGCAGGAGTTTTTAGATAGTGTATATATTTAACAATTCTAGTTGTTTGAATGCACTTTTCATTGTATTTTTATGCCAGTGCAGACCTGAGGGTTGCAGGTTCAGATGCTGAGCAATGACATTAGGTGATCTAAACCAAAACAGTAAATAATATGGTACCTCTTTCACCTGTTTCATCAAAGGAGGGAGTAAGAAAGTAATAGTGCTGACATCTGTGGAAGTCTTCATTATTTTGGATAAGATGAGCTATTTAAGTGCCAACAGACAGCTAACATTTTGCTTTGTAGGCCTATATATGAAGAGTGGCTGCTCAGAAAAGTTACTGAAGGACCCACAGTACCCATGGTATTAGCACCCTCGGGCAAGGAAATGAGAAAAATAGAAAACCAAACTGAGAGGTGACGTGACTTTTTCCAACTAGAGTTAAAACCGAAGTTAAAGTTAAATTGAAGCTTTGGATTTCCTAAGTATATAAAAGCAAGGGAAAGGAGTAGGAATAAAACATAAGGCCCGTCAAGTTGGTTTTGCCATTCGATGCGATAATGGCTGGTTTTGGATTTCAAATGCTTCCTATAACCACTCTTTATATCTCTTGATTCTCAAAAAGAGCAACAATCTATATGTTGCAATCTTGAATTTATTCAACGATGGAGCATCCACAACTCTGAGGTAGAGAATTCCAAAAATTCACAACCCTTTGAAAGAAGCAGTTCCTCCTCCTGTCACTCCTACATGACTGGTCACTTAACCTGAAACTATACACCCAAGTTTAAGATTCCTCAAATAGCAGAAAATAAATTCAGCTTCTGCCCTATGAGTTCCTTGCAGAATTTTATGTTTCAATGAATTGCCTTACATTCTTCTCCGCTCCAGAGACTACAGGCCCAGTTTGCTCAATCTCACATCCCAAGGACGAACCTTCGCTGTACTGCTTCCTAAGCAACTAGATCCAACCTTAAATATGGAAATTAAAACTGCACTCTATCCCTGATGTGGCCTAATCAAAATCCCGTACAACTGTAACAAGGCTTCTTTGTTCGTGGAGTCCAATCCCCTTGCAATAGAGGCCATAATGCCATTTCCCTTCATAGTTGCTTGCTGTACCTCCATGCCAGCTTTAGAACATAGAACAGTATAGGCCCTTCAGTCCACGATGTTGTGCCGAACTTTTACCCTAATCCTAAGGTCTATCTAACCTCCACCCCTACCTTATACTATCATCCATATGCCTATCTAATAGCCGCTTAAATGCCCCTAATGAGGCCGACTCCACTACCCTCTCTGGCAATGCATTGCACGCCCCTACCACTCTCTGAGTAAAGAACCTACCTCTGACGCCTCCCCTATATCTACCTCCACTCACTTTAAAACTATGCCCCTTCGTAATAGCTACCTCCACCCTAGAAAAAAGTCCAATGTACCCAAGTCTTTCTACACACTTACAAGTTTGACACTTTTCTATTCTAACAACAGCTTGACACTTTTCTGCAGTAGATGCCACATGCCACTTTGTTGCCCACTCTGCAAGCGCTGTCTCCTCACTGTTTACATTTCTACTTAACTTTGTATCATCAGCAAACTTGGATACATCACTTGCTGTCTCTTCATTAAAGTAATTATATAAATTGTAAGTAGCTGATGACCCAGCACTGATTCTTGCAGCATGCCAGTATTCAAATCTGCCAACTTAATGCCCTGTTTATGCTTACACTTTGCTTCCTGCCCCTTAACCAATTCTCTATCTGTGCTAATATTACCCCAACTCCATGAGCTCTTATCTTGCCTAATACTGTTTAATGACATTATCTTAAAAAAAGCTTTTTGGAAATCCAGGTATATCACATATATTGGTTCCCTTTTATCTACCCCTCTAATTACATCCTCAAAAAACTCTACATTTGCCAAACAGGATTTACCTTTGGTAAAACCATGTTGACGTGATCTCATAGGATACTTTCTAAGTGCATTCATAAGACTTTCTTAATAGATTCCAAAACTTTCTCATCGCCTGATGCAAGGCTAAATGACTTGTAATTCCATCTTTCCTCTTCCTCTCAATAATTAGTCTAATATTTACTAACCAATGCATTTTTAGGAAATCATACCCAGTGCATCCATCTTTGCAGCTCTCTCTTAGCACCCTAGAATGTATGGTATCAGTTTCTGGGATTTATCAGATTTTAATGAATTTTCTCTAGTCATTTTTGTTTTCTGATTTTTAATTTCCTTTATTTTCTCACTCCCTTTTTAAGCCCCTTGGTGCTTCTGGTGTACAACTTGTATCTTCTATTGTGAATCTGTCAGCTCATTACCCATGTATTTTGTCCTGTCTGTTTCTAAGGAACCATGTTTGCTTTAGCTACTTTCTTTTTTATGTACTTGTAAAAGCTCTTACAATTTATTTTTACATTCCCAAACTGTTAACTGTCATTGAATTTTATCCCTCTTTGTCAGCATCTGAAAAAAACAAACCAATTAAAATGCAGATTTCCGGTAAGCTTGAATGTCGACCTGCATACTGCGCTTTATTCTGTGCTTATCCATGTTGGCACACCACCTCTGACATGTGTATATATATAAACATATATATTTAAGAATATTTGGAAGAGAACAATTATAGTTTAAACATCTTGTAAACTTCTAAAAGTTTTTATTATATTGTTATGGCACGGAGACTAACAGCCAAACCAAATCTATTTGCAACACCGTAAAATTAAACCTCAAAGACCCAAATGGTTCACTCCAATGGTTCCCTCCCAGACTTTTGAATACCAATCCCTGACTTTGTGAATAATTACTTTACAGACACCAGCTTTGTATCTTAAATAAAAGACTTAGCAGTTTATTAAATACAGGATAACATTAGCAGACAGAAAATTAAATAGTATGGAGAGGTGATGGCCGAGTGTTATTAGCGGGAGACTATTAAACCAGAAACTCTGGTAATGTTCTGGGGATCTGGATTCAAACCTCACAATGCCAGATGGTGGAATTTATAATTCAATAAAAATAACTGGAGTTAAGAATCTGCTAACGACTGTGAAACTATTGTTGATTGTTGAAAAACCCCATCTTATTTGATAATATCCTTCAGGGAAGGAAATCTGCTATCCTCACCTGGCCTGGCCTATATGTGGCTCCAGACATACTACAATGTGGTTGACTCTGAACTGCACTCCTAAATAGTCTAGCAAGCCACGCGGTTGTATCAATTGCCACAAAGTCTCAACATAGAAATGAAACCGGACAGACCACCTTGCAGCGACCACTGGAAAGACAATGTCAGAAACAGTCATGTCAACCCTGCAGAGACCTCCTTACTAATATCTGGGGGACTAGTTCCCAAATTGGTAGAGCTGTCTCATAGACTAGTCAGTCAGCAGCCTGACATAATTGTACAGAACTGTTCCTTGCAAACAATGCAAACCACCATCACCACCCCTGGAAGTGTCCTGTCGTAGCCGCAGAAGAGACCCAGCAGATTTGGCAGCAACAGTTGGGAGGGAGTTGCTATGGGAGTCCTCAACATTGATTTTGAACCCCATGCAGCCTCATGCATCAGGTTAAACATAGGCAAAATCATCATATACTGTCCTTTGGCTGATGAAATCAGTACTTCTCTGTTGAACAGTACTCAGAGGAAGTACTGAGGGTGGCAAGAATGCAAAATGCACTATGAATGGGGCAATTCAATATCCAGCAACAAGAGTGGCTTGGCAGCAGCACCACTGACTGAGATGGTTGGGTCTTAAAGGACATAACTGCTAGGCTGGGACTGTGGCAGGTAGTGAGGAAACCAACAAGAGGGAAAAACTTATTTCTCCTCATCCTCACCAATCTGCTTGCTGCAGATGCCTCTGTCCATGATAGTATCAATAAGATTGCCCACCACACAGTCCTTGTGGAGATGAAGTCCCAGCTTCGCTTTGATAATACCATCCATCATGTTGTGGGGCACTTAACATTATACAAAACGGGACATACTTTGAATAGATTTAGCAACTCAAAGCTGGGTTTCCATGAAGTGCAGTGAGCCATCAACAGCAGCAGAATCATACTCCAACACAATTTGCAACCTTGTGGCCTGACATATCCCCTACTCAACCATTACCATCAAGTCAGGTGATCAATGCTGGTTCAATGGAGAGTGCATGAGGACATACCAGGAGCAACAGCAGACATACCTAAAAATGAGACAGCAAGAACTGCTGGAGTCAGAGACAACACAATGTGGAGCTGGAGGAACACAGCAGGGCAGGCAGCATCAGAGGAGCAGGAAAGTTGACATTACCTGAAACATCAACTTTCCTGCTCCTCTGATGCTGCCTGGCCTGCTGTGTTGCTCCAGCTCCACATTGTTGTCTATACCTAAAAATGTTGTGCCAATCTCTTGAAGCTACATAGAACAGTACAGCACAGTACAGGCCCTTCGGCCCATGATGTTGTGCCGAACTTTTACCCTAAACCTAAGGTCTATCTTATCTCCACCGCTACCTTATGCTATCATCCATATGCCTATCTAATAGCCACTTAAATGCCCCTAATGAGGCCGACTCCACTACCCTCTCTGGCAATGCATTCCACGCCCCTCCCACTCTCTGAGTAAAGAACCTACCTCTGATGTCTTCCCGATATCTACCTCCTTTCACTTTAAACTATGTCCCCTTGTAAAAGCTACCTCTACCCTAGGAAAAAGTCTCTGGCTGTCTACTCTATCTATTCCTCTGATCATTTTGTACACCTCTATCACGTCACCTCTCATCCTTCGTCGTTCTAAAGAGAAAAGCTGTAGCTCTCTCAACCTTTCTTCGTAAGACCTTCCCTCCATTCCAGGCAACATCCTGGTAAATCTCCTCTGCACCTTTTCGAACGCTTCCACAACTTTCCTGTAATGAGGTGACCAGAGCTGGACACATACTCCAGATGTGGCTGAACCAGGCTTTTGCATAGCTGGAGCATAACTTCACGGCTCTTGAACTCGATTCCTCTACTCATGAAAGCTAACACACCATACGCCTCTTTAACAACTCTATCCACCTGGGTGGCAGCTCTCAGGGAACTGTGAACATGAACCCCAAGATCCCTCTGCTCCTCCACACTGCCAAGAATCTTTCCGTTAACCCTGTATTCTGCTTTCAAGTTTGTCCTTCCAAAATGAATCACCTCACACTTTTCAGGGTTAAACTCCATCTGCCACTTCTCAGTCCAGCTCTGCATTCTATCAATGTCCCTTTGTAACCTAGAACAGCCCTCCACACTGTCCACAACGTGACCCACCTTCATGTCATCCGCGAACTTGCTAATCGACCCTTCCACTCCTTCATCCAAATCATTTACAAAAATCACAAATAGAAGAGGACCCAAAACAGATCCTTGTGGTACACCACTCGTAACTGAGCACCATGTTGAATATGCCTATCTAGTAGCCGCTTAAATGCCCCTAATGAGGCCGACTCCACTACCGTCTACCAAACAGGATTACTTGCTAAACAGCGTTAATAGCAAGTGATAGAGCTAAGTGATCCTCTAACCAACTATTTAGATCTAACCTCCACAGTCCTGCTTCGTCCAGTTGTGAATGCTAATGAACAATTAAACAACTTGCTGATAGGAGAGACTCCACAAATACCCCATCCTCAATGATGGAAAAGCCCAGCATGTCAGTGCAAAATATAAGGCTGAAGCATTCGCAGCAACTTTTAGCCAGAAGTGCTGAGTAGATGATCCATCTTGGCCTCCTCCAGTGGTCCCCAGCATCACAGATGCCAGTCTTCAGCTAATTCAATTCGATATCAAGGAATGGTTGGAGGCACTGAATACTGAAAGACTTTGGGCCCTGACAGCATTCCAGCAAAAGTACTGAAGACTTCTGCTTCAGAATTTGCCACATCCCTAGCCGAGCTGTTTGAGTACAGCTACAACACTGGCAACTACCCAACAATGTGGAAAATTGCCCCATGTATGCCCTGTACAAAAAGAACAGGACAAATACGACCCACTCATTTAACACCGCATCAGTCTACTCTCGATCATCACTGAAGTGTTGGAGGGTGTTGTTGTGCCGTCAAACAGCACCTGCTTAGCAAAAGCCTGCTTATGACACCCAGTTTGTCAGGACCATTAGCTCATGACCTCATTACAGCTTTTGTCAAACATGGACAAAAGAGCTAAATTCCAGAAGTGAAGTGAGAGTGACAGCCCTTGACATCAAGATTGCATTTGACTGAGTGTGGCTTCAAGGAACCCCAACAAATCTGGAATCAATGGGAATCGGGGACAGAATTGGAGCTACATCTGGCATATAGGAACATGGTTGTGGTTATTGGAGATCAGTCTTCTCAGCTCCAGTACATCTCCGCAGGAGTTCCTCAGGGTGGTGCCCTAGGACCAACCATTTTTAGCTGCTTCATCAATGACCTTCCCACATCATAAGGTCCGAAATGGGGATGTTCGTCAAGGATTGTGCAATGTCCAACACCATTCACAAATGTTCAGGTACTGAAACAGTCTGTTTCCAGGCTTGCACTGACAAGTGATGTGTAACAGAAACTCAGCTAGACTAAGAAAGCAAGTCAGAGCTAGGAATACTGCAGCGAGTGACTCACCTCTTGACTTCCCCAAAGCCTGACAACTATCTATAAGGCAGAAATCAGGAGTCTGATGGAATTCTCCCTGTTTGCCTGGATGAGTGCAGTTGCAATAACACACAAAGCATGATGCCATCCAGGACACAGCAGCCCACTTCACAGGCACCACATTCAGAAGCATCCACTCCTGCCACCACTAAAGGCCAGTAGAAGCAATGTGTAATATCTACAAGATTCACTGCAGAAATTTACCACAGATCCTTAGACAGTATCTTCCAAGCCCACAACCACTTCCATTTCAAAGGCAGCTCACCACCACTTTCTCAATGGAAACTAGAGAAGGGCAATAAGTATTGGCCCAGCCAGTGATACCTACGTTCCAGGAGTGATTAAAAAATACAACACGGTAAGCTGATTAATATCTGTGCTTTAAAACTGGAACATTTGTTAACAGTCCCCATTCACATAAAAGACAGACAGACGGACAATGATAAACAGTTAAGGGATAAATAAAAGAAAATAACAAAACTGATCAGATTACTTAAAAGTCCCTCATGATTTGTTGTTTCGTAGGCATCAATATGGACTCTTTGGCTACTTTTCTGAAATGTTGATTAGGGTCATTTCAGTTCACTCAGACAAAGGTGGCAATACTTCTAAGTCACTCAGAGATAGCAAGAACTGCAGCTGCTGGAGTCAAGTCACAGTGTGGAGCTGGAGGAACACAGCAGGTCAGGCAGTGTCAGCGGAGTAGGAAAGTTGACGTTTCAGGTGGGGACTCTTCTTCAGAACTGGAGAACAATTCTGAAGAAGGGTCCTGACCCGAAACGTCGACATTCCTATTCCTCCATGCTGCTTGATCTGCTGTGTTCCTCCAGCTCCACACTGTGACTAACAGTTCTAAGTCAACATTTTGCTCTTTGGGCTTTCAGAAGCTGGTATGTCACCTGGAAACTCAATTATCATTTTGCCCCCACTTCACTCACCCTCATTGTCTTCCGTATCGGTTATATATTTCACAAAGAATAAGGAACTCAGTACTGATCACTATGGTATGCCACTCAACACTGACCTGCAGTCACACAAATGGCCTTCTACCACCACTCTCTGTCTGCTATTACGAAGCCAATTTTGCATTCAATTTGACATGTTACCCTGGATTCGATGTACCTTTACCTTCATTATCAGTATTCCATGTGGGACCTTCTCAGACGTTTTGTTGAAATCCATATAAAGTACATCAAGTCAGTTCCCTCATCTATATACCTTGCCACATCCTTGAAAATTTCAATAAGATTTGTTTGGCATGACCTTCCTCTGACAAAGTGATGCTGACTATCCCTCTCGAAGTTGAGATTAATTCACTTCTTCAGATTCTTCTCAATAGTTTCCCCACCACTTATGTGAGACTCATTGGTCTGTAATTCACTGGCTTGTCTCTACCAACTTTCTAAAACATGGAACCACATCAGCTGTCCTCCAGTCCTCTGGCATCTCACTGTTACCAGATGGAAATTAAAAATTTAGGTCAAAGCCCGTTATTTCTTCCCTTGTCTCCCACAGCATCCTGGATACACTTCATCTGGACCTGGATTTGTCCAAGCCTGCCAAAACCTCCAATACCTTTATATAAATGATTTGGATGTGAATACGGGGGTATAGTTAGTAAGTCTGCAGATGACACCAGAATTGGTGGTGAAGTGGCAAGCAAAGAAGGTTACCTCGGAGTACGATGGGACCTTGATCAGATGAGCCCATGGGCCAAGGAGTGGCAGGTGGAGTTTAATCTAGATAAAAGTGAGGTGCTACATTTTGGTAGGGCAAATCAGGGTCGGACTTATACACTTAATGGTAAGGACCTGGGGAAGTTGCCAAACAAAGAGACCATGGAGTGCACGTTCACAATTCCTTGAAAGTGGAATCACAGGGTAGTGAAGACGATGTTTGATACGCTTGTGTTTATTGGTCAATGCATTGGGTATAGGAGTTGGGATGTCATGTTGTGTGGTTGTACAGAACATTGATTAGGCCACTTTTGGAATCCTGAGTTCAGTTTTAGTCTATGTGCTAAAGGAAGAATGTTGTGAAACTTGAAAGGGTAAAGAAAAGATTTTCAACAATTTGCTAGGGTTGGAGGGTTTGAGATACAGGGAGAAGCTGAATAGGCTGGGGCTATTGTCCTTGGAGGGTTGGAGGTGACCTTATAGAAGTTTATAAAATCATGAGGGTCATGGATAGGGTGAATAGTCAAAGTCTTTTCCCCAGGGAAGGGGAGTCCAAAACCAGAGGGTGTAAGATGAGAGGAGAAAGATTTTAAATAGACAACTTTTTTCATGCATATGGTGATGCATATATGGAATGAGCTGCCAGAGGAAGTAGTGGAGGCTGGTACAATTACAACATTTAAAAGGCATCTGGATGAGTATATGAATAGGAAGGGTTTAGAGGGATATGGGCCAAATGCTGGCAAATGGAACTAGATTAATTTAAGATACCTGGTCGGCGCAGACGAGTTGGACCAAAGGAACTGTTTCCATTCTGTATCACCCTATGACCTTCATTCCCTGTGTCAAACTACTCAAGGACCTCACAGTCCAGTCACTCTTCCCTAATTCTATACCTACATCCTCCTTTTACAAAGTGAAGACAGATGTGAAGTACTCATTTAACACAGTATCATTGTCTTCTGGCTCCAAGCTTAGATTGTCTCCTTGGTCTGTAATGGGACTAGTTCTTTCCCTGGTTATTCTCTTCCCCTAAATGTAATACCTTGGAATTCTCCCTACTCTTACCCACTAGTGTTTCTTTCTTGGGCCCTCTTTGCTCTCCTACTTGGTTTCTTAAGTTCCCCACACCCCCGCACTTTCCATACTCCAGTATGGCCTCCATTGATTTGCTGCCTTTTTAAAAACCTTTTCCAGTCCTGAATACTCCCAGACATCTAGGGTTTTCTGTTTTGTTGCTCCTACATTTCACCTAAAGTGAACATGTTGGGCCTGTGCTCTTGCCGATTCCATTTTGAATGCACCCCACTGTTCTTCTTAGATTTACTCAGAAGCAGCTGTTCCCAGTCTACTTTGACCAGATCCTGCCTTATTTTAATAAAATCTGTATTCCCCCAATCACAAATCCTTCTTTATAGATCATCTTTTCATATTCCTTAATAAACCTAAAAATGTACAGTGTTGCGGTCACGATCATTAAAATGCTGTCTCACTGCTACCTTGAATACAGAATTGAATTCAGTACTGTATTGTCCCTAATTGGACCTTCTACATGTTGAAATAAAAAGCTCTGCTGAATATAGTTGAAGAAATCCATCCAAATCCAACCCCCCCCCACCCCCCGCAACCCTTTACGCTATGACTATCTCAACCAATGCTGGGAAAGTTGAAATACCCTAATATAATTACCCTGTTGTTATTACATACCTCAGTGAATTGGCTATATGCAGTTGTTCATTTGCTCACCGAGCCGGTTGTTCCATATTGTGCAGATGCTTTGTTATCATTCTAGGCAACATCATCAGTGCGCCCTCTAATCGAAGTGTTGGTGTTCTGTTTCGTTCCTCTGGTGTGGTGAGTCTTGTCACTTTTAGTTCTGTTTTTCTTAGCAGCGGTCTGTGTATGGAGTCTTTTTCTATGTGTTTGTTAATGAAGTCCCGTGTTGAGAACCAGGCCTCCAGAAATTCCCTCGCATGTCTGTTGTTCTCTTGTCCCAGTATACTCACAAACACCAACTGGCAGTAAAGAGACACAACCAATATTCACTTGTCTCGATACACACAGACAATGAAGGCCATCAGTTCGACTGGGACAAAGTGACTATACTGGGACAAGTGAACAACAGACATGCAAGGGAATTTCTAGAGGCCTGGTTCTCAACGTGGGACTCCATTAACAAACACATCGAAATAGACCCCATATACAGACCACTGCTAAGAAAACAGAACTGGAAGTGACAAGACCCACGACAACAAAGGACTATATAAATTCGGAATGGAGCAAAACACTAACGCTCTGATTAGAGGTCGCACTGATTTTGTGGCGTAGAATGGTAACAAAACATCTGCACACCACGGAACAACCGGCTCGGGGAGCAAACAAATAACTGCATCCACAACCTGAGCTACAAATTTTCGCTAAGACCTTAAAAATTGTCCATATATTTGCTCTTCTGTTGCCCACTAACTGTTTGACGGCCTATAATACACTCCCAGCCGTGTGACTGCCCCCTTTTTATTCATAAACTCTATTCACAAAGATTGATTTGAAAATCCTTCCAAGACATCATCTCTCCTTAGTGCAGTGACTGACTACTTACGAAGAACAATACAGCACAGGAACTGGCCCTTCAGCCCTCCAAGCCTACGCCAACACATTTTGCTCTTCCATATTAAAACTGTCTTCACTTGCAGGATCTGTATTCCTTTATTCTTTCCCTATTAATGTACTCATCCAGCTGCTTCTTGAATGCTGCTATCGTGTCTGCTTCCAGCACCTCCTCCCATATTTTTATATATGTATAAAAAGCCTTGGGATTCTCCTTAATCCTGTTTGCTAACAACTTTTTGCGATCTCTTTTAGCCCTTCTGATTCCTTGCTTGAGTTCTTTCCTACTTTTGTTGTATACTTGAAGGGCTTTGTCATTTTCCATCCTCCTAGACCTTGTGTATGCTTTCTTTTTCTTTTTGACCAAGGTCATAACATCCCTGGTCATCCAACGTTCACATAACTTGCCAAAACCAATCCTTCATTCTTGTAGGAATGTGCTGTGCCTGAACTCTTATCAACTGCCGTTTGAAAATACTCCCACATGTCCGATATGGATTTACCCTCAAACAGCCGCCTCCAATCGACACTTTGCAAGTCCTGCCTAATATTGTTGTAGTTCACCTTCGCCCAATTTAACACCCCTTCACCCATGAACTGCTGTTATCCCCATCCATGAGTAATTTAAAACTCACAGTATTATGGTCACTACTCATGAAATGCTCACCCATCTCCACTTCAGTCCCAAAACTAAATCCAGTGTAACCACTTTTCTGATTGGGCTAATTACAGACAGTGTCAAGAAACCCATCTGAATGGTCCTTACAAATTCTGCTTCATCTAAGTCCCTAGCAAAAAATGAGGGTAAGTTAAAATCACCCATCACAACAACACAGCTGTTCTTACATCTGTCCAAAATCTGTGTACATATTGTTTCCTCTATCACCTTAATTAATTAAGTAATAATAAGAACATAAGAACTAGGAGCAGGAATAGGCCATCTGGCCCCTCGAGCCTGCCCCACTATTTAATAAGATCGTGGCTGATCTTTTTGAGACTCAGCTCCACTTACCCGCCCACTCACCATAACCTTTAATTCCTTTACTGTTCAAAAATTTATCTAGCCTTGCCTTAAAAACATTCAGCGAGGTAGCTTCAACCTCTCTGCTCCTATGATGCTGCTTGGCCTGCTGTGTTCATCCAGCCCTGCACCTTGTTGTCTTAGCTTCAACCACTTCACTGGGCAGGGAATTCCACAGATTCACAAACCTTTGGGTGAAGAAGTTCCTCCTGACCTCAGTCCTACATCTGCTTCCCTTTATTTTGAGGCGATGCCCTCTAGTCCTAGTTTCACCTGCTAGCGGAAACAACCTCCCTGCCTCCACCTTATCTATTCCCTTCATAATCTAACATGTTTCCATAAGATCTCCCTTCATTCTTCTGAATTCCAATGAGTATAATCTCAGTCTACTCAGTCTCTCCTCATAATCCAACCCTCTCAACTCTGGAATCAACCAAGTGAATCTCCTCTGCACCCTCTCCAATGCTAGTATATCTCTTCTCAAGTAAGGAGACCAAAACTGCACACAGTACTCCAGGTGTGGCCTCACCAGTACCCTATACAGCTGCAGCATAGCCTCCCTGTTTTTAAACTCCATCCCTCGAGCAATGGCAGACAAAATTCCATTTGCCTTTTTAATTACCTGCTGCACCTGTAATCCCACCTTCAGCGATTCACGCACAAGGACACCCAAGTCCCTCTGCACAGCAGCGTGCTGCAATTTTTTACCATTTAAAACATAGTCCATTTTGCTGTTATTCCTACCAAAATGGATGACCTCACACTTATCAACATTGTACTCCATCTGCCAGACCTTTGCCCACTCACTTAGACTATCTATATCCCTCTGCAGACTTTCAGTGTCTTCTGCACACTTTGCTCTACCACTCACCTTAGTGTCATCTGCAAATTTTGACACACGACACTTAGTCCCCAACTCCAAATCATCTATGTAAATAGTAAACAATTGCGGTCCCAACACTGATCCCTGAGGCAGACCACTAGCCACTGACTGCCAATCAGGAAAACACCCATTTACCCCTACTCTTTGTTTCCTACTGGTCAACCAATCCTCTATCCATGCCAATACATTACCTGTAATTCTATGCAACTTTATCTTATGTAGCAGCCTTTGATGTGGCACCTTGTCAAATGCCTTCTGGAAATCCAGATACACCACATCCACAGGTTCCCCATTGTGCACCATGCAAGTAATGTCCTCAAAGAATTCCACCAAATTAGTTAAACATGACCTACCCTTCATGAACCCATGCTGGGTGTTCCCAATGAGACAATGCAACGCTATCTCCACTTCTACACACTCACCTGTCCTGCCTGAAGATCTTATCCCCCTGAATGTTGAGTTGCTAGTTCTGCCCTCCCTTAAACATGTCTCTGTGATGGCAACAACATCCCAACTCATTATCTCATTTTCAGCAACAGAGAGTCAAACCATTACCCTTCAACATTCAGTGGTATCACCATAATTGGTTCTTCCAGTGTCAACATCCTGGGGCTTGCCATTGACCATGTAATGGACTTGCCATATGAATACTGTGGCTACATTCTGGTCACCCAGTTATCGGAAGGATATTATTAAGCTGGACAGGGTTGAGAAGAGATTTACCGGGATGTTGCCAGGTATGGAAGGTTTGAGTTATACAAAAAAGCTGGATAGGCTTGGACTTTTTTCACTGGAGCATAGGAAGTTGAGAGCTTATAGAAGTTTATAAAATAATGAGGGGTATCAATAGAATTAACGGTAGTTGTCTTTTCCCTAGGATGGGGGATTTCAAGATTAGGGGGCACATTTTTAAGGTGAGGAGAGAAAGATTTAAGAAAGTCATGAGGGGCAAATTGTTTACACAGAGGGTGGTTCATGTGTGGAATGAATTTGCTGAGTAAGTGGTAGATGTGGGTACAATTATAACATTTAAAAGACATTTGGATAAGTAAATGAATAGGAAAGGTTTGCAGGGATATGGGCCAGGAGCAGACAGGTGGGACTAGTTTAGTTTGGGATTATGTTTGGCATGGACTGGTTGGACTGCAGGTCTGTTTCCATGCTGTATGACTCTGTGACTCTGACAGCAGATCAGAAGCTTGGAACCCTGCAAGAGTAACTGACCTCCTGACTCCCCAAAGCATGTGCACCATCTATAAGGCGCAAGTGAGAACTGTGAATGACTACTCACCACTTCCTGAATGAAAGTACACATAGGAAGCTTGACACCATCCTGAATAAAGCTCGTTTGATTAGCACCACATCCACAAACATTCACTTCCTCCGTCACTTGATGCTCAGTCACAGTAGTGTGTTCCACTGACAAGTTGCATTGCAGATATTCAGGACGACTCCTTATATACATCTTCCAAACCCATGACCACCTCAACCTAGAAAGACAAGGGCAACAAATACATGGGAATACCACCAAGTGCAAGTTCTCCTGCAAGTCACCCACGATCTGACTTGAAATTGTATTGTCGTTTCTTCAGTGCCACTAGATCAAAATCCTGGAACTACCTCCCTAACAGCATTGTGGATCTATCTATACCAAAAAAGAAAGCAGCTCATCACCAACACAATGTCAAGGACAATTAGGGATGAGCAATAATTTCTGGTCCAGCTAACGACTTGCATATTCCACAAATGAATAAAAAGATCTGAAGTTTCAGCTTTCTTATTTAAGGGATAAGTATGATTTTCCTAACATACAGTTTCTTGGAAACTAGGGATGGCCTCATTTGTTTGTTTTTACCCCATGATGATTCTCTCAAATAATTGAGGAAAAAAAATCTTGCTTTAGCACAATGACTCAGGAGTTCAAAGTCAGGCTTGCTCAGGAGATTAGGCTTTTAAATTTTGCCTCAACGTTTTTTCATTTCTTAATTATATCTTGTAAAATAGGTAAAAATTTTCAGTCTTTGGTGCAACTTTAATGTTTGTTCATAAATTTAAATTAGTCATTTAATCAGGAAAGTGAGATACTTGTGGTTATGATTCTATTCTTTCTGCTACTGGATACTGTACAATCTGCACACCAGATTTGTCTATTGTCTCAGACCAAAATTTGTTGGTTCCAGTCTAATAATTCTGTAGCTTTTGGTTTAACCTCTTTAATTTGCTGATGGATATTCTGCAAATGTTGCTACTTAATTCAATGAAGTTGATAAATCCTAACTCATTTAAGTAGAATACTAGCCTCTGGTTTGCATCTTTCTGTAGACTTGGTGAAGTCTGAGAATTTCTGTGCAGTTCACTTTTTTTTTCAATTTTAGAAATTGTTTGATGTTATGCAGTTTTTAAAATACTGAACCTAACACAATGAAATTTTCTTCATATGGCACTTTAAATCTATTAAGACTATTATTTTTGTTATTTTTCTATTATTTTCAGGTTGATGAATGAAATTGTTCACACACCACCTACAATTGGAAGTAATGTAGAGGAGATTGTGGTCAAAAGTACACATTTCTTAATGTGGAATATCGGTGGGCAGGAATCACTGCGTTCATCATTGGAATTACCTAATACACCAGCACTGAGGTATGTATAATTACCTTGGAAATAATGTAGTTGATTTGTAAAACTTGATTTTAGACATTTCTAGTCTTTGGGAACTTTATTAATCTTTTAAATTTTGTGCTACATTAGAATGGAATTCCAGGGTGAGAAACTCATCGATCACCACCTATGCATTCTCCTTCAATAGATGCTGTATTGGCAGGTTTCTGAATTGTACCCACGTGACATCTCCCTTTGTGACAGAAGCAAAAAAGCCAATGACTCCTGACAGAGACAACTGCACATACCAATGCACACAATTCCAGAGCAGTTACATTATCACATCAGTGTCTCCTGACACAAACACAAAACTAACAAAAAATATTAGGTTATTCAAAGCATTTAGAAGGGCATTATGGTTATCTGAATCCTTTAAAGTGACACAGTATACAAGTATAATGCAATAGACGTTATAAATACAAATTTTTAGAAGTTTCAAAAACGAAATAGATTCATGACTAAAGACGACGTGTGAGTAGAGTGTAAATAGCACAATTGATATAAACTTAACTACAAAACAAAAAAAGCTAGTTAAAGGAGTTACTCACGTTGGCAGAAGGTGGAAAGTGTTGTCCCAAACTGCTGGTCACCATTTCCCAGGGAGAGCAATTAAGATAATTGGAAGTAAATTAAAATATTTGTGGGTGACGCCAAATTAGACAGCACTGTTTGAATTGAGGACAGCTGTAACATAATGAAAAAGATGTTCATAAACTTTATGTGGGCATATAGATGGCAAATGAACTTCAATAAAATGTGATTTAATGCATTTTGATAGGAATATTAAATAGACCATGTAATCTTTTGAAAAATAAGAATCAAAATAGATGAGAGAAGCAGAGGGATTTGGAGATGCACGTTCTCAGAAAATGGCAATTCTAGGTCGCATGGTCATTTAAAAACAAAGCATTGGAGGTCATTAGGTAGAATTGACAATCCCAGAAGCATATTGAACCACCAGAGAATCCTTAGGGAAGGCAATGGTCTAGTGGTACTATCACTGGACTGTTAATCCAGAGACCCAGATAATATTCTGGGGACGTGGGTTCGAAGCCCACCATGGCAGATGGTGGAATTTGAATTCAATAAATATCTGGAATTAACAATCTAATGATGACCGTGAATCCATTGTCAATTGTTGGGGAAAAACCTATCTGGTTTACT
Organism: Rhincodon typus; assembly: GCF_021869965.1. Taxonomy (NCBI): domain Eukaryota; kingdom Metazoa; phylum Chordata; class Chondrichthyes; order Orectolobiformes; family Rhincodontidae; genus Rhincodon; species Rhincodon typus. The sequence goes on along the minus strand of NC_063333.1, from coordinate 41,976,866 downwards.
AATGTCCTTTAGGGAAGGAAACTGCCATCCTTACCTGGTCTGGCCTACATGTGACTCCAGCCCCACGGCAATTAGGGATGGGCAATAAATGCTGCCTATCCAGCGACGCCCTCACCCCGTGAATGAATAGAGGGAAAAAAAAAGCCCTGTCTTAAGAGATCTGTATACAGTTTTCAGGTTTATACAGGCAGTCTCTGGGTTATGAATGGGTTCTATTGAATGAGTACCTTTGTAAGTCAATTTGTACACAAGCCAGAAAACAGTACAGTAGAATATACAATAGCCATTCATAAATATGAGCAAACATTCACATGTCGGATCCTTAAAATTAAGATTATCATATAATCTCATTCATAAGTACAAGCATTTGTAAGTCAGATGTCCGTAAATCGGGAACCACCTGTAAAGGATATAGAGGCTTCCAAAAACATTTTTGAGGAAGATGTCAATACTTGGATGTTTTGACCATCAGGAAAAAAAATCAACAGATGGGGATTCTTTCTTGAAGAAAAGAGAAGACTACAGGATGACCTGCTCTTTAAATTTGTGAAGACATTTGATAGATTTACCGTAAAAGTATTTGTGGGCATACCTGAAACTAGGACCCATAAAATAAGATGACCGCTAATATATTCAAACAATTTAGAGAAACTTCCTTATCAAGAGATTGGCTAGAATTCAGAGCTGCTGCAATATGGAATATTTGAAGCGAATAACATTGATACCTTTAAGAGAGAGAGAGGATTATAAGGATAAGAAAATGAGATTAGATGATGGAGAGGGTGGGAAGAGGCTCATGTAAAGCAAAACTTTTTGTAGACCAGTTGATCTCAATGGCCTGCTTTTGTGCTGTAAACTCTATGCAATACTATAATTTCATTAATTTAGAATAGTTTACTTAATTTAAATACTTATTAGTAAAAATATATTTCTTTTGTAAGAACAAATTTAAAGTTGTAGGCTGTCTTCAAAGTGTTCAACCTTTAAAATATTTCATGAACATAATCTATTAATGTATCTACATTGTTTCTCAATTAGTTTTCCAATGGATATCAATAGTGTTAGGTACATTGAATTAATGGCTGTGAATATAGTGGCTAATGTGTACTTTAATTGCCTAAATTATTGTCTTTTAGGACTTTCAAGTCTAATTATATTTTAGAAGTTTCAGACAGGTAACGGTTTCTGTTTGAAATGCTTACACAAAATATTCCCTTGCACAAAATGCTTTCTTGTAAGGCAGAGAGGCAATTTCAGACCTAGGCAACCGAAGGCAGAGCCTTCAATAGTGAAGTAGTTAAAATCAGAAATGCTTAAGAGGCCAGAATGAGAGGAGTTCAGAAAACCTAGATAGTTATGGAGTCAGAAGAGACCAGAGAGAGAGATGACGCTCTGGAGAAATTTTAGAGCAAGAGTAAAAATTAAAATTGAGGCATTGCTTAACCAGAGCCAATATCGGCTAGAAGCACAAAGCTAATGGACAAATGAAACATGGTGAGAGTTAAGACATAGTAGCAGATGTTTGGATGGACTTGGGTTTATGGAGAGTGGAATGTAGAAGGCCGAACAAGAATGCTTTGGCATTATCAAGTCTGGAGATCAGAAAGGCATGGGAGAAAGTTTCTGCAACAAGTGAGTTGAGGCAAAGCTGGAATTGGGCTCTCTTATCAATGTCAAAATACCTTTTCTGACTGTCCACAGAAATACATATTCAGAAACTCATTTTAAATTTTTAGTGTGGTACCAAACAAACAGTCTAGTTCATCCTTGGTCAGTGCCAGATGAAGGAGAAAATTGTGTTCTTATAGTTCTTCCCTTTGTATTTTTGTACAGTTTCGACCATAAAGGGATAAGTTTGGTACACAACATGGAAAAGTGCATATTTCAGGTTGGTACATCTCTGCTCTTGTACCTTTTTTAAAATAGAAATTAAGGAGGATTCAATTTTCGTCGGGATTTTTCCAGTCCACTGTAACTTATGAATTATAGTATGGCTACACCACAGCAATGCAGCCTGTTGTGTCTGTTCTGACTCTAAGTGCAATTCTGCTTATCTCATTCACACACTTCATGCAGCCCAGCAATTTATCTCTTTGGATACTTACGAAATTCCCTTTTGAAAGTTTTAAATCTCATTACCAATATGAAAAGCAGTGCCCTAGTAACAACCACTGGGAAACCCCATTTTATGTTTTCCCCCAACCTTAGAAACAATCAGTCACTGCTGTTCTTTCCTATCATTCAGCCAACTTCGTATTCATGCTGTTATTGCCGCTATTAATCCATGCACTTCAACTTTGCTGACTAACCTCTTCAGCAGCACTTTATCAATCATTTGAAGGTGTACATAGACTTCTTCAACTCTCCTTCTGGCAAAACATCAGCTGAAACTTCAGAAAGATAGCATTTACGTAATTTTGCAGGATTTCCATGAATTTCGATTGTGACAGCTAAGCAATAGGACTTGAATTTTCACAGGAATTCTAAGCATCTTTATTTAGTATCCACATTAACCTGTTGTGTTACTCTTATGTTTTTCACCTTGCATAAAGTGTGCTTTCTCACTATTTGAGATATTAAACCTGTGTCTCAGTTTCCCATTCTGGTATTGTCAAGTCAGAGATATGTTGGCAAAGTTTTGCATGAGCTACTATTTTTGCAATTTAAGGAATTTCCCATTATTCTTTCTAAAACTATTATAACCTTTCATCTACCAATCTGAATATTTTGTTGCAGTTTATCACTACAGCAGCTGAAATCCCTTTTATGGATACATCAAATGTTTTTAGCTAATATTTGTATGTGTCATTGCACAGAATGTACAATGTTGCTGTGAATTTTTTTCTTGACATTCTTGAATAATTTAACCAATGTATGCAATTATTTTGGTTTGATTTTTGGACAAAAACATATTAAAAGCTCAATTAATAGATTTTGGATGCGAATGGACTTGAAAGTTGTCAGTTCTGAAATAATTTGAAGTTTTTTTAATATCATTATTTAAGATAGAGGATCATGAAGGGATGCTGCAGGACATGAAACTTTCACTGGATTTCTCCATTTTGGAAGTTAACACTTTTCACTGATTCCTGGCTTCCCAATGCTGATACCATTTTGCTGCATTTTTAGAGTTTAGTGTTGATTTGTCACCATTACACCATCTACCATTAATACTGTTTCTGCAATTATTCACAAATTAGAAATGAATTTTCTGTTTTAAAAAGAAAATGACCTTATGTTTCCTTCCACTATTTTCAGTTTATATTTCTGGTTGTGGATAGCACTGACTGAGAGAGATTGTCAGTCACCAAGAAGGAACTGTATGGGATGCTGGCTCATGAAGTAAATCAACTATTCAATTGTTAATTAAAATATTTTAAAAGGCTCTAAAGCTTCTATTAATTTGTAAAGGTTGACAGGCATTGAAAATTGTGAAATATGAACTTAGTCTTAATGCGGGATTATGTGTGTTGATCAGTCCAGCTTTATCAGTACTATTGTTTGTTCTTAGTATTCATTAATAAAGTCTTTATCTTGCTGCCAGACAAATGTGTGGAATTATGCTTGTATGTACAAGAAATGAATCTCATTAACTTTGTCAGCAGATATTGTACATAGTTTGTGAAAGAGACTCATTGCAGCCCCTGCCCACTCTTCTCTCTCCCTTTCTATTAGATCATGATTTGAGTAAAACTTCATTGAAATCTTCAATATAATTTGTTGTTTTCACTGCTGAGTAGAGTTTGTGAAATTAATTCATCCAGCTGAAAGTGGATGCTACTGTCGGGTGCTTAGTAGCTTTACGTAGATGACAAAATTAATCTTTTCTTTCGGCAACTGATATTAACTGTGGACTTTTCAAGTGTGTATGAATATATAAGGTGGGAAATTTATACTAACATTAGTGAGATATGCAACATTTTTATAAAGATGCAAAGCTCAGCCATCACATTTTAGATAATAATCTTGATTACTCAGGAACCTTTCTCTACTGAGGTTGTTGACTTGCTCGCCGAGCTGGCTTGTTTTCATTCAGATGTTTCATCACCATGCGAGCTGACATGATCAGTGAGGCCTCCGATGAAGTGATATTGTTCTACTCCGTTTGGAATTTATACTGTCCGGTCTGTTATGGTGAGTAGTGTCATTTCTGGTTTTGTTCTGTATTGGTTTGTATATGTGGTCCAGCCCTATATGTTTGTTGATTGCATTGTGTTGAGAACCATGTCCCTAGGAATTCCCATGTGTGTCTATTTTTGGCTTTGGCTACTATGGTTACATTGTCCCAGTTAAACTTATGGCCTTCATTATCCGAGTGTACTGATCTTAAGGAGAGTTCGTAGTATCATTTTGCTGCTAGCTGATGTTCATGTATTCTGATGGCTAGTTTCCTTCCTGTCTGTCCGATGTAATGCTTGTGGCTGTCATTGCATGGTATTTTGTAAACTACATTGGTTCTGCATGTTGCGGGAAGGGGGTCTTTAATCCTTGTGAGTGTTTTTTGTAGAGTGGCTGTGGGTGTGTGTGCTACAATGATTCCTATTATGGTGAGTATAACCACTTTGGAAGCAAGTATATAGATAAATCTGTGTATTTTGTAAATAGAGTTAAAAGGAAGCAGAATGGAGCATAGATGTTTGGGACTTCAAGTAGACAAATCTCTTAAAGTGATTGCACTGTTATAAAAAATTATCAAAAGGCTAATGAAAGGTAAACTTTTACGATAAGGGGACTGGAATCCAATGGGAAGTAGTTTTGCTCAGTGATGTCGAATCTTGGTTTGACTCAATACCTTTTCTGGCATTGCACCACAGGCAGGGAATATTAACCCTGGAATAGATACAGGCAAAATTAGAATACAAACTAGAATAATACTAGAGCTTAGAGGGTAATATTATGAGAATATGTTTCACAAAGATGGCTTGTGTTTCCTTGACAACAGCAATTTGATGGGTAATCTGACAGAGGTATTTATGCATTAAAAATAGGCTAGACAGAGATTATTCTTTTCAGTAAGGAAACCAGAAGGGGACAACAATCCAGATGTTCCAGTTAGTGTTGATGTTGGGTGCAATGCTGCTGCCTGCGAATATTTCTGTATCCTGACCTTTTTGCCCTTTTGTAGACAGGACCTGCAATGATCACAGTTTTACAGCAGCAATGGATGTGTTGACCTTTCAGGGATGAAGAAGGTCCATGTCCCCTTTCTATGACATCTGCCATATGTGGGTGAGGTTTTAATGATCTCTAGTCTTTCAGTCAAGATTGCCAAGGGTGGGAGAGGATAGTGGAGTCAAGAGGAAGGTGGAGTTGTGATTCGTGAGATAGTTTGTTGTACTCAATTCAGTTACACTGTTAATCACTGAGTTACGAAAGGTCAAACTGTCTATCACTTCTAAGGCAAATATCTGGGTCAGTAGTACATATCTAGCCCAACATTCCTGATACTGCAATGCAAATCAGCTCATTAGTAGTTTAATTTTCTAAGCAGTTATGGTTCATGTGAGGGTGCCAGGACTTCTGATGGGTCCCTCTGCATATCTCAGACGTAAGGCCTGATTTCATATGGACTTCGGAAGGTTCAGGCCACACTCTTAAAATTAGAGCTGGACCATTCAGAAGAAAAATCATTTCAGTACAAATGGTAATGGAAATGAGGAATGCTGTTCCCCCAAGGGTCTAGATGCTGAAGAATTTAAACCTTGGAGACCGATAAAAACAGAAATTCATTTTTTGATGGAGTGAATCTACAAATGGAATTGAGATGCAGACCCACTTGAACAGAAGACCATTTCCAGGGGCTACATGTCTTATCCCTGTTCTTATGATGTCTCAACTTCAGTTTTTATTGAAACATATAGTATTCATTTAATCAACTTTGCAAAAACTTTAATATCTTGTTTCAACAGCATTAAACTTAAAGGGGTTCTATTTAAATTATTGAATGAGATTGGTTTTTGAATTGAATAATTAATAGAACACAGAATAGAAGAGTACAAAGCATCTGCCTGACTGTAAAATTGGAAACTGTCAACTAATTTTCCTTTCAGGATCTAAGGAACGCGGCTTTAGTAATATTTGCTAACAAGCAGGATAAGAAGTGTTGCATGTCTCCTGTCGAAATTTCAAAGTTCCTTACACTAAGTACTATCAAAGTTCATCCATAGCATATTCAAGCTTTCTGTGCTCTCATAGGAGAAGGGTAGGTATATTATTCAGTTTTACTAACTGTAGATGTTATAAAATATTATGTTTTTCATTTCTATTGTATTTTTACTTTAATTCTTATCCTGGCCATATTTAGTGTTATGTTATTGTATTTTGTTTACCATTCGTATATGAACTTCATCACTTCCTCGTTCCCAATTCAGTCTACTACTAAAATCCCTTTCCAGCAAAAAGAGAATTGCTATTATTACAGTTCCTAAAACTACTTTCCCCTTACCCAGTTTTCACAAGTAGCATAAAATAACCTCCACAGTTTTAAAGCTCACTGTCCCACAGGCAAACCTTGTGTAAAGATTGTCCATAATCCATGCAGTTTACTGTGCCATCTTTAATAGAGGAACCCTTTAGTTCCATCGCCATTCCATTCATCTCTCTCTTCACTCACACCCCCATCCCCATCAAACTCATGCACAAATTATCCGGGTGTTTGCCCAACTAAATGTTCAACAGAACAACTATCTAGGAGCCAGCACGTAGTCAGTCCTCTTTCCAGTACGAATCTGTGTTAAAAATAAATTAAACTCACAGAAGACAGCACTAGGTAAAGAGTTAAGCTAGAATACATAGATATTCTGGGCCATGCCTCATGCTTTTGCATAGTAGAGTGCTCTTTCTGTATCGCTCTCATATCCAATCTCTGCTTTTCGTGTGGCCTTCTACCTTTCCAGTTCTATGTATTCCCTTTGCCCTGCTTCCGTACAGTTTCCCCTGAAGTAATAGGAATGCCAGAGGACAATAAGTCATTATCAAAACCATGCAAATGAGGTTAAAAGTGGCAAGAAGTAGAGAAGAAAAGGTAAAAGAACAGAGACAGGAATATTGAGGAGGGGTGAGGATTATGTGAGGAAAAGCAATGTACAAGGTTTCACCCTCAGTTTGAAATCTACTCAAAAGAATAGGATGCAAGTCTGCTTCCAAGTTATTAAGGTTCCAAAATAAACTGAATGAACTGGATACAGAACCCCTTGGTGGATGGAACAAAAACAGAAATTGCTGGAAAATCTCAGCAGGTCTGGCTGCGTCAATGGAAAGAAATCAGAGTTAACATTTCAGGTCCAGTGACCCTTCCTCAGGTGCTTCTCTTAGTAGATGTGGAGCCTTTAACAGGAATTGGCATTGCATTAGCAACTTCACCTGCAAAGGTTCTTGGTGTTAGAAACTGAAATGGCAACACTGACATTGACTAGAGGTTAGAAACGTTCCTCAACAAGGAATTTAACCTTGCATCATTAAGTATTTGGTTCTGGATTCCCAAATTGCAGAAGTGCTTCCTGCACAGGTGATCCTTGCCTTTATTAGAAAAAGAATAGTCGGTCCAAGCTAATTTGAAGCAGGTTGTGATAATTGACTTTGTATTACTTTCCCTTTTCTTCCAAAGTGTGTCTGAGTGTGTCTGAAATCAGTCATTAATTCAACAGACATGCCAATTTACTTTTATCTAATTGAAAAATAATTGCTTTATGGAAGAAGTACGCAGGGCATGTTGTGAGGAAAGGTTAGGTAGAATAGTTTGGTATCCTTTGGAGTAGAAGAATAAGAGGTGACTTGATTCTATAAAATTCTAAAAGACTAAAGAGGGTAAAAGCAGGAAGGATGTAGTTGTTGTTTGGTTTGCCGAGCAGTGCTGTGTAGCCTCCGCTGTTGTTCTGAATTTCTGTGGTCTGGTCTGTCATGGTGGGCAGTCTCTTTTCTGGTTTTGTACCTTAGTGGCATGTAGATGGGGTCTATTTCAATATGTTTGTTTACAGATTTTCATTAAAGCAGAAAGTATGTTCCTGATGACAGAAGAGTCCAGAACCAGTAGTCACAGATGAAGGATACAGGTAAGACCGTATAGGACTGAGATGATGAGAAATTTCTTCACAACAAGAGTGATGAGCCTGTGGGATTTTATGCCACAGTAAGTGGTTGATGCCAAAACATTGAATATTTTCAAAAAAGAGTTAAGTGTAGATCATAGGGCTAAATGAATGAAAAGATAAGGGAGTGAAGCTGGAAAAGGGTATTGTACTGGATGATCAGCCATGATCATATTGAATAGTGGAACAGACTTGAAGGACAGAAAGGCCTACTCCTGCTCTTATTTCCTATGGCTCTATGAAACATAAGATTCAGAATGGTCTTGATGGGATAGATAAGGAAAAGATGTTGCCTAATGGGAAAATCTAGAATTGGGGGCAACTGATTTAAAATAAGTTTGGGACAAATAATGCATTTTCGTAAAGACCATGAGTCTTTAGAATCGCATCCTTAAAAACCAGTGTAAGCTGTTTCTTTGAATATTTTAACACAATAGGGCAGATGACTATCGAAATATAGAAGATAGGAGCAGGAGGAGGCCATTCGGCCCTTTGAGCCTGCTCCTCCATTCTTCATGTTCATGGTTGATCATCCAACTCAACAGCCTAATCATGCTTTCTCCCCATACCCTTAGATCCCATTCTCCCAGGTACTACATCTAGTCACCTCTCGAATACATTCAATGTTTTGGCATCAACTACTTCCTGTGGTAACGAATTCCACATGCTCACCACTCTTTGGGTGAAGAAATGCCTCCTCATCTCCGTCCTAAATCATCTACCCCGAATCCTCATACTGTGACCCCTGGTTCTGGACACACCCACCATCGGGAACATCCTCCCTACATCCACCCTGTCCAGTCGTGTTAGAACTTCATAAGTCTCTATGAGGTCCCCGCTCATTCGTCTGATCTCCAGCAAAAACAATCCCAACCTAGTCAATCTCTCCTCATATGTCAGACCTGCCATCCCTGGAATCAGCCTGGTAAACCTTCACTGCACCCCCTCGAGAGTAAGAGCATCCTTCCTCAGAAAAGGAAACCAAAACTGCACACAATATCCCAAGGTCTCACCAAGGCCCTGTATAGCTGCAACAACACATCTCTGCTCCTGTGCTCGAAACCTCTCGTAATGAAGGCCAACATACCATTTACCTTCTGTACTCTCTGCTGCACCTGCATGCTTACCTTCAGCGACTGATGCACAAGGACTCCCAGGTCCGGCTGCACACTCCCCTCCCTCAATTTACAGCCAATTCAGGTAGTAATCTGCCTTGTTTTTGCTTCCAAAGTGAATAACCTCACATTTATTCAAATTATATTGCATCTGCCATTGATTTGCCCACTCATTCAACCTGCCGAGATCATGCTAAAAGATCTCTGCACCCTTGTCACAGTTCACCCTCCCACCCAACTTGGTATCTTCTGCAGACTTTGAGATGTTACATTTTATTCCCTCATCCAAATCATTAATATATATTGTGAATAGCTGGGGTCCCAGCACCGAACCCTGTGGCACCCCACTAGTTACTGCCTGCCAATTTGAAAATGATTGATAAGCAAGAGAGTAAAAGATTATCAAGGGTAGGTTGCGAATATGAAACAGATCTGCAATGATTTTATTAAATGGTGGAGCAGGCTTAACCATCTACATGTTTCAAAAGCTTTGTTTTTTTTTATTTTAGCACCTCTTTTATTGGATAGGGCAAAAATTAGCAACTAAAACAATTTTTTTCCTTTGTGTAATTTGTGTCAAGATTTTGAATGGCTGACAATTACAGTTGGAGTGAGATAAAAATATGGCTCCATAAACACGGAATTACCTTGTGCCTGTGGCAAACTCACAAAGTTGCAAACTGCCAGCTGCATTTTGAAAAAAACAAAATTAATTAAGATTTGTTGATGTGCTTCCTACAACATCAGTCTGCTCAATCGGTGTACTGTTACGTTCTGCACTACAACGATTGATATACATTGCACAGACTTTTTATGCTTCTGTCTTGAGTGATAACTTTTAAGAAAAACTTACTGTCCTTTCTTGTATTTACAAAACTACATAAGTACTGAATTGAATGGATAATGTTAGGTCAATTCTTTTCATGTACGCTAATTTAGTAGTTCACTGATATCTTTTGCACTGTTCTTGTAATGAATTGTCTTTGTATCATAAAATCATGAAACTAGAATTTCCTGAGATGAGCTTGCAGATTATTGATTAAAATGTGTATTCCTTTCTTAGCAACTGTAACTTTTTAACATAACTTTTCCTACATATTTTTGTGCAGGTATAGTGTGTTTGTCACATTTGAAATGATTTAATACTTCACGAAGTCTTAACTACTAATTTTGTAACTTCTGTATGAAGTAATCAAATATAACTACAGTATCACCAATATGATGCATTGATTAGAATTACTTAGTTTAGGATGAAATTGACCAATGCATTCAGTTCTTGTTAAACAATCATCTTACATCAGTTTTAAGGTACCTGTATTGATACCTATGCTGATTAATCTGAATGTACCTAAGAACAAACATAATCAAGTATTAATGAGTAAACACTATTACAGGGAGACAAAATGGTTTCATTTACCTCACAAAAAGGAGCCAAGGCATCTGCCTTTAATAAGCTTTTAAACTATACTATTAAGCCATCATAGTTGAATCTTAAACAGCATTTGTGTGAATACTACCTGCCAGTCCATTTGCTGTAGTGGCTGCACATAGGCAATTCTGCCCTTTTACAAAGATTATACTACAATCCATTGAAAGAGTTCTGCAACATCAACACTTAACTCAAAGTTTGGGAATCTGGGCTCATCTGTCATTGTTTCTGTTTGAATCGTATTGTCGGGAATTTGAGTTGAGCTTCAGAATGACTTATGCAACTGAATCTACATTTATCTGTGGTATTGGATTACTTTGTCATCAAGAAGTTTCATTTAAATCATTTAGTAATCTAAATTTATGTTCTAAACACCTACATCTTTGAAAAATCTTCTAATTAAAAAATAAGTTTAATCATGTATTAGAAAAATGCAGACACTTCACTTTAGATTGAAAAGTTCACATTTTCTGTTTTTATTTTTAAACCATATATATTTATAACAGAGCTTTTTCCTTACTAGAACCTATTCTTGAAAGAAACTTTAAATGTTTTCCTGCTTGAGTGTGTTCCATCTGTAAGTCTATTCAATTATTGCATAATGACATTTTGATTTTTAAAAACTTGAGGCATTGACTGTGCAATGTTTGTTCCACAAACAAATTCTAAATTCTAAAGTGCTATTCATTCTGCAGTATGACTTACGTAAAATTTCATAGCAATGGTTTCTGCAGTGGTGTTGATCAAGTGCCATGCACTCTCATGTAGTTGATTGTCTATGACATGGTTGCATTATTCGCTTTGTCTTTATTGTTTTCCTCCATTTTCCTCCATTCCTCCATTTCCTCCATTTATGTTTCTCACTGTAACATTTAAGAATAGTTACTGTTTTTTTCTGTAACTTTTTGTACTCTCTGATGTCTGTATTTGTCATTAAGATGAAAATTTATAAAATCCCAGTTTGGGAACTTGGGTTCTAAAATAGTGATAAATGGATTTTTGGTTGTCAGCTCTGTGAAGGTGCCTTTTTTTTAAGGGTTAGAACTCTTAAATGAGAGGGCCAAAACTGCACTTGCAAGAAATAATGTGACTTAAATGATTGGACAAGCTACCTGTTGAGGTAATTGCAAAACCATTTTCTATGTTGAGGTTTTACTTTACAGGAAAAGAGATATCTGAAGCAATTTGGTTCAAATGAGCAGCATCCATACCAACTGATGTGTTTTATTAGCAGCCTCGAACTAGTCAAAGTAACTGCAAAAAATCCAGAGTTCTTTTTACTTTAGTTTATTGGGAATAGCCTATGTCTGTGTCTCAGGGAGAATCTGAGAGAATTGCATCTGGTGAATGTGCAGTCCAAAAGAACACGCTTGTGATCTCATCAGTGGACTTGTTTAAAACGAATATTGGATAAAGGATTGTTTCATTTTGCTATTTATTGTAAGATTTTTCCTAATGGTCTTTTAAAAAGCTTTTTTCTTTCCCTTTTGTTAAAAATACATTGGCAGCTTTATGCAAATATGCTCAGTAGATGACTAACCAAATTGTTGAAATAAAACTTCTGGTTTTTTGAGCCACCTCTGGAATCTGAATTGAGAGTTACTGTTAGGTGGGGTCATAAAGTGAAGACTGTTAAGAGAATAGAAATTCATTGAATTTAAGAGGAATCTTTAAGGAAGTGGAGGTTTAGGGCATAAAGTCATGAGTTGTGAAGTATATTACACAGATTGGAATTTCAAAATGATTTTGACTTGCTAAGGTTCCATAGAAAATCTAGTAGTGGATTATTTAAAATCTTTATTGAGGTTACATAGGTAGGTAAAATCAGTAGATAAATTGATGGTGGAAATAAAAGTGAGATCTCAAGAATGAGAACATTTAAAAGGTGATATAAAGTTATGTAATAAAGAGGTAGGAAACCTGAAATTGATATGCCACTGCGAGAGATGGCTGGGTTCAGTTGCATGGAAAAATATGAAAAAAATTAAAGAGGAAGAAGGCTCAGGTGAGGTTATTCAAGTTTCCAGAACAAGTCACAGGACAGAGAGTATGGACAAGATTAGGAATTTAACTTCAGGCACAGCAGACAAGGGAACAAGTATGAGAAGGGGGGCAGACAACACAGAAATGAGGGCATCTTACATAAATGCAAGTAATATACAAAACAAGGTAAATGAACTTGTACTACAGACTGAAATTGGCGGTATGATATTGTGGGAATCACAGAGACATGACTGCAAGGGAATCAGGGCTGGGAACTAAATACCTACAGAGATCCATCCTATTGAAAGGACAGGCAGGTAGGCAGAGGGGAAGTTGTTGGCTTGTTACTAATAAATGAAATTACATTGATAGCAAGAAGTGATGTATGGTTGGAAGGCATAGAATCTGGGTGGGTAGAGTTGAGAACCACGAAGGAAAGAAGACCCTTTATGTATAGGCCTCCTAGCAGTAGTCAGGATACAGGGCAGAAAATAAATCAAGAGATGGTGCCTTTCTTACATGCCTTTTCTAATAATCATAGGGGACTTCAGTATGCAAGTGGATGGGAAAATCAGGTTGGTAATAGATTCCTGAAAAAAGGAGTTTGTCGAAGGTCTACAAGAAGTGGTTTTTTGGAGCAGCTTGTGATAGAGCCCACTAGGGAACAAGCAATTCTGGATTTAGTGATGTGAAATGAGGCAAACTTGATTAGGGAGCTAAGGGTGAAGAAAATCCTAGGTGACAGTAGCCAGAAAATGATAGAATTCACATTGCAGTTTGAGAGGTAGAAGCTGGAATCAGATATAACAGTATTACAATTGAGTAAAGGTAACTGCAAAGACATGAGGGAGGAGCTGACCAGAGTTGATTGGAAGGGAAGCCTAGCAGGGAAGACAATGGAGCAATAATGGCAGGAGTTTCTGGTTGTAATTTGGGAGGCACAGCAGAAATTCTTACCAAAGAAGAAACATGCAAAGGGGAGAACAAGGCAACAATGACTGACAAGGGAAGTCAGGGTCAGCATAAAAGCAAAAGAGAAAGCATACAATATGGTGAAAATTAGTGGGAAGCCAGAGAATTAGGAAGCCCTTAAAACCCAACAGAGGACAACTAAAAAACCATTAAGGGAGAAGAAGATGAAATATGAGGGTTAGATAGGTGGTAATATTAAAAACAGTTACAAGTTTTTTTTAGATTTATAAAAGACGTGGGCAAGAATGGAAATTGGACCACTGGAAAATGAGGCTGGAGAAGTAGTAATGGAGAACAAAGAAATGACAGAAGAACTGAATAGGTACTTTGCATCAGTTTTCACAGTGGAAGACGCCAGCAGCGGTCCAGAACTGTAAGAATCAGGAGGCAGAGATGAGTGTAGTGGCCATCACTGAGTAGAAGGTGCTGGGGGAAACTAAAGGTCTTCAGGAGGATAAATCATCCGAACTGGATGGACTCCAGCCCAAAGTTCTGAAGGAGATAGCTAAGGAGATTCTAGTTGCATTGGTGGTGATCTTTAAGAATCACTGGAGTCAGTGAGGGTCCCAGAGGACTGGAAAATGGCTAATGTAACACCACTGTTTAAGAAGTGAAGGAGGCAGAAGACGGGAAATTATAAGCTAGTTAGTTTGACTTTGGTCATTGGTTAAGATTTTAAGGGTTCATAATTAAGGATGAGATTGTGGAGTATTTGGAAGTGCATGGTAAAAAAAGACTGAATCAGCAATGGACCAAGTGCAGGTAAATAGGATTAGTATATTTTGTTTGTTGGCATTGTGCGCTGCAGGGCCTGTTTCTAATCTATATAACGCTATGACTCTGACTATAATCAATATGTGTTACCAAAACTTTTTTTTTATGCTCTTGTCTCCTAATTAATTGTGCTTCAAACTGCAAAATGAATTTCCTTGTTAAGTACATCCACAACACATCTATTAGCAGATATGCTGCTTCTAAGCTAATCAGGACTGATTAGACTCCTCTTTACTCTTATAACTAAATGATATTGCCAGTGAGAAAAAAAGATTGTTAGAACAACACATCTTTCTGCTACAGTACAGTGATAATGGCACAATTACATTTTTAAATCAGTTGGATGATCTTGAAGATTATTGAAAATATTGATTATCAAATCGCTGTAAATGGCATTTGTGGACAGCCGTGGTTGAACATGGTTTATTGTGAACATCTAACTCCCTGAGGGTACTACCAAATAGAATTTTCACTAAGATTTATTTGAAAGAAATTTCTGACATCACCCGGGTTCGACCTGGGTTCAATTCCACCCTCGGGCGACTGTCTGTGTGGAGTTTGCACATTCTCCCCGTGTCTGCGTGGGTTTCCTCCGGGTGCTCTGGTTTCCTCCCACGGTCCAAAGATGTGCAGGTTAGGTGGATTGGCCATGCTAAATTGCCCACAGTGTTCAGGGATGTGTAGATTCGGTGGGTTATCGGGTGATTGGTCTGGATGGGATGCTCTAAGGGTGGGTGTGGACTTGTTAGGCTGAAGGGCCTGTTTTCACACTGTAGGGATTCTATGAAAGTCTGTGAAATTGCAAGCAGTCACAATGATGTGCAACCTCAAAAACCAGTAAACAAAAGTCTGTGCTCCGGCACATAGATAGAGCAACCATTCAAATATCCATTACATTACCACAAATTCACTACACACAATATTGAAACTAACAACCATCACTCCTAGGGGAGTTTACCTCTCTCTCTTTCCACTTTCCCCTGCCCTTGCTCCTTACCTCCTTCCCCTACAGACTGTTTCCCACTCATTTTCTTCACTCCTCATTTCTCTCTCCCTCCTTCCCTATGCCTATCTCTTTCATGCCCTATTTTATTGAGTTATAGATTCATTCAGCACGGAAACAGAACCTTCGGTTCAACTTGTCTGCAGCAACCAGACATCCCAAACTCACCTAGTCCCATTTGCCAGCATTTGGCCCATATCCCTCTAGACTCTTCCTATTCATATATCCATCCAGATGCCTTTTAAATGTTGTAATTGTAACCACCTTCACCACTTCCTCTGGCTGCTTGTTTCATATATGCACACCCTCGGCATGAAAAATTTACCCCTCAGGTCCTTTTTAAATCTTACCCCTCTCACCTTAAACCTATGCCGTCTGGTTTTGCACTACCCCACCCTAGGAAAAAGAACTTTCCTTATATTGCCCTTTCCCTCTCCCATATGATCTTATTTTGCTCCTCTCAGCCAAACTCTCCATGTCACAATTCTCCCTGTCACTCCCTCTATCACTATCCATCTTACTCTCACAGCCTCTATCCATCCTCTCCCATCTTCCTATTCTCATCTCCCACCCTCATCTTTTCCACTCCTTTCTCCAACCCTATCTGCGGCTGTCCTCTCCCTTACCACGCATCCACAACCATGCCCCAGTTCTTTATCTTCCAACTCCCTCGCTCCCCTAATCTCTTACTTGGATGAAGACTGCCAGATAAAACACGGGTTAGACATATGCATAACACAAGACCACATTTCCCTTCAAAGTAAGATTTCAATCACACCTGATACAATGCAGGACAAAAGTGCTTATTAGTTGCTTTTACTTGCTAACATTATAACACCCGAACACCAATCCTGTTGATATTCAACAACAATTCATTGTGTGAAGACCATAAGATATAGGAACAGGACTAGGCTATTCAGCCCGCTTCACCATTCAATGGGACCATGGCTAGTTCAACATTTCTCAATTTCACTTTCCTCTCCTTTCCCTACTGATCAAGAATCTATCTATCTCAGCCTTAAGTACACACAAGGACTCTGCTCCCACAGCTGTCTGTTGCAAGGTGTTCCAAAGATTCTCAACTCTCAGAGAAGAAATTCCTCATCTCAGTCTAAAATTGGTGCCCCTTTATTTATGTTCCAAAGGACATCAGTGAGCCAGATGTGTTTTTTTAATCCCAACGATCAACAACAGCTTCATGAGTATCATTAGACTCTAAATTCCACATTTTTAAAATTCAACTTCCACCATCTACTATGGCAGGATTCAAATCCAGGCTCCTAGACTATTACCTGGGTCTCTGGATTAAAAGTCCAGCAATAATACCAATAGCCACCGCCTCCCCTTGTCCAAGAAATTCAACCATAGGAAACCATAGCCCTGCAAATTTTTACTTCACGTGTTTCCTTTTGGAAATTGCTGACGAGTGCTATGCATTTCACTAATGTAAGTCTTTAAGGAAGGAAACACTCAGACCTTTCCTGGTCTAGCCTACATGTAACTCTAAACATACACCTTTGAAATGACCTAGAGAATCAACCAGTTCAAGGGCAACTAGAGATGGGCCACAAATGCCAGCCTTGCCTGCGATGCCCACATCTCAGAGGAATAAAAAAAGAAATTCCAGATCAGAAATAAATACATTACCAATTTCTTTTGAGTGGCATGTTAAATACAACTGTGATTTTTCATCCAGATTTTAGAGCATGCGAACCAGTTCTCTAAATTGTGAGGATTTCCAATTTTAAACACTGTTTGTAATGCTGCAGGATATAATATGTTGAAAAATGACAAGAAAGTTCTATTTGCTGAGACTGGAGTTTTGATAAAAATTGTGTGTTCAATTCTGATGAGAACAAACATTTACTGCCACCTGCAGGACAGATGTGAGACACTTCTTTGTTGAATGGGAATAGGGGCTGGGAAAACGATAGGTTTTAAAGGCAGATGCAGGTAGGAGTGGTAGGGAGTGGTCAGTGGGAAGGGTGGGGCAGTTAGGCAGGAAAGATGATGGACAGAATGTGTCAGGTCAGGGAGGCGGGATGAGAGGTAGGGTTGTTTGTAGGATGAGGCCAGGGATGGGAAGATTTTGAAACTGGTGAATTCTATGTTCAGGTCATCGGGCTATAGGCTCCTGAGGTGGAATATGAGGTGTTGCTCCTCCAGTTTGTGTGTGTGGTATCATTGTGGCACTGGAGGAGGCCCAGGATGGACATGTCACCCAGGGAGTGAGGGGAAGTTGAAATGGTTGGCAACCAGAAGGTGTTGTTGATTATAGGGTACGGAGCGCAGATGCTCTACAAATCAATCCCCGAGTCTGTGCTTGGTCTCACCAATGTAGCGGAGGCTACATCGGGAGCAACAGATACAGTCAACCAGGTTGGAGGACGTACAGGTGAATCCCTGTCAGATTTGGAAAGTTTGTTTGAGGCCTTGAGTGGAGGTGAGAGGGGGAGGTGTAGGGGCAGGTGTAGCACCTCCTGCAGTTGCAGGGAAAGGTACCAGGTGTGGTGGGGCTGGTGAGGAGCGTGGAGTGGACGAGGGAGTCGCTGAGTGAGCAGTCCATACAAAAGGCAGATACGGGTGGGGAGGGAAATATCTCTTTGGTGGTGGGATTGGACTGCAGGTGATGGAAGTGGCGGAGGATAATACACTGGATGTGGAGGTTGGTGGGGTGGTATGTGAGGACCAGGGGACTCTGTCCTTATTTTTGTTGGGGGTAAGGGGTTTGAGGGCCAACGTGCGGGAAATGCAAGAGATGCGGTTGAGGGCATTTTGGATCAATGGCAGGGGGGATGTTGCGGTCCTTGCAGTGGGAGGACATTTGGGATGTCCAGGAGTGGAACACTCCATCTTGGGAGCAGATGCAGTGGAAGGGGAGGAATTGGGAGTAAGGGATCACATTCTTGCAGGAGGGCGGGTGAAAGCAGTTGTAGCCAAGATACCTATGGGAGTTGGTGGGTTTGAAATAGATATCAGCGCTGAGACAATTATCGGAGATGGACAAAGAGAGGTCCAGGTCCCTCTCAGCTCTATCCAAGGCCGTAAACAAACTTTCCATATCTGACAGGGGCTCACCTGTATGTCCTCCAACCTGGTCTACTGTATCCATTTCTCCCGATGTAGCCTCCTCGACAACAGTAAGACGAAGCACAGATCCAATGACCTATTTGTGGAGCATCTGCGCTCTGTATACAATATTCAACTTTCGTGATAAATACAAACAATGTAGTTGAGAATGTGAAGGGAATGATAAGTCAGTTTGCAGATGACACAAGGTTGGCCAGGTGGTCAATAGAGGAAGAAGGTTACCGGAAGGTATAGATGTGTTAGTCAGATGGACAGACCAGTGGCAGATAGAACTTAACCCTGAAAAGTGTGAGATGATGCATTTTGGAAGCACAAGACAAAGGAGTACTCAATGAACAACAGGACATTAGGAAGCTCAGAGGAACCAAGTGATCTTGGGGTTCTTGTCCACAGATCCCAAAAGACAGCAGGGAAAATTACTAGGATGGTCAAGAAGGCATACAGAACACTTGCCGTAATCAGGCTTGGCATAAATTATAAGAGCAGGAAGGTTATGATGGAGTTGTACAAAATTTTGATTAGGCCACAGCTGGAGTACTGGATGTATTTCTGGTCACCACGCTATAGGAAGGATGTGAGTGCACTGGGTAGGTAGAAAGGATATTCACCAGGATGTTGCTTTGGCGATGAAGAGAGGCTGGATAGGCTTGGGTGTTTTCTTTACAATTGAGGGGGAATCTGTCTGAGGTGTATAGATTATGAGGGGCATGGATAGCCTGAATAGAAAGCAGTTTAGTCAAAGCATCAATAAAGAGAGGGCATAATTTTAAGGAGAAAGGCAGGAGGATTTCAGGAAAATTATGTTCACCCAGAGGGAGTAGGAACTGCAGATGCTGGAGAATCTGAGATAACAAGGTATTGAGCTGGATGAACACAGCAGGCCAAGCAGCATCAGAAGAGCAGGAAAGCTGACG
>NC_063333.1:41941900-41957099 GCF_021869965.1 Rhincodon typus | reverse complement strand
TTCATCCAGCTTTACACCTTGTTATCTTCACCCAGAGAGTGTTAGGGGGCCTGGAATGCACTGCCTGGGAGGACAGTATAGCTGGGAAACCTCACAACCTTTAAAAAGCATGTGAGTGAGCACTTAAAATTACATTCAAGTCCATGGGCCAAAGTTTGGAAAGAGGGACGAGTGTTGATAGGACAATGTAGATTTGGTGGTCCAAAAGGACTCTTCTGTGCTGTATGACTCTCTGACTCTTAAGAGTAGCCTTAAGGCTATCTCCTCCATTCAATGGGGTGAATTTAACTTCAGCTCTACATCATGCATACCTTCAATAATCTTTCATCTCTTTGGTAATAAAATATCTATTTACTTCTGCGTGAAAATTATTTAAAAATTTTGTATACACAGTCTTCTGAGGAAGGAAATTCCAAAGACTCAAAACCCTTAGCAAAAAAAAATCCTTATCCTTGTCTTAAATTAGTGCCCCCTTATTTTTAACCAAAAACCCCTAGTTTTAGACTTTTCCACAAGAAACATCCGTTCTACATGCACCCGGCCAAAACTCCTCAGGATCTTATATATTTCAACTAAGTCACCTCTGACTGTCCTGAACTCCAGAGGACACAGGCCTAGCCTGGCTAGCCTTTCTTCATAAAGCAATCTGCTCATTCCAGGTATTAGTCTCATAAACCTTCTCTGAATTACTTCTGATGCAATAACACTTTAAACACAGTCACTAGTACTGTACACAGTATTGCACATGCAATCTTACCAATGTCTTATGTAGCTGAAGCATAATTCCTCTCTCTTGCATTCAATTACCCTCACAATAAAACATAACATTCTATTAGCATTCCTGATTACTCGCTATATCTGCACACTAACCCTCTGTGATTCAAGCAGTAGGATATCCAGATCGCACTGCATCTTAGAATTCAGCAACACCCTCACCATTTTGATAATATGCTTCTTTTTTTATTATTTCTGTCAAAATAGACAATTACCTACCTTCTTGCATTATACTCCATTTGCCAGATCTTCCCATACTCATTTAATTTTTGTAGACTATTTATGTGCTCTTCACAATTGACTTTCTTACATAAAGTAAAGCTTTAAAAAATTGTTTCCATGGTAGTGATTGCTGTAATTTTGTTACTGTTCCTTGTTCTAATGATGTCACTAGGTAAATGTATATCAACACTTGTGTGCTAGATTACTCAGTGTTGCAAACTGATAGTACAGCATGTCAGTGAGATGGCAGTGGGATCATTATTTCCACTTCTCTGTGTGATGTGAAGTGATAGGAATTATGGACAGTGCAAATCAATTTTAATACAAATTGTTTTATAATGAATGTAGAACTTTATGATTCTACGAGCCTAAGGTTTTATGGGAAATACCCTTGCACGGAGTATAGGTTGGAAAATCAGAAAATAAAGTCATCCTGACTCTAATTTGCAAACAAATATTTCCTTGGAAGGAATTCCATGCTTTTATGACTGCCATTCTTTCCAGCACTCTCGTGGCCCACCTTTCATCTTCCATCCTGTGAAAATATGAGCTCACCCAAAACTCTAATGCCAGTACTCTAGTGCACAATAAGTTACATTCACCAAGCACCCCTTGGCTTGCTGGCCTTGGCTCCTGGTCCAGTCACACTTCAAATTTAAATTTCTCAGCATTTCTTTAAAATTGTTCCATCGAGTACCACCCCCCACCCCCACCAAAAAACTCTCACGTGCATCCCTGATCTTCAATTTGCACCCTTGGGTGCTGTAGTTTGAGATGCCTGGATGCAAAGCTAAATTTTTTTTCCCTAAACCTGTTAGCTTCTCCAGCTTCCTTTCTTTCGTTAAATTGCTCCTTAAAATATATCTTTCTGACCAAGCTTTAGATTGTCCATACATATAAAGAGTGTAGGAGCTTTGATCAGGGATAGTCAGCTTGGTTTTGAGCGAGGAAAATCATGTCTCACAAAGTTGAATGAGTTTTTTTGTGTAAGTTACCAAAAAGATTGATGAAGCCAGAAGAGTAGACATTGTTTACTTGGACTTTAGTGAAGCCTTCAACAAGTTTCCGTATGGTAGATTTATTAGTAAAGTTAGGTCACATGGGATTCAGGGTAACCTTGAGAATCGGATAAATAATTGGCTTAACGGCAGGAAAGAGACAGTGGTGATGGAGCATTGCTTTTCGGACTGGAGGCCTATGACCAGAGGAATTCTACAAGGATCAGTTCTGGGTCCTCTTTTGTTTGTCATTTACACAAATGATTTGGATGAGAATATAGAATGCATGGTTAGTATGTTTGCGCACAACACCAAAATTGGTGGCATTAGACGGTTAGTATGTTTGCGCACAACACCAAAATTGGTGGCATTAGACAGTGAAGAAAGTTTTCCAAGATTACAAAGGATTCTTGATTAAATGGATCAGTGGGCTGAAAAATGGCAAATGGAGTTCAGTCTGGATAAATGCAAGGTATTGCATTTGGTACAAAAAAAGGGATAGGGCTTGTACAATTAATAGTAGGGCCTTGGGTAGTGTTGTAGAACAAAGGGATCTAGGGGTTCAGGTACATAACCGTTTGATTTTTGTGTCACATACAGACAGGGTGTTAAAAAGGAATTTGGCACACTTGCCTTCATTGCTCAGTCCTTTGAGTATAGGAAATAAAAACCAAAAGAACTGCGGATGCTGTAAATCAGGAACAAAAACAAAGTTGCTGGAAAAGCTCAGCAGGTCTGGCAGCATCTGTGAAGGAGAAAACAGAGTTAAAGTTTCGGGTCTGGAAGGGTTCTGAGGAAGGGTCACCGGACCCGAAACTTTAACTCTGTTTTCTCCTTCACAGATGCTGCCACTCCTGCTGAGCTTTTCCAGCAACTTTGTTTTTGTTCTTTGAGTGTAGGAGTTGGGAAGTCATGTTGAGGTTGAGTGAGGGGTGACCTTATAGAGGTTTATGAAATCATGAAGGGTATAGATAAGATGAATGGCAGGTGTGTTTTCTCTAGGATGGGGGATTTCAAGATGAGGGGACACGTTTTTAAGGTGAGTGGAGAGAGCTGTAAAAAAAAGACAATAGGGCAAATTTTTTTACACAGGGTGTGGTTTGTATGCGGAATGAACTTCCTGAGGAAGTGGTAGATATGGGTACAATTACAATGTTTAAAAGACATTTGGACAAGTACATGAATAAGAAAGGTTTGGAGAAATATAGGCCAGGAGCAGACAGGTGAGACTAGTTTAGCTTGGGATTAAATTCAGCATGGACTGGTTAGACCGAAGGATCTGTTGCCATGCTATATGACTTAATTACTCCATATATTTCAGATTTTATGCATGAAATCGCAACATATGGGATTGGTTTTAACCTTCATCAGCCACTAGATGGGGCTTCAAACCACAAAGGAAAATCCCTTGTTGCATTCTGAGTATTTTTTATCGTCTCAATGAAATATAGGTAAGAGAAACTGAACAGGCGCTGAAGTCTAATACTGAATAGTGAGTGCAATGATCTTTTCAAAACTACTGCTCCAAAAACCTTGGAAAATTTGCATAATGGGCATGTGCTCCTGCCTTTATTTCCTGGCTGTTTTATTCATTGTTATTCAGGTGGCCACCCACCTGGCAGATGACCCACCTCACTCACCTGACAATCTATACACCTCTCCCACCAGACACCCCAATGCTCTCCTACCTGGCTGTCAGCCCATTCATTCACCTGGCACCGACACCCCTTACCAACCTGATGCCTTAAACTTCACGCACCCGGCACCCTGACCCCTCACCCACTGGGAACCTTGACCCCCTTGCCCACCTGGCATGCAAAACCCACACCCGCATGGCCTCCTAACTCCTTAATTACCATATGTATCCATCCAGTTATAGAGTCATAGAGTCATGCAGCACGGAAACAGCCCTTTGATCCAACCAGTCCATGCAATCCCAAACTAAACTAGTCCCACCTGCCTGCTCCTGGCCCAAACCTTTCCTATTCATGTACTTATCTAAATGTATTTTAAACATTGTAATTGCACCCATATGCACCACTACCTCAGGAGGTTCATTCCACACACGAACACCCACTGTGTAAAAAAACTGTGTAGATTATCATGAGTGTTGTGGATGTAGGTGGAAAAAGTCTGGACAAGCTGTTGGGATGGGAGATGTTAAGAAAGAGACAGGTGTAAAGAAAAAAGTTCATTGGATC
Source organism: Rhincodon typus (assembly GCF_021869965.1). Lineage (NCBI taxonomy): Eukaryota > Metazoa > Chordata > Chondrichthyes > Orectolobiformes > Rhincodontidae > Rhincodon > Rhincodon typus. The sequence continues at coordinate 41,952,904 of NC_063333.1, read as the reverse complement.
AGTATTAGACTGAAACAGTGCATCAACCAGGGCAGTCCTGTTTAGAAAGGAGGTAGAAATGGGCTTATTGTGGTTGGAGGAAAGTGAGAAGGGAAGCCTTAGAAGAGAGGGACTATAGAGGAGACAAGGAAATAATGCTAGATTTTTGTTAGTGGAGATGGAGGAAGGGGTTAATTAGAATTGTTATTGAGTTGGCATTCGGCCTCTGCTAGACCACAACAGCACCATCCTTGTTGGCAGGTTCAATGACAATGTTAGGGTTGGAACTGAGAGAATGGAGTATTGAAAAACCAAAGGAAGATAGGTCAGGCTGAGAAAGGGGAGCAGAGAAATTGAGAGAGGCGATGCAGTCATTGGCACTTCTTGGTCAAAATCTGAGGTAGATAAATCTGAGGTAGATCAACTTTTGTTAAGCAATGATAGTTTATGGTAGTCTCTGGCACTTCTTAGTGAAAATCTAAGAGATAAATTTTAGATAATTTGATATAAATAAAATTGAGACTTAAAAAACAACAAAGGAAAGGTATTAAGTGATATGGGCCAAAGGCAGGTATATGGAGTTTGGCCACAGAGTAGCCATGATCTCACTGAATGGAAAACAGACTCATGTGCCTGAATGGCCTACTGTCTTCCTGTAAAAAGACATAGAGCAGGTAAGGAGCCAGGGGCACAGCTCCACATGGAAAGAGTACAGAGAAGGGTAAGAGGGCCTATTGAAAAAGTGAAGAGTCACGGTGAAAGTAGTGGGCATAAATGCAAAGGCACCAGAAGTGTTGTACCAAGATTGAAATTCATTGAGCTTGGTTGCAGCTAAGGCCTTTGCTAAGAACAGATCGTTCAGGTTCTGAGAGGTGAAGGTTGAAAAGTATTATGAATACACAGTCAAAAGTGATAGTTAAATACTTATGTGGCTTATGGAATAATATCATATGGAAAGCTGATTTACAACTAATGAGAGTTTGCCATCATTGGATCTTTTTGAATTACAATGAGTCTTGAACACTTCACAACACTGAAGAACTTGTCATCAATTTTTAAGAGGGCAAAGATGGTGTCATGCTAACATCATTGGCCTAGTCATCCAGAAGCTCCAGGTAAATGGTCTGGGGACATGTTTCAAATCCCACCACAGCTTCCAGTAGAATTTAAATTTCATCAGTAAAATCTTGAATTGAAATCTAGTTTCAGTGATGAATATATATTGTTGATTGTTAGTTCACAAAGGCCCTTTAGGAAAGGAAATCTGCCTTCCTTAGTTGGTCTAGCTGATATTTGACCCCAGACACGGTAATGCAGTTGACTCTTAAATGCTTCCTGAAGTGGCCTGGCAAGCCATTCAGTTCAAGGCCAATTAGAGATGGGCAAAACAATACAAGCCTTTCTGGTAATGCCCATATTTCATGAAATAATATTTTAAAAAACCCACAAATTACTAGAAAGATACAATAGATTGTATTTTTGCAGCAAGTAAATAACCCATTGCCAGGGTCCTGAGTCCATGGTGATAGGTGGCAGAACCTTTGGTGGCATTTATACTAGCAGAGAGTTAGAAGTCTAGAAGACAGTTAGAAGCTAGCAGACACTTGGCAGCCATTCAATTGAGAATGGTAAAACAAAAATAAAACTGTCGATGCTGGAGATCTGAAGCAAAAACAGAAATTGCTGGAGAAACTCAGCTGGTCTGGCAACATCTGTGGGAAGAAAGCAAATTTAACTGGTGACTCTTTGTCAGAACTGATAGCAACCAGGAAAAGATGGTATTTATGCTGAAGATGAGGTGGGGTGGGAAGGGGGTTTTGCTTGGGGTGGGGGTGATGAAGGAGGAAGGGGAGTGGATATGTGGAGATAGTAAAGAAGGAGATTATGGATAGCAGGCCAAGACACAAGAGAAGCTGAATAAATGTTAATAAGAGCTAAGAGTAAGAGTGAATGGCTGAGCTGTGCTGCCCGTTTAAAGTGATGATAGGCCTACGAGTCAGTCTTCCTCAGAGTTTTGAGGAAGGGTCACCGGGCCCAAAACGTTAACTCTGATTTTCTCTCCACAGATGCTGCCAGACCTGCTGAGCTTTACCAGCAATTTCTGTTTTTGTTCCTGATTTACAGCATCCGCATTTCTTTTAGTTTTTATCTAGGAGTAAGTGAGAATGGGTGACTGTACTAAAAGCAGTCCATGTCATAATGGGTCCAGGTGTGGAGTCTAAACTTACTGAATTCGATGTTGAGTCATAGAGGCTGCAGAGTGCCCAAACAGAATAGGAAATATTGTTCTTCAAGGTTCTGCTGAGGCTTGCTGGACCACTGCAGCAGGCCTGAGTCAGATATGTTGGTGTGGGAATACAGTGGTGTATTGAAGTGGCAGGCAGACATTTTTTTTGCAGACAGAACATAGGTATTCTGCAAAGTGTTTGCTCAATTGCGCTTTGTCTCTGCAATGTAAAGCAGACCATACTGTGAGCAGCAAATTCCGTAGGCTGGATGAATGAAATGCAGGTAAATCGCTGCTTCACCTGTACAGTGTGTCTGGGAGCTTGGATAGTGAGGAGGGAGGAAGTAAACAGGCAGGTGTTACACTTCCTATGATTGCAGGGCAAGGTGCAATGGGGCTGTGGGTTGATGTTGGGAGTGAAGGAGGAGTCAACCAGGGTGTCCCAGAAAGAGTAGTCCCTGTGGAATGCCGACAAGGGAGGGGAGGGGAGGGGAATACGTGTCTGAATGTGGAAGCCCATTGGAGGTGGCAGAACTGGCAGCTTACAATCCTTTGGGTGTTGAGGCTGGTGGGATGGTAAATGAGGTCAAGGGGAACCCTGTCATTGTTGTGGGATGGAAGGGAAGGGATGAGGGCAGATGTGTGAGAGATGGGTTGGATATGGCAAGGGCCCCGGTAGCAGTGAATCCTTGGTTAAGGAAGTGGTGGATATTTCTAAGGCCCCCCTGTGGAAGGTGGCATTGTCAGAACAGATGCAACAGAGATGGAGAAACTGGGAAAATGGGATGGAGTCCTTACAGGAAGCAGGGTGTAAGGATGTACAGTCAAGGTAACTTTGGGAATGGGTAGGGTTGTAGTGGATATCAGTGGCCAGCCTAACCCCAGAAATGGAAACAGTGACATTGAGGAAGGGAAAGGAGGAGTCAGAGATGGATCAGGTGAAGATGAGTGCAATTCAGATCGCTGATGTCATTGATGTCCTGGAGAAAGTGTTGAGGGGAGAGACCCGAGTAGGATTGGAACAAAGAATGTTCCACAAACAATTGAGAATGATGCTTGCCTCTCAGAACTGTCAGGCCAATCGGAGGGTCGGCAGCACTTTAACCTCAGCAGCACCACTGCCAGGTTCTGGTAATTGGCTGAAGGCACTATAACCCAACAACATTCCTGTTGCCATGAGTGTGGCTATTGCTAACAAGGAGACCTCCTTGGGCCAGAAAGCAGCCAGAGAGGCGGGTTCTGTGGTACAGGTCATTTGGTCTAAAAGGGTTAATAGATGAACATTTATATGGCTTTTTTTCACAGTCTTCTCTAGACTCTGCAGTTAGAATCTATATCTGAAAGAATTTAAAAAATTAAATTTCTGCTGGTAGTGAAAAGCTGCCAGAGGACCCCCCTGACTCCTTCCACTATGTTTAACCAGGCCCTTTCCAAACAGCTGGTAAAATTTAGCTAAAGAAATGAGCTGGGTTAGCTTATTCTGTATGATACGCCTTTCAGGATTTCTGATTTCGCAATTTTTCAATATTTGTTATCATTTAACATTCTTAAGATTGCCCAACGTCTTCAGCTTGGCTGTTCATACAGTACAGGAGATGCTAATCTTGCCTGACTGAGATCTATTGTCCCTTTCTTGCAGTTCTACATCTGAACATTTGGTTTTTGAAAACCGTGGTGGTGGCTGTGACCAGATAGTGAACTACAACAGAAGATATTTCAGAGATGAAAATCATAAATCCATGTTTCCTATAAGATGCAGGCACATAGCTGTAAAATAGTCAGTTATTGACTATAGTTCATCCTCTTGGGTCAGATTATCCTCTGAATTCACTGAGCATGTGAGATGGTCTATAAATTTTCATGAGGAAGGAACTGGCTTCTGTAATGGTTGCTGAAGTAATTCACTTGAAAGAGCCTTGGCTTCATCAGTGAAATGCAAAAGAAAACCCACCAATAATACAACACTGGAGAAATTGCAATCACCAATCAAAGCTGTTTCTATCAACTTGTATGCAAAGTAAGATGATAACAACAGGGCCATATTGTTTCATCCTTTGGACCCAAGTAATGCAACTTGGGGAGGTTCCTGTGGCCTTGAATATAGAGGAAAGAGGCCCAGACACACCCTCTGAAATGGTAGCCGTTGCAAGGTATTCCAGCTGCATTGGGCATTTGGCCAACAGAGATAGAATCACAATTTATGACCATTCCACTAACATGGCGAAAACAAGATTTCCATTTGGCAGAATCAGTACCTGAGGATGTCAGCAACCAGATCACTGGAGTATTTGCTAGTGGGAACTGATTGGGAAATAATCAAGTTATGAGTTCATCTTTTAATTTCACTACACATATTAAAGAGTTGGAAAAGCTCTAGAGTCATACAGCATGGAAACAGGTCCTTTGGTCCAAATTGTCCATGCCAACCAAGTTTCCCAAACAAAACGAGTCCCATTTGCCTGCATTTGGTCCATATCTCTCTAAACATTTCCTCTTCATGTGCCTGTTCAAATATCTTTAAATGTTGTAACTGTACCTGTCTCTACCACTTCCTCTGGCAGTTCATTCCCTACACGCACCACATTCTGAGTGAAAACATTGCTCCTCTGGTCCCTTTTAAATGTTTCCTCTCTCACTTTTAACCTATGCTCTCTTGTTTTGAACTCCCCTACCCTAGGGAAAAGACCTTCTCTATGCCCTTCATAATTTTATAAACCTCTATAGGGTCACCCCTCACCCTCTTACGCTCCTCAGACAAATGTCCCAGCCTATCCAGCATCTCCTTACAACTCAAATCCTCCAGTCCTGGTAACATCGTGGTGAATCTTTTCTGCACCTTTTCCAATTTAATAACATCCATTCGAGCAGGACAACCAAAACTGTACACAGCACTCCAAAAGTGGTGTCACCAATGCCCTGTACAGCTGCAACTTTATGTCCTAACTCCTGTACTCAGTGCTCTGACCGATGAAGGCAAGCATGCCAATTGCTTTCTTCACTGCCCTTTCTATCTGTGATGCCACTTTCAAGGAACTGTGTATCTGAACCCCTAGGTTTCCCTGTTCAACAACACTCCCCAGCATCCTATCATTAACCGTGTAAGTCCAAGGTTAGAGATGACATGAAGATAGAAGCATAGAGTGATGAATTTACTGGAGATTGGGACTAGCTGGAGATTGGGACTAGCTCTTTCGAGAGCTGGTACAGACATGATGAGTCAAATGGCATCATTCTGTACTGTACAGTTCTATGATTCTCTATGTCAAAATTAGCCTGTGACTTTTCCTTTACAAATCCACATTGAATCTCCTTGATCCATTCATATTTATCCATTTGCCATTTTGTTTCTAATAACATATTCTAGTGATTTTCTAGTGATTTTAACTTGTAATCGACAAATTAGCCTATAATTTATTAGTTTATCTCCCTTCTTAAATAGCAGAATGGCACTGACAATTTTCCAAGGAAGTGGACTTGTCCTGAATCAAGAGAGTTATGTAAGATCATGACAAGAATATTAACAATTTCCTCATCTACTACCTTGATTATCCTAGGATGGGAACCATCAGGCTCTGGAGATTTCTATAACTATAAACTCATTTGTTTCTGCATATTTTTACTTATATTGAATCTAATTCCTCATCTCAATTTATTTTTAGTTTCCAAAGTATCTCTGGAATTTTATTTTCTGTGTGAAGATTGATACTAAAGCATAAGAGCAATTTTTGCTCTTATGTTGGGCGCACTGACTCTGCAAACTCCGTAAACCAGATTTGGGAGAAAGTACCCCTGATGTACTCATTATCATTCCAGGAGTTGGGTGCTAATGAGAGTCAGGTCTGCCACACAGGGATACAAAGGCGTTTTGTGTGAAAGAGGCAGTGGTCCAGGACATGTAAGAAAAAGAATAAAACAAAAAAAGCCCCCTAGCTCTCACTTCTCACTTTCCCTTATCCTCCCTATGTACTCACCATGTCACATATAAGCCAACTGAATGCCTCCCACCCAAAGCCCCTTACATATATACTAAGCTATGCCACTCTACGTACTCACATTGCCCTTCATAGATCCTATGCCGACTTAATACCAACTCATGCCAACCCATGCCTTCCAACTCACTCACCATCTTTGCATTCAAACCTCCAAGCCAACTCATCCAGTATTCACAATGAGCTGACCTCAGGACCTCAGGAGGTATGCTGAGATGAAATAAAATTAAGTTGCAGTTGTATGTATATCAGGACCACATTCGAGGAGCTTTAAATAAATGAGAACTAGACACTGTACTAGTGCACATACTGTTGAACATTTATTAACTACGTACCTCAGACTCAGAAATATGACTGAGAAGGACTTCAGCAGAACATTCTTGCATTAGTTCCCAGTCTTATGTAAAATGACACTGGGCTGATGCACTCTATTGGCATACAGCTATTAATTCCATGTAATACATCCATTGTAGACTTCATTATTTTCAAAAAACACTCTCACTTAAAAAAAAATTGAATTTAAGTTTTTTTCGACTACTTAATTCCTTATAAAATCATTCAAGCACATTATCACTTTTGAAAACATATGTTTACATTCATAATACAACACTAGTTATAACACTATTAGGAGAAATTAGATTAGGACAGCTGTTTGACATTAAGTTCACATCTGACATGTGGCAGTCTTTTCAAGGGCAATTGATCAGGACCAGCATGATCTTGTGAGGATGAAAGATAAGGATGGTAAGATTAAGGTATCCTGGATGACAACAGATGTTGAAAGTTTAATCAAAGAGAAAAGAAGGAAGATTTTGTAAGGTTTAGGAAACTGAAATAAGACAAGACCCTTGAGGAATATAATGGAAGCAGGAATAAACAAGGAATTTAGAGGGCTAAAAGGGCCATAAAATGTCCTTGGCAAATAGGATTAAAGAGAATCAGAAGATATTTCATACATGTATTAGGAGAAAGAAAGTAGTTAGAGAAAGGGTAGATCCACTCAAGAAAAAGGATGGAATTTATGCATGGAGCCAGAGAAATGTGTAAGGTCCTTAATGAGCATTTTGCATCAGTAATCACCAAGGAAAAGGATAAGGATATTGGCAGGATGAGGGAGGGGAATGTTGGTATTCTAGGGCATGTCGATCTTCATGAAAAGGTGGTGGGGGGTGCGGTTGGGTGTCTTGAAAAATATTAAGGTAGATAGGTCCCCAGGCCTAATGGGACCTATCCCAGGACACTAAAGGATAGAAGGAAGGAAATTGCTGAGGCCTTGACAGAGATCTTTGTATCCTCTTTAGCCTCAGGATAAGGTCCCAGAAGACTGGAGAATAGCCAACGTTGTTACTTTCTTTAAGAAGGGCATCAAGGATAATTCAAACACACCTTCCAGGTGAAGCAGGGATTTACTTGTGCTTCACTCACTTTAGACTTTTGTATTCACTGCTCATAATGTGTTCTCTTTTACACCAGGGAGATGAAGCCCTACGTTCTGTTTGCAAAAATGACCCTGAGCTTCTAGTTCTGAGGAAGGGTCACCAGACCTGAAACGTTAACTCTGATTTTTTCTTCACAGATGCTGCTAGGCCTGCTGAGCTTTTCAAGCAACTTCTGTTTTTGTTCCTGATTTGCAGCATCCACAGTTCTTTCGTTTTTTTCAACTGATCTTCCAGTTGTCTGTCATTTCAACACACCACCATGTTCCCTAGCCAACATCTCTGTCTCAGGCTCGCTGCATTGCTCCAGCAAAGCTTAGTCCAAGCTGGAAAAAACAAAGTTCTAAAGTATCAGAGATAGTAGGAACTGCAGATGCTGGAAAATCTGAGATAACAAGGTGTAGAGCTGGGTGAACACAGCAGGCCAAGCAGCATCATAGGAGCAGGAAGGCTGACGTTTCGGGCCTAGACCTGCAACCTTGTAGACGCAATACTGAGTTCAATAATTTAGTCCTGAGCACCTTCTCCCATATCCTTACCCCAATCCTCACACACCAGACTTTGCCATCACAAACTGCTACCACAAACAACACAATGTCACTTATAATGATCCCTATTAGCAGCTAATCATTCTCCCTGACAGGCCTTTACCCATTCCTTTGTCTGCTCAGCTGTTTTTCTCCCTCTATCTCTGGCCTCCATCTCCACCTATTGTTCACTCCTTCCTCCTCCTCCAACCCCTTCTTTAGCACATATACCAACCTTCTGCTAGTTACTATCAGCTCTGAAGAAGGGTTGGTGGACCCAAAATGTTAACTCTGCTTTCTCTCCACAGATGCTGCCAGACCTGTTGTGTTTTTCCAGCAATTTCTGTTTTTGTTTCTGATTTCCAGCATCTGCAGTTCTTCGGGTTTTTGTTAAGGATAATCTGGGAAATTATAAGACAGTGAGCCTTACTTCAGTGATAGGGAAATTATGGAAGAAGATTCTTAGGGACATGATTGCCTTGCATTTGGAATGGAATGGATTTATTTGAGATAGTCAGCATGGCTTTGTGTTGGGGAGGTCTTGTCCCATAAATTTGACTAAGATTTTTGGGGAAGTAATGAAGATGATTGATGAGGGGTGGGCTGTGGATGTTGACTACATGGACTTTATTAATCCATTTGACAAAGTCCCTCATGTTAGGCTGGTCCAAAAGATTAAGTCATATGGGATCTATGTTGGGTTGATATGTTAAATACAAATTTGGTTCGGTCATAGAAGACACAGGCCAGTTGTAAAGTGGTGGTTTTCTAACTAGAGCTCTAGGACTCCTGTTGTTTGTAATATCCATAAGTGAAATGTGGGTGGTCAGTTAGTAAGTTTACAGATGACACAAAAATTGATGGAATTGTGAATAGTGATGAAGGTTGTCAAGGATATAGCAGAATTTAGACCAGTTGCAAAATTAGATGGAGAAATGGCAGATGGTGTCTAGTCCAGATACATGTGAGCTGATGCACAATGGGAGGTCAAATGCAAGAGGAAAGTATACAATAAATGGCAGGGTCCCTAGGAACATTGATCTATAGAGGGATCTTGGGGTACAAGTCCATAGCTCCCTGAACGTGGCCACACAATTGGATGAGGTGGCAATGAAGGCACATGGCCTGCTTGCCTTCAGCAGTCAGGGCATTGAGTAGAAAAGTTGTCAAGTCATGCTGGAGTTTTGTACAATTTTAGTTTGGCTATATTTGGAGTTTTGTCTGCTGTTCTGCTCATCACAACATAGGAAGGATGTGGAGGCTTTGCAAAGGGGCCAAAATATGTTTAGCAGGCTGTTGCCTGGATTGGAGTGTATTAGCTATAAGGAGAGGTTGGACAAACATGGATTGTTCTCGCTAGAGCATCGGAGGCTGAAGGGCGACCTGATGGAAGTAATATCAACATGAGAGGCATGAATAGGGTAGATAGTTGGAGTCTTTCCCAGGATGGAAATTTTCAAATATTAGTGCAAGTAGTTTTAAAGTGAGAGGAGCAAAGTTTAAAAGAGATGTGCGAGGCAATTTTTTTTTAACACAGAGGGTGGTAGGTGTGTGGAACATGCTGCCAGGAGAGATGGTAGAATCTGGCTTGATGGCAACATTTAAGAGGCATTTAGACAGATGCATTAACAGGCAGGGAATACAGGGATACAGACCATGTTCAGGCACACGGGATTAGTTTAGAATGACATCATGAACGGCGCAGACATGGTGGGCTAAAGGGCCTGTTCCTGTGCTGTGCTGTTCTATGTTCTAAATCCTTACAAAGACTTTATACCCAATTGGAGCTGTCAATCAAACTGTGAACTGACATGCACCCAATTCTGATGTTGATGTGTCAAATTGATTTTTTGATTTTTTTTATACATGCTCATATCTATTCTTAACAAATCTAAAGTGCACCATACCTTTCCCAAGGTACTTGATGGACCAATCTATTAGGATTTTCTATTCAAATAATTTTAGACCTTTTCGACCTTTTCCACAAAACCCATGAGCCATGCTCCGGGCATCCCACAAAGTGCAATTCGATCTATTTGAAGGCACGTTTTTTACGTTTACAGCTGCCTTTGTGAACTGTAGATATGCAGGCAACAACTTGCCCTTATTTCGGTCCCTACCTGAGTGAAAAGATTGGATATCGGGTTTGAGGACACATCTTCTGGAATTGGTGAAGTGGTACTGTCGTTTTGGTTCAACCAGAGACCCTTTCCATGCCAGTGAAAATTCAGGCCTAAGTCGCTATTGAGAACGTTTGCCATTTTCTTATTTCAAAATTTGAATATCACTTGCACGTTATCATTTATGGATCTATACTGCCCACAGCTTCCCTTGTATGATAAGGTCTTTGCAGTTGTCCCTGATGACTCTGATCATTTCTGTCTTATCCCCCAAAGTTAGCCTTACCTGAATTTAAAACATTGGCTTGTGACTTATCTCTTCTTTTCAGACCTAATATTAAATTCTATCATAGTAGGATCATTATTAGCTAAGTGTTCCTTGATCTGCATTGATCTGTACAGCTCAGTCCTTCCATCTGCAACACTATGTTCAATTTTGGGCACAATACCTCAGGAAAGATATATTGGCCTTGGAGGAGGTACAGCTTTGAACATTGAAAATTATAGAGGGCTGAAAGGATTGAATTACATGGACATGATATATATTATTATTAATATTCACTTGAGTTTTGAAGGTTGAAGAATGTTCAGATCAACCTATTTTGAAACAATTAACAGATTTGACAGGGAGAAACCAATCCTCCCACCCTCTAGTGAAAGGTACTTCATTCAGGAAGCAGAGATAACAAGGTGTAGAGCTGGATGAACACAGCAGGCCAAGCAGCA
>NC_063333.1:41888020-41941500 GCF_021869965.1 Rhincodon typus | reverse complement strand
TGCTGCTTGGCCTGCTGTGTTCATCCAGCTCTACACCTTGTTATCTCAGATTCTCCAGCATCTGCAGTTCCTACTATCTCTCATTGAGGAAGCAGTTCAGTTAGCATTGTCATCATATCTAATTGATGGAGCCAAAAATTGCATCTGATTCAGTTAAGTGCTTTGGCTGATGAAAAAACAATATTATCAAACAAGTCATGGCATGGGAAATAAAGAGCAAGTATGCTGTTTAGATTTTAACACTATTCAGGTTGGAGTTAAAACTCCCTGCTGTTATGCCTATAAACTTCTTAGAGTTCGGGTTGCCTGTTCTCTCTGGCTGCTGTTTTCACTCGTCTGCTACACAGTCATTCTCCTCAAAGGGCAACACAGGGCAGGCTACAGTAATCTTTGAAGCTTGACAAGATTGTACTATATCACTCCCACTGATCTGCCTGGGTGATTGAATGCTCACCTACAAATGTGTCCAATGGAGACCTTGATGGAAGCACATTCTACAGTGTACATTCCCATGAGATTCCCATCTTTAATTTATCAGTCATATTATCAGGCATGCCTGTGGTATAAAACCTTCATCCCTCTAGCAACTGTCTCTGGAGCCTTCAGCTGAATATCACAACATGAATTGAGGTCTGATGAAACAGTTTTCATAGCCATCAGCTAACGAACATTATTTGATTTTCACGATTCAAAATCCCCTGTACTCTAGTGCAGTGCTGAAGACTAACGAGAGACGGTGTCAGGCAAAGGAATCAAAAGAGAAAAATTGAGGCATCAGAGCGGTGTAGTGATTTAAAACAAACAGAAACATTAGAGTAATAATGCATTTGTGACTAGGTTCCATGAAAATAATTACAAAACTAAACACTCAAAGGGCCTTTATCTGAATACATAGACATTTTGTAAGATGAGAGATGAATTAGTGACACAAATAGAGATAAATGGTTTAGATCTAATCACCATAACAGAGACATGGTTACAAATTGACCAAGGTGCACCGTTCAAAAAGGCAAGCACATTTGCAAAGGTGAAGGAGTAGAATTGGCTGTAAAGGATGATATCAGGATATAAGTGAGAAAGGGACATGGCTCTAAAGATGAGGATGTAAAATTAGTATGAACGTTGATGAAGAATAACTATGGTTGGAAAATGTTGTTGGGAATATTTATTAGCTCCCTAAGAGCAGTTATAACATTGGAAACGGTACCAGACAAAAATAATTGGAGATTGTCACAAAGGCAATGTATTGCTGAACAAAGAGACATGCTGTTGAAGATTTTTGTCTTGTACTTTTCTGGACAGAATTATATGAATACAAAATGTCAAAAGGAACAGAAATCCATAGTTTAAGAAGATGGTGCTGATTAGTTGGCAGAAAGATTACCATAGAGCATGCACCAGTGGAGTTGAGAGCATAATCAGATTAGTTCATCTTTCTGAATGGTATAGCAGGTGCTGAATAATGTACTACTGCTTCTAACTTGTATATTTGTATGATTTGTGGGGCAGAATGTAATGCACATGATCATATGTGAACAGTGCATAATGCTTTGCATTCTGGAGAATCTTATATTGTAGAGGTGAAAGGAGTCTGCTGAAATCACTGGCTGTAGTCAATGTATCTGTGATGTTCAAAGTTCAATAAGATCATGGCTGATCTGAGTATAATCTCAAATCTGTACTTGCGTCTACCCTGATTACCTTTCACTCCCTTACTCATAAAGAATCTATCTACATCTGCCTTAAAATATCGAAGGACTGTTTCCACCAGCTTTTTGAGAAGAGTTATAATGTCACAAGATCCTCTGAGAAAAAAAACGGCCAATCCATCTAAATGAGTGACCCCTTATTTTTAAACAATGATCCCTAGTTCTAGATTCTCCCATAAGATGAAACATCCTCACCGCATCCACCTTGTCAAGACCCGTCAGAAATGTATTTGTTTCAATCAAGTCACCTCTAAATTTTCTAAACTCTGGAGGATACAAGCCTAACCTGCCCAATCTTTCCTTATAAGACAACCAAGACATTCCAGATATCAATCTAGTAAACTTTCACTTAAATGCCTCTGATATATTTATGACGTAGCTTAAAAAAGTGTCCATTATTGTAAAAAGTGCACCCAGGTGTGGTCTCATCAGTGCCCTATATGACTGAAGCGTAACCTTCTTACTTTTACACTCAATTCCCCTTGTAATAAGTGATAGCCTTCCATGAGCTTTCCTAATTACTTACTGTACCTATATACGTACCTTTTATGGTTCATGCATGAAGACACCCTGATTGCTCTGCATCTCAGAGTTCTTTGATCTCTCATTATTTGATAGTTTTTTTTATTCTTTCTGTCAAAATGGACAATTTGACATTTTCCTGTATTATTCTCCATTTGCCACATCTTTGCCCCATTCACTTCATGGGCACCTTTTTATTGCCCCCTTAAGTTATCTTCACAACTTACTTTTCTATCTATCATTGTGTCATCAGCAAAAGTGGCAAACACACCTTCTATCCCTTCATCCAAGCCATTTATATAAATTGAAAACCTTTGAGATCTCAGCACCAATCCCTCTGATACATTGCTCTTTACATTTTAGCAACATGAAAAAGACTCATTTATTCCTAGTCTCTGCTCTTTGCTAGCTAGCTAATCTATCTTTGCCAATATGCTAACCCCACACCATTAGCTTTTATTTTCTGCAATAACATTTGATGTGGAAATGTGTCAAATTCCTTCGGGGAACAGTACAATACACCCACTCATTCCACTTTATCCACATCCTTAAAGGACTTCAGTCGATTGGTCATAAGCCATTTTTTTTTTCACAAAACCATGTTGACTCACCTGGTCTATCTCTGGCCCCTCCCTTCCCTTCCTCTACATTTCTGTTTCCATTTCTGTGGATAGACTGGCCACCAAAATCCACTATAAACCCTTTGACTCCCACAGCTACTTGGATTATACATCCTTGCACCCTGCTTCCTGTAAAGACTCCATCCCATTCTCTCAGTTCCTCTGTCTCTGTCGTATATGTTCAGATGAGGCCAACTTACAACAAGGGAGCCTCTGAAATGTCCACCTCCTTCCTCAACTGAGGATTCCCCAGCACCGTTGTCAATAGGGCCCTCAACTGGGTCCAGGCCATCTCCCGCACTTCCTCCCTTACCCCTTCTCTTCTCTCCCACAACAGCGATAGGGTTCCCCTTGTCCTTAACTACCATACCACCAGCATCCACATCCAGAAGATCATCAGACGCCATTTCCGCCACCTCCAGTGAGATGCCATCACCAGACACATATTCCCCTCCCCTCCCTTGTCCACCAGGGACTATTCCCTCCGGGACATCCTGGTCCACACTTCCTTCACCCCCAACACCTCCCCACAGCCCTACGGCACCTTCCTCTGTAACCGGCGAAGGTGCAACACCTGCCCATTTACCTCCTCCCTCCCCAGTATCCAAGGGCCAAAACATACCTTCCAGGTGAAGCAACACTTCACCTGCACTTCCCAGAATCTAGTCTATTGCATTCGCTGCTCACAATGCGGTCTCCTCTACACAGGGTAAACGAAGCATAGACTGGGTGACTGCTTCGCAGAACATCTACGTTCTGCTCACAAAAAAGACCCTGAACTACCTATTGCCTGCCACTTCAATGCACCACCCTGCTCCCTGGCCTACATCTCTGTCTCTGGCTTGCTGCAGTGTTCCAGCGAAGCCCAAAGCAAGCTGGAAGAACAACACCTCATTTTCCGCTTGGGGACCCTGCAGCCCTCCGGACTCAATGTTGAGTTCAATAATTTTAGGGCCTAAACTCTCCTATGTCCCACCCCCCTATCCCACATACCAGGCCTTGTTACCACATAGCCTGCCATTACACACCCGCTGTTGTTAGTCACTAACAGTCGCCATTAACAACTGCTCACCCTCCCAGCCTGATCGTTAGCAACTCCTTTGTCTTCCAACTCTCTTTTGCTTTCTTTGGGCTCTATTCTATTGTTTGCTCCCTATCCCACCCCCTCCCTGTTTTCTGCATATAAACCAACGTTTTCCCAGCTGCCATTAGTTCTGAGGAAAGGTCACCAGACCCAAAACATTAACTCTGATTTTTTTTCTTCACAGATGCTGCCAGACCTGCTGAGCTTTTCCAGCAACTTCTGTTTTTGTTCTTGTTGACCATGTTGACTCTGCCTGATTACCTTGAACTTCTGTAAGTGCCTTGTTACAACTGCTTTAATAATAGATGTTACATTTCCCTGCAGCAGATGTGAATCTGACTAGCCTATATTTTCCTGATCTATCTTGTTCACTCTTTTTGAATACAGAAGCTACACTCACTAATGTCCACTCTCTTGAGACTATCCCTGAATCAATGAGGTCTTGGAAATTTAAAACCAATGCATCAACTAACTCATTAGCCACTTCTTTTCAGACTATACGATGAAGTCCACCAGGATCCAATTACTTGTCATCCCACAGTTTCAACAATTTACTCAGTGCCAATTCATTGGGGATTACGATTTTCTCCTTCCATTTCCCCCTTCTGTCCTTTCCATTGCGTGATTTTTTTTGCTGCTTCTGGGTGTTATGTCTGTGACCTGTTGTGAAGAATGATGCAGAATACTTGTTCCACTCATTTGCCATTAACTTATTTCCAGTTATTAATTCCTCAGTTTCACTTGCTGTGGGATCAGTGCTCATGTTGTTCATTCTTTATTTATAAATAGAAACTCTTAATGCTTATTTTTCATTTCTGGCTAGCTTTCTGTCGTATTCTAATTCTTCCATCCAATTAATGTTTCATATGTTTACTTTTTTTTCTATTCTAACTTTATGACCCACCACCTGTTTTTGCGCCATTATACTTTTCTTTAGTTTGATGCTATCTTTAACATTTCAAGCTAACCAAAGCCCGTTTACTGATTGAAATGTATATGTTCAGTGTATTCTGCAATATCCCCTTAAATATCTGCCACTACATCTCTTTCACCTATCCTTTAACCTAATTTGCCAGTTCACTTTAGGCAACTCTGCCTTTGTGCTTTAACAAGTTCCCTTATTTAAATTTTTTAAAAAAGTCTTGGACCCATCCATTTTGCCTTCCAACTGAATGTAAAATTAAACTGTATGGTGAATTTGCTATGACATTGTCAGTTAATCCTATCTGATTACACAATACCGCGTCTAGCATAGTCCACTCTCTGATCCATTCCAGAACAGCTCAATAAATGATTTGGATGTGAACATAGGAGGTATGGTTCGTAAGTTTTCAGATGATACCAAATTGGAGGTGTAGTGGACAGTGAAGAAGGTTACCTCAGAGTACAACTAGATCTTGATCAGATAGGTCGATGGGCCAAGGAGCGGCAGATGGAGTTTAATCTAGATAAGCATGAGGTGCTGCGTTTTGGTAGGGCAAATCAGGGCAGGGCTTATAGACTCTGGGGAGTGTTGCTGAACAAAGAGAACTTGGAGTGCAGGTTCAGAGTTCCTTGCAAGTGGAATTGTAGATAGACAGGATCATGAAGAAGGTGTACGGTATGCTTGCCTTTATTGGTCAGTACATTGAGTACAGGAGTTCAGAGGTCATGTTGTGGTTGTACAGGAAATTGGTTAGGCCACTTTTGGAATACTGCATTCAATCCTGGTCTCCCTGCTATAGGAAGGATGTTGTGAATCTTGAAAGGTTTCAGAAAAGATTTACAAGGATGTTGCCAGAGTTGGAGGGTTTGAGCTACAGGGAGAGACTGAATAGAGTGGGGCTATTTTCTCTGGAGCATCAGAAGCTGAGGGGTGACTTTATAGTTTATAAAATCATGAGGGGCATGGATAGTGTGAATAGTGGCAGTCTTTTCCCTAGAGAAGGAAGTCCAAAACTAGACGGCATAGGTTTAAGTTGAGAGGGAAAGATTTAAAAGGGACCTAAGGGGAAACATTTTCATGCAGAGTTTTTTGTGTGTATGGACTGTGCTGCCAGAGGAAGTTGTGGAGACTGGTACAATTACAACATTTAAATGACATCTGGATGGGTGTATGAATAGGAAGGGTTTAGAGGGACATGGGCCAAATGCTGGCAAATGGGACCACTGCTGGTCAATTTCTGGACCAATGAGGACAAACTCAACCATGATCTTAGGTTTATGTTGTGCTACATGGAACCCCACCACACTGTTCTGTGTTCATAAATTCTTCTTTTCTGTTCTGTTCTGATACCTTCACTTTCATAACTTGTTATTATCTCTCTACTGTAATTAGTTTGTACAATTTTAGATTACTCGTTACTATGGTTAGACCCTCATCATGTGACCCTTATAGCTGTTATGTTATTCCAGCCATTTGGCTTGTCTCTTGCATCATCTTAGTTTTGATTATCTGCCTCAGTTAATCAGATCATAAGTCACCCCTTCACTTGCTATTCATCTGTTGAGAATTTACTCACACCGTTTGATACTTTTGATCACCTTCAAAGACTTGTTATTCAGCCCATCGACACCTCACCCCCACCATTTGTACTTATTTTTTGACATTCTTAATTACCTAGAATTACCTTGCCATTATCTCTTTGTCTATATATTCTGTGGCTGTGCGCTTTCCTCCACTTCACCTAATGAAGGAGCAGCGCTCCAAAAGCTTGTGATTTCAAATAAATCCGTTGGACTTTAACCTGGTGTCGTGTGACTTCTGGCATAAGCAGAATCAGTACGAACAGTTACATGCCAAATTAAGAAGCAGGACCTCAGTGGTCATAATCTTTGCATTAATATATGAGCCACATGCAAATGGCATAGGACAAATCAGATTAGAGGGATCATTCTGTAGTACAAAGACTGATGCAGGAAATCGGGTTCTAGTTTATGAGGCATGGCCAGCACTGGAGGAAAGAGACACCGACACCTACACCAATGAGATGGTCACCACCTCAACCATACTGGAGCTGGTGTTCTTGCTAACTACATAACTATAGAAGTAGACAGGATTTTAAACTGAACAGTGAAGAAGGGGATCAAATTTGAGAAGGTGGGGGTAAATTACAGAGTTGAATCAAGGTGAAGAAGAAAATTGTTGTGCAGACAATTTGTAAGCAAACCAAGACAGAAAAGAACAGGGAGTACAAATCTAAGATTAAATCAATAGATAAGACTAGAACTTACAAAAAGAGTAAAAGGATAAAATTAAAGGTTCTGTATTTGAACTCACATAACATTTGACAGAAAACAAATGAATTGAGAGTGTAAATAGAAACGAATAAATACAATTTAGCAGCCATTACAGAGATACGGCTGCAGAATTGACATGGATTGGGACCACAATTCAGAACGTTAAAATGTTAGAAATGCATGGTGTTAATTTTGGGAGATTTTAATTTACATATAGATTATAAAATTCAGATGGGCAAAACTTCTATAAAGCACCCCTCAGCCTCCAGGGAACTCCACTTTTCCTTGTTTCCAAATCACCTTTAGTTCTTTAACTCCAGCACTGTACTGCAAGTCAAAGTCAAGTCCCAGTATGTTGACTACTTTTATATACACCTTAAATGAAAAGTTTATCTAACTCACGTATAAGGATTCAGTTTCAGCTGTTTCTTATCTGGAAGCTGTGGTAAAACTCTGCTTAAAGCAGGCAATTGAAACTGTGGATTTCAGTAAAATACCAACTTCAATGTATAAGCTAAGTTAGATTTGTATAAGCTGACAATTTAGACTTTCTTACCCAACAACTACGTATAATTTATAAGAAATTTCCTATGTTTTATTGTAATAAGCCTGTTGCATCAAAGAACAATGCAGACAGTTATCTCCTGAGTTCTTGTCAGATTTGTCATTGCTTTAGAATTACATCCCAGGTCTGACTGCAGGGTTAAGAAGAATCCAACCACATTATTTTTCTATGAGAATGACACAGTTTGATTTTTATTTTTAGTGCACAAGCAATCTCGCAGAACAATTTTTTCAATCTTTTGCAACCAATCTGATGTTCTATTTATTATGCAGTAGTTGCATTAAAATGAAATTATCCCAATAAATCAATCAATCTTCAAAAATTAATTGATAATTTACTGAATCACATTTAAATGGATTACTATGAACCTCATCAGCATTTGAAACACTTTGGGTCATTATCTTCTATTAAAATTGTCTTTTCTCCCTGATATTTCATATTGAAGTAATATAGTCTATTGGAAGATCAATGCACAATGCTGACAGTCACAGAATCAAAATCCATGAACTTCCTTTCTAATAGCACTGTAGGCATAACTACACCAGGTGGCACACAGGAAGCACAAAGTTCACCTTTTTAAAGGGCAATTAGTGAAGAGCAACAAATTCTGGTCATGCCAAACAGTGGTGCTATATTCCAAAGAAAAAAATTAAAAAGCAATACTAATTTCCCAGCCCGTGTAGCATCAATGTGGAGATGTGCTGATTGGAGTCCTCAATTTCTCCACCTAAATTATAGAGGGTTACTTATGTTTTTTTTTGCAGAGCAGCATGACAAGACAATGGGACATTGAATCCTCAGGAGAGAGTCTGCTAAAACCAGCAGGAAATAAAGTGGTGAAAAGCTTTGCACCTTTCCAATCTGACATCAGAATGATCTCCATTGCATTTTTAACAAATTAGGTTGGTCAATTGAATTAACTAAAGATTTGTTTTCAATACAAATTTGGTGTGAACTTCTTGTTTTGCAACAGCTCTGTAGATATTGCATAATTGTAGAATAAATCCAATCTCAACGTTTTATGAGATTAATAGTGTGAAGTGATGCATTTCCTTGGATAAGAGAATAACATTTCACTTTGCTTCTTTTGCTCTATTCATCATGGGTTTTGTGGCCATCAATTTGATAATTTCGGCAGAAGTGTTAAATCTCTGATCTGGTCACTGTGATTTTGAAATAGATATACATTTAAATGCTAAATCTGTGTATCCTTGATTTTTCTTTTACTCCTCTCAGAAACCTTTCTATCTGCAAATTTCTTCATTAAAGGTGGCATTGTAGACAATGTACATGATGGCATAAAATTACAAAGGGATAGACGAAGTGAATAGGCGAACCTGTGGCAGATGGAGTTTAGTGCAAGCAAATATGAGATTATCCATTTCAGACAGATAAAAGAATAGTTCTTTTATCTTTCTGGATAGTATAAAATTAAATACAGTGGATGTCCAAAGAGACTTGGTGGTTTGGGTTGATATATCTTTAAAATGTTGCAAACAGGCCAGAAAATAATCAAGAAAGCTAATGGAATCCTGGCCTTTGTATCAAGCGGACTGGAGTATAAGGATGCAAAAGTGATGTTGTATTTATACAAAATGCTGCTTAAATCAGTAAGCTTTGCACAGTCAGGGCGCAGAGATCATATCCAGAGTGAGGCACAGTTGGGGAATTTGGAAGTAGCGTGGGAATTCAGTGCAGAATGGAGCGCTACTTTTTGGCTCATTGTTTATACGTTTTTGTTTGAAAGGATAAATTGAAGCCCAAGATTGGGGGCCCTGCTCAAAAGAAGGAGTGACATCACAAGAAAACCGTATTTTCATTGATTGGGTAATAACTGCTAATTTGACTATCTATTATAGGTACTTTCAAGATGAAAATACATTGGAGACATAGTTACTGATTACAAAGTAAAGAACCAGCGAGAAACTTTAAAAAATCACCTTAAGAACGAAGTAAATAAAATAGAGACAGAGGGTCAAATGATGCGCTATACTTCCATGATATGGGAGCTGGTGGACCCCATTGTGGTTCACAGTGACCATATCTGCAGCAAGTGTTGGTTGCTTGAGGAACTCTGGCTCAGAACCTGAGCCTTGAACACTGCGACACATCAGGGAAGGGAGAAGATACCTGGATGCTGTGTTTCAGGAGGCAGTCACACCCCTAGATTAACTACCTCGAATTCGCTCAGTGGTCAGAGAGAAGAGGGTATAACTACAAATAAGCATGATAGAGGGATCCAGAAAATAGTGCTGAAGGAGCCTCAGCCCTTGAACTTGTCTAACAAGTTTGAGATTCTTACTCCCTGTGTGGATGAGAGTGGAGGCTGGAGGGAAGATGAGCAAACTGAGTGTGGCACCATTTTACAGGGAGCCATTTAAAAGGGGAGAGAAAGGAGAAATGTAGTTGTAATCAGGGGTAGTACAGTCAGGGGAATAGATGCTGTGCTCTGTGGCCAGGATCAAGACTCCCAAAGACTGTGTTGCCTGCCTATTGCCTGGGTACGGGATATCTCATCTGGGCTGCAGAAGAACTTGGAGCGGGAGGGAAAGGTCCAATTGTTGCAATCCACATGGGTAACAATAACATCGATAGAAAGGGGAAAGAGATTCGGCTGAGGGAACATGAGCAGCTAGGGGCTAAACTAAAAAGCAGAAATAAAAAGGTAATAATCTCTGGATTACTACCTGAGCCATGAGCTAATTGGTGCAGCGTTAATGAGATTAAAGAGATAAACGCCTGCTCAAAGATTGGTTTGAGAGAAATGGGTTTGAATTCATGGGAAGTTGGCATCAGTACTATGGGAAGGAGAGAGCTGTTCCAATGGGATGGGGTCCACCTGAAACATGCTATGACCAGAGTCCTGGCAAATCACATAGCTGGGGCTGTAGATAAATCTCTATATTAAATAGTGGAGCTGTGGGTTCAGTTGCATGGAAATTTATAAAATTAAAGGTGGAGGAGAAGGTAAGAATGCCTGTGAGTGATGGGTTGATTGCTACCAGAAAATAAAATGAAGGGACAGAATATGTGAATATTGTATTGTACCATGAAACCTTTAAAATTGTGGGGAAATTCAACAGTAGAAAAAACTGAAAGGTTTTGTCTCTTAATGCATGAAGCATTTTGAATAAGGCAAAAGAACTGATGACGCAAATTGAGGAAAATTAAGGTTACAGGGACTTTAAACTACTTAAAGTAAGGGAGGGCCCAGCAGACGTAATTAAAGTTCCCAGAACAAGTAGTAGGTCATAGAGTATGGAAAGGCTCAGGAATCTAACTGCAGGCACATCAGATAAGGGGACAGCAATGAGGAAAGCGAGCAGTCAGCACAGGACTGAGGGTGTTGTACTTAAATGCACAACATTTTAAAAAAAATAAGGTAAATGAGCTTGCAGTGCAGATTGAAAATAATGGGCTGGAAAGAAAAAGGCTGGGAACTAAGCATCCAAGAATATGTGTCCTGTCGAAAAGACAGGCAGATGGGCTGACAGGGCAGTGTTGTCTTGTTAATAAGAAATTAAATTAAATCGAAAGTAAAAAGTGATATAGGGTCAGAAGGCGTAAAAATTGTGTGGGTAGATATTGAGGAATCACAAAGGAAAAAGAAGACCCTAATATGAGTTATGTCTCGGCATCCCAACAGTAGTCAGGATGTGGGCAGAAAGTAAATCAGAAGATAGAAATGGCATGTAAGAATTGTACAATTACAATAATCATGGGGGAACTCATCATGCAGGGAAAATCAGGTTGGTAGCGGTTGGCAAGAAAAGTAATTTGTGGAATGTCTATGTTGGTTTTTTTGGAGGAACTTGTGTCAGAGCCCACTAGGAAACAGGCACTTCTAGATTTAGTGATATGTAATGAGGCAGACTTGATTAGGGAGCTTAAGGTGAAGGAAACTCTTGAGAGCAGTGACCCCTTTATGATAGAATTCACCCTGCAGTTTGAGAGGGAGAAGCTGGAGTCAGATGTAACGATATTAGAATTGAATAAATGTAATTACAAAGACATGAGGGAGGAGCTGGCCAGAGTTGATTGGAAGGGGAGCCTAACAGGGAAGACAGTGGAGCAGCAGTGGTAGTAATTTCTGCGGGTAATTCGGGGGGCACAGCAGAAATTCATCCCAAGGAAGAAAAAACATACCAAAGGGAGGGTGAGGCAACCATAGCTGTAAGCAAAACAAAAAGTATACAATGTATTGAAAATTAGTGGGAAGCCAAGGGATTGTGAATCCTTTAAAAACAAGCAGAGGACAACTCAAAAAGCAATAAGGAGTGAGAAGCTGAAATATGAGAATATGAAAGATAGTTACTAATATAAAAGAAGACTTCAAGAGTGTTTTAGATATATAAAGGCAAGAGAGAGGCAAGAGTGGACATTGGACTACTGGAAAATGAGGCTGGAGAACTAGTAATGGGGAACAAAGAAATGGCGGAGGAAGTGAACTCACTATTGGAAGACTCCAGCAGCATACCAGAACTTCAAGAGAGTCAGGAGGTAGAGATAAGTGTAGTGACCATCACTAAGGACAAGGGGCAGATGAAAGTGAAGGGTTGGAAGGTAAATAAATCACCTGGACCAGATAGACAACACCCCAGAGTTCAGAAGGAGATAGCTGACAAAATTGTAGAGGTAATGGCAGTGATCTTTCAGGAACTGCTGGAGTTGGGGAGGGTCCCAGAGGACTGGAAAATGGCAAATGCAATACCCCACTTTAGGAAGGGAGGGAGGTAGAAGACAGGAAATTGTAGGGTGGTTAGCCTGATCTTGGTCATTTGTAAGATTTTAGAGTCCATTATTAAGGATGAGATTGCGGAGTATTTAGAAGTTCAAGGTAAAGTAGGGTTGAGTTAGCACAGCTTCATCATGCCTGAGAAATCCATTAGAAAAAGGATGTATTATGGAGAGTAGATAAAGGAGAGCCAGTGAACATGATCTATTTAGATTTCCAGACGGCCCTTGACAAGGTGTTGTACTGGATGCTGCTGAATACGTTAGGAGCCCTTGGTGTTATGGGCATGGTACTGGCCTGGATAGAGGACTGGCTGACTGGCAGATTTCATAGAGTGGGAATATAGAGCCTTTTTGAGGATGGCAGCTAGTGACTAGCGGAGATCCACAGGGGTTCATGCTGGGACCATAACTACTCTCTGATTTGTATGAAGGAATTGAGGACATTGTTGCTAAGTTTGCAGATGACACAAAGGTCGGTGGAGGGACTGGTAGTGTTAATGAGGCCGTGAGGCTGTAGAAGGACCTGCGCAGACTAGGAGAGCAGGCAAAAAATTGGCAGTAGAGTCACAGAGTCTTACAGTATAGAAACAGACATTCAGTCCAACTCATCT
The DNA here is from genome assembly GCF_021869965.1 of Rhincodon typus. Lineage (NCBI taxonomy): Eukaryota > Metazoa > Chordata > Chondrichthyes > Orectolobiformes > Rhincodontidae > Rhincodon > Rhincodon typus. Next base: position 41,928,433 of record NC_063333.1, on the reverse strand, counting down.
GTGCTGACCAGACATCCCAATCTGATCCAGTCCCACTTACCGACATTTGGCCCATATCCCTTTAAACACTTCTTATTCATACATCCATTCAGATGCCTTTTAAATGTTTAATTGTACCAGCTTCCACCACTTCCTCTGGCATCCTGTTCCATTCAAGCACCACCCTTTGCTTGAAAAAAAAATCCCTCACATCCTTTTTAAGTCTTTCCCCTCTCACCTTAAACCTATTCCCTCTAGTTTTGGACTCCCCCACCCAAGAAAAAGACCTTAGCTGCTCACCCTATCCATACACCTCATGGTTTTATAAACCTCTATAAGGTCACCCCTCAGCCTCCGACACTCCAGCAAAAAAAGCCTCAGCCTATTCAGCATCTCCCCATAACTCAAACTCCCCAGTCCTGGCAACATTCTTGTAAATCTTTTTTGCACCTTATGAAGTTTAACAATGTCCTTCCTATGGAAGGGTGACCGTAGAATTTAATCTGAAAAAGTGTGGATTTATGCACTTTGGTTGGAAGAATAGAGGTGTAGAGTATTTTCTAATAGATAAAAGCTTTGGAAATCTGAAGCACAAAGACACGTAGGAGTCCTAGTTCAGGATTCTTTTAAGATTAACGTGCAGTTGACAGTTAAGAAGGTAAATGCAATGTTGGATGGCTAAAAACAAAAGCAGAGAAATATTGCTGAGACTGCATTAGGCTCTGATCGGACTGCATTTGGAATACTGTGTGTAGTTCTGGGCTTCGTATCTAAGGAAGGATGTGCTGGCATTGGAGGGAGTCCAGAGCAAGTTTACAAGAATGATCCTGGAGATGAAGGTCTTGTCATATGAGGAGCAGTTTAGATTCTGGGTCTGTACTCGATGGAGTTTTGAAATATGAGGAGGAATCTGATTGAGAGGCCTGGATAAGGTAGATGTGGAGAAAGTGTTTCCATTTGTAGGAGAGACTAAGACCTGAGGGCACGGCCTCAGAGTGAAGGAACAACCCCATAGAACTGAGAAATGGAGGAATTTCTTAGCCAGATAGTGGGGAATCTGTGAAATTCATTGCCATAGAAGCCTGTGGGGGCCAAGTCATTGAGGGATGTAACACAGAGTTAGATAGGTTTTTGATGAGGAAGGAGATCAAAGGTTATGGAGAGAAGGCAGGAGAAGGGGTTGAGGAACATATCAGCCATGATCTAATGGTGGAGCAGACTCAATGGGCTGAATGACCTAATTCTGTCCCTCTATCTTAGTGTCTTATGGATCCCACTTGGTGCACTGTGAGCAGATCTAGGCACCATACTTTAGGAAAATATACTGTCCTTGGAGGGAGTACAACATAGATTTGCTTGAACAGTATGTGGACTTCAGGGTTTAAGTTATGAGGACAGATTGTACAAATTGAGCCTGTTTTCTCTAGAATTTGGAGAGTTAAGGGGTGATTTGTTCAAAGTCTTCAAGGTATTAACAGGAAAAAACAGGACAGATGAAGATAAACTATTTCCACTGATTGAGAATTCTACAAGTAGGGCTCCTAGTCTGACAATCAGGGCTAGACCATTCAGGAGAGATGTTAGAATGCACTTCTACACATAAAGGGTGGTAGATGTTTGGAACTCTCTTCCACACATAGCAGTGGATGCAGGATAAGTTGTTAAATTTATGTCTGAGATAGGTTTTCTTTGTTAAGTAAAGGTGTTAAGGAATTTGGCCCAAATACCACATATGGAGTTAGATCTTTTAGATCTCCCACGATCTCATTGAATGGTGGAACATGCTTGAGGGGCTGAATGGTCTATACCTATTCCTATGTTCCTAATTTTTCCTAATATCATCTTATATGTCATGGTGTCAATTTTTTCCACATAATGTTCCTGTGAAGTACTTTGGGTTGCTTTTAACAACATTTGAAGGTGTTATATAAATGCAAGCAGCAGTTTTTTTTTCAAGGGCAATGATTAAGGTTGGGTAAGGTAAAAAGGTCATTTAATTCTGAATTTTGAGTCTGACCATTTCAACGACACCCCGGAGGGTAGGGATGTTACATTTTTGTGTTCTACTACTCTACTTTTGATCTATTGCTTACTTTTTAATTGTCCTGTTTTACCACATAAAATATTAGTTCCTGAAATCTGTCAAATCCTACATTTTTTTACAGGGGTGGCATATTTCAGCAGGAGATTAATCTGCTATGATATAAGGTACTATAAATGAGTGATACTGGACACATGATTAATTTGCTGAGATATTTTATACATAAATCAGCATGGTATTTAAATTTGAAATCTGTGACTGCACCGTTGTCAGTTTGAAAATCTTTTGTGTCACTGGCCATTTAATCTTTTACTCAACAATCAGCCTGACGAGAAACAGCAAGAAATGTTTAAATGGGAGAAATGTTGTAGAAAAAATCACTTTCAATATAAGCTAGAGTTTGATTTATAAATGATGTTGGCTACACAATGGAATGCTTTTGTCTTCTGATAGGCCAAAACTCACCAACAGTTTGCACCTAACTCCAGTTGGAGCACCTTTGAGAAAGGATAGATGTGAATTGACATGAGCAGAGTCACAGGCTTATGTTCAGGTTTCCACATGATCTAATAAAGAATTGAATCTGTCTGCTTCTTCAATGGATACTGTGCCAGAGGGGACAGGATGGAAGACAAAGAGTTCATCAAGTTGCCAAACTCTCAGTGTCACCAGTATGTTTGATTTGTTCAACATCAATACGAGGAAATGAATCAAAGTTCATGCTTCTAATTGTTTAAACAAGGACTTCATATTTGTTCAGTTCTTCTGTCAACATTCAACTTCTGTATTTTTGTAGCTAGTCAATCAGAAGATCTTAATTTTCTTCCTTCCAACCATTAAGAAGTACATTCAGATTGTTGGTATTCTTACTGTCCAATTACTGCTTAAGGAAAATATTCTAAAGGACTTTTTGTACAATATTATCTTCATATTGCACATCTTGGGATGGAGCTTTAGTCAGGGGCTTTCTTTTTTGCTTCCTACGACAACACTGCAGAATGTTTGCAGCTCAGGGAGCAAGTGAGCTCCAATCCCTTGAAACAACCTGCTAGGTGATGCATGACAATGGTTCAGTGATAAAATTAAAATTGTAGACAATCATGGCACCAACGCACCATCATGTCTATGCAATCTCATTGGAAGTGTCAGCTATTTGGTCACAGTTTTCTGCTACTTTCACATTTTCAAGTATTTATCTAATGCCCTCTCTGCATGTATTTTCATTTGCCAGACTTGCCCTGTAGAAGCCATATTGGATTTGGAAGTCTGGGTAGTCAAGGTGCTGAAAACATTGTGGGCAGCAGCAATGCACCCAGCCTTGCCAATGAGCAGAAGATCTTGGTCACAGTCTGAAAACATAATAATATAAACTTTAATTTTGTAACACTAGAAAACACCAACCACTTGTACATTCATAGCAATGGCTTGAATAAATCAGATAGCTGCTACCCTGAAAGTTGATAATACCTGTTTATACAGAAGTGTTGATTGGTTGAGGGTTGAGTGAGGAGTAGGGGTACTGTCAGTCCTACTACTGAATGCGTGTTTAGGCGTCCAATGTAAAGAGATGACATTAACTGGAATTCTGAGCCCCAAAATAGCTTGAGTTAAATCAACGTTATACTCATTTACTTATGATCTGCCTAGTCTACATACTTTTGGTGAATGTTCACTCAAACATGCTGATATCCTCTGGTATTGGATCAGATGTGTGCACACATGGTCTGATACCATTTTGAAACTCTAAGGCCACTTCACAATGCATCCAAATTTTTTGCCTCATTTTTTTGAAACCTACAATAGATTGTGATTTGGATTTTTGAAAAAGTGGAGGTACAAAGAAAAGAGTGAATTATAGACCAGTTTGCCTGATATCGGTAGTAAGGAAAATGCTAGAATCGGTTTATGAAAGGAAAATTGTGCTTGATACATCTACTGTACATTTTTTAAAGAATATTACTAATAGAGATGATTAAGGGGAACTAGTAGATGTGGTTTACTTGGACTTTCAGAAGGCTTCCCACAGGAGATTAGAATGTAAAATTAAAGTGCATGGGGTCGGAGTGACCACCGACATTGATGGAGAATTGGTTAGCCGACAGGAAACAAAGAACAGGAATGAATAGATCTTCTTTTAAGTGGCAGGCAGTGAATAGTTGGATACCACAGTGATCACAGCTTGGAGCACAGCTATTCACACTATATATTAATGATTTAGATGAGGGAACTAATTTTTTTTAATATTTCCAGGTTTGCAGACAAAACAAAGTTGGGTGGAAGAACAAGCTGCGGGGTGGATGCAGGGATGCTTCAATGTGATTTGAACAGGTTCAATAAATGGGAAAATGCAAGGCTGATAAAGTATAGTTTGGATAAATGTGAGGTAATTCACAGCAGTAGCAAAAAACAAGAAGGTGAATTATTAACTGAGTGGTGATAGGTTGAGAAAGGGGAGATGCAATAAAACTTGGGTATCTTTGTACAGGTGCAGGAGGTGGTGAAGAAAGCAAATGCTATGTTGGGCTTCATAGCAAAAGGTCTTGAGTACAGATGCAGGGATGTCTTGCTGCAAATGTGCAGGGCCCTGGTGAGAGTACGCCTAGAATGCTGTGTGCAGTTTTGGTCTCCTTATCTGAGAAAAGACGCTATGAATATGAAGTGAGTTTACTGGATTAATTCCTGGGATCATAGACTGACAATCAACAATACCAAACCCTGACCCCAACAGTATCGCGGCACCTTCCCTTGCACCTACAAAAAGTGTAACTCCTGCCCATTTACTTCCTCCCTCCTCACCAAACACACCTTCCAGGTGAAGCAGCATTTTACCTGTACTTCACTCAATCTAGTCCACTGTATTTGCTGCTCACAATGTGGTCTCCTCTACATTGGGGAAACAAAATGTGGGCTGGTTGACCGCTTCTCAGAACACCTACGTTCTGTCCGCAAAAAAGACCCTGAGCTTCCAGTTTCCTGCCACTTCAACGCACCACTGTTTTCTCTGGCCAACATCTCTGTCTTAGGCTTGCTGCAGTGCTCCAGCGCCAATCAACACAAGTTGCAAGAACAGCATCTCATTTTCCGTTTGGGAACACTACAGCCTTCTGGACTCAATATTGAGTTCAAAAATTTTAGGGCTTGAGGCACCTTCTCCGATGTCCTTATACCAAATCCCACACACCAGGAACAAAAACAAAGTTGCTGTAAAAGCTAAGCAGGTCTGGCAGCATCCAGGAAAAAACAAAGTTAACGTTTCGGGTCCGGTGACCCTTCCTCAGAACATGTGACCCTTTCTCAGAACACACCAGGCCTTGTTATCACATGTTCTGCTTTTACACACGACCCATTGTTAGCCACTAATAGTTCCCATTAGCAGATATTCATTCTCCAAGGTTGATCATTATCCACTACCTTGTCTGTCCACTGTTCTTCTCTCTCTTTGGGCTCAATCTCCACCATCACTTACTCCTTAGACCCTCTCCCCACCCTACCTTCTGCATAAAAACCAACATTTATTCAAGCGACCATCAGTTCTGAGGAAGAGTCACGGGGTCATGGACCTGAAACATTACCTCTGATTTCTCTCCACAGATGCTGGCAGACCTGCTGAGCTTTTCTAGCAATTTCTGTTTTTGTTTCTGACTTACAGCAAATGTAAATATTTCTGTTTTTATTTTGTTGTACAGAATGGTCCCAGGGATGAGGGCTTGATATATATGAGGACAGGTTGAGGATTCTGGGTCTGTACTCGATGGAGTTTAGAAGGATGAGGGGGGATCTCTTTGAAGCTTATAGTCTACTGAGAGGACTGGATAGAGTGGGCATAGAGAAGATGTTTCCAGTAATAGGAGAGATTAGGACCCAAGGGCACAGCCTCAGAGTGAAAGGACGATCCTTTAGAACTGAGATGTGAAGGAATTTCTTCAGTCAGATGGTGGTGAATCTGTGGAACTCATTGCCACAGAAGGCTGTGGAGACCAAGTCATTAAGGGTATTTCAGCAGAGATAGATTGGTTCTTGATGAGTAAGGGAAAGAAGGGTTATGGCAAAAAGGCAGTAGAATGGAGATGAGAAGTACTTTGGCCATGATTGAATGTCAGATCAGACTCGATGGGCTTAATAGCCTATATCTGATGTTCTTATGAGGCTGGATGCCCAATCCAGAGATCAGCAGTATAGAATGGCCTCAGTCCCACAGAAAGAAGTGGGTGCTAGTTAGGGAGGAAGCTGATTGTGATAGCTCTTCAACATGAAGGGGCTCTTGGATGGTTCTGCAAAAATGCAATTTGAGAATGAAGAAGTCCACAGATGACAGGGCCTTTGGTAGGCAAGACTGGATTTGTGTGTTGGCACAACATTACATTCCAGCAACACCTTCATTGGGTATGGCCTGCAATGACTGCCAGGCCCCACACAGAGCAGGAGTGTTCCTGAGGGCATCCCTGAAACAAAGAACAAAGAAAATTACAGCACAGGAACAGGCCCTTCAGCCCCCCAAGCCTGCACCGACATGCTGCCCATCACAACTAAAACCCCCTACCCTTCGGGGGACCGTATCCCTCTATTCCCATCCTATTCATGTATTTGTCAAGACGCCCTTTCAAAGTCACTATAGTATCTGCTTCCACTACCTCTCCCAGCAGTGAGTTCCAGGCGCCCACCATCCTCTGTGTAAAAAACTTGCCTCGTACATCACCTTTAAACCTTGCCCCTTGCACCTTAAACCTATGGCTCCTGGTAACTGACTCTTCCATCCTGGGAAAAACCTTTCTGCTGTCCTCCAGACTGTCACCTGCAATGAGCAAACTCTGAACAGGATAGTTGTGTGGAAAATCTGGTGTCAGCACATGAACTACACACCACAAACAGAGGGGCTGGCTTTGAACAATTGCACTTTGATGCTGGGCATGTTGGCTTGGGATCGAAAGTGATGTTGCTGTACCTTCCTTGCGACAGGGTTTAGAGGATTTTGCAAAGGCACCACAGTCATATTTCTCCAGGACTTTGAGCTGTCTGCTGTAGTTTGTCCAACTCTCTGAAACATTCCAGAATATTGGTGATTGTGAAGACTGCGTCCTTTTAATCTTCCTTTCTTTTTGATTTTGAACTGAAATGGACAAAGGAGTGTTTTAAAACCAAGACTCATTGTACTTTTGAAACACAAATTACTGAAACTCATTGTAAGTTGCTTTACATTGCTACTTTGTTCAAGCAGTGTGGGAAAGCTGTTGGCAGACAGGCCAGCACTAGGGCATCTGTACAAAGTAAGATTCAGCCAGTAACAGGTTGTTGATTTGTTTATGGAGCTGTGACCATTTGAAGATGTCAAAAGCCATCAGCCTGATAACAGCAATCAAAATGACTTCTTGGAGCTTGGTTTGAACAATACTGGCAGAAACCTTTAGGCTGCAGCAAGGACAGATGGAGTGTCTTTCCTTCTAATAAAATATCCAAAGCCTGAAGAGAGACACTTTATTTTCATTCAACAGTTGCTGTCAGCTGTACTTTTAACCAGCAACAAAAAGATTTTGCAGCTATTGTACTAGATACCTTTGCCTCCCGTGAAGAACTGAAGAGAACTTGGAGAAGAGAGATTGAAGAACAGAAAGTACTGTCAAATAAAAGGATTAACTTAGCAAACCCTGTGGACTGGCACCATCTGCCCCAGTTTTTTTTCTCCCCTCCACGATAACACTAATTTTTTTTGTCTGCCTGTGTTCATGCTGGCACTTTTTAGAAAGGGGTTAGCATTTTAATGAATAGAGTTAGACATTGACAATTCATAGATGTTTACGTTAGAATTTATTTGTAATAAGAAGTACTTATTGAGTACAGAAACCTGGTCCATGTTTTCTGTTAGCTGGGTCTATTCGAAGGTAAATTGTGGACTTTGTGTACTTTGATAACATTCTTTAGTTCTGTGATGATTTCAGGAATAGCAAGGCATGATTTTTGTTGATATAAATTACAAAAAGTTGAGGCACCAGTACTAATCCTTTTTGCATCCCAATGATATCTTGCTAACCAGGAAATCATCTATTGTATGCCTATTCACTGTTTCCTGCTAGCTTGCCAACCTCTTATCCATACTAATATGTTATTTCCAATGTCATGAGCTTTCATTTTCCATAATAACCTTTGATACAGAACCTTATCAAATGCCTGCTGGAAATCCAAGCACAGCACATCCACTGGTTCTCCTTTATATAGAGCACATTACTTCATCAAAGATCTCCAATAAATTGGTTGAACATGATTTCCCTTTTACAAGACCATGTTGACACTGCCTTATTATCTTGGACTTTTCTTCTTGTCCTTCGAAGATGGGTTCAACACCAGCTACTATGATCTTCCGTTTGATAGATTTTGAGATAACTTGTTCGTAGTTTCCTGATTGGTGTCTCTCTCTCTTTGAATGATTCCATTCTAATAATAATCCCTGAATGTAAGGAAATTTGGAAAAGTTGACCAATATATCAACTTTTTCACCAGCCGCTTCTTTTAAGACCCTGGGATGAAATCCATCAGGTCCTGGACATTTGTTAGCCTGCAGCTCCACAAATTTCTTCAGTGAAATTTCCCTGGTGATTGAAATTTCCTTCAGCACCTCCCTTATACTTCCTGATCTACAGCTATTTCTACAATATTACTTCTACCCTCTACAGTGAAGACCAATGCAAAATGCCTGTTTGGTTTGTCTGTCCCCTTCTTATTTTCCTTAATCCCCTTTTAGAATCACTTTCTATAGGAACAACACACTCTTTGTCAACAAAAACTGAGAGTGCTGGAGAAACACAGCAGGCCTGTGGAGAGAACACACTGTTAGCGTTTCGAGTCCAGTGACCATTTATCAGTTCATCAGCAGCCGCAGATCTTTATGTTTACACAATATGTTTATTCTTTTCTTCTTTAAATATCATATCATCTATTTTTTTCATGAAAAAATATCTAGCTAATTCTTTTCTTGCAGATGTTGAGAATCTTTTATCCAAAAAACCTCGGGACACACCGTTTTTCAGGTAAAGGATATTTTCAGTTTTCAGATACAATTACAAATAAATCTGGTCTGTTCAGGTCTATTAGGACCTTTTGGAAAAAAATCTTGCTTGGTGTGGATGGACCCAAAGGACCTAAATGCAAGGTTTCTTTTCCCAAAGGGCCTGAGCTCAACATGTCTGTCCAGGCCTGCTTTCAAAAAGATCTTTGGCATTTAAATCTTTTTGGTTTTCATTGTGTGGATAAAGGATATACAATTTGTACATTAATTTTTATTTTCTTTTCAACTGTTTAATCATATTTCGCTTTTGTAAAATATTCTGTCCAATTTTATGACTTGCCACCCATCTTTCTGCAATTATATGCTTTTTCTTTAAGTTTGTTACTATTTTTAACTTTTTTAGTAAATTATGGATACTGGCTCCTCTTGTTGGAATTACAGGGGTATTCATTTTTGATGGAATGTGTCTATTCTGTTGTAATCTGAAATATCCCCTTAAATTTCTGCCAGTGCATCTCTATAGACCTATCTCTTAACCTAATTTGTCAATTCATTTTGTTTTGCTTTGCTTTCATGCCCTCATAATTACCCTTCTTTAAGTTTAAAATACTAATCTCTGACTCAGTCCTCTTTCCCACAATCTGAATGTAAAATTCAATCATGTTGCTACCTAGGGATGCTATCACCATGAGGCCATTAATTAAGCCTATTTCGTTGTACAACGTAAAGTATTTTGTAGACTACCTGCTTCACAGTTTCAGAACATTCTGTCTATGAGGCAATTCAGAAATCATTCTTTGAACTCCTCTTCTAGGTTACATTTGCCCCTTTGATTTTTCCAGTCTATATGTAGATTAAAATTACCCATGCTTATTATCCTGATAATCTCCTATTTTGTGTCCTTGGTTAGTTTGTGCTCTTTGCAATTAGTGAAAGTAGGCATGAATGTGCAGAAGTAAGTGCATAAATTTATAAACTACCAACTTCATTGGAACTGTCAACACCTGTCAAAGTCAATGATCAAAACTGTCAAAAGCAACTGTTAGGAGCACCTGTCAAAATTATCAAGAAGATCTCCGAAGGACCAGTCAAAAGGACCTTTAAAAGGTATCGAAAGGACCTGTCAAGAACAATTGTCAAAGCGAGCTGTCAAGCTGTCGAGTGATTCAAAGAACTGCCTTTCAAATTTGAGAAAGAAAATGCCTGAAATATTAAAAGAAACGGTACTTGCTGTTTGACTTCATGGTTCACGTATCCTGAGGGATTTCATTATTGGATTAGTGCTCTATGAATGATTTCAAAGCCATGCATTGTCATGGAAGGGTATATGCAATCTCATTAATAGTTTGTTAGCTGTAAATTGTTACAAACTCTTTGAAGTGGGACTATGAATTCCAGTACTGGATGTTACAATTGATTGTGTATTTTAATGAAACATTTGCTGTTATCATGAATTTGTATGAATTAGGGTGCTTATTCTTCAATTTGGTAATGCCTGTAATGAACGGTTAAAACTTTATTTTATGGAACTTTCTTTTATCTCATCTCTACATGGTTCCTGTGGTTTGCCTGGGATATATAAGAACATAAGAACATAAGAACATAAGAACTAGGAGCAGGAGTAGGTCATCTGGCCCCTCGAGCCTGCCCTACCATTTAATAAGATCATGGCTGATCTTTTTGAGACTCAGCTCCACTTACCCACCCACTCTCCATAACCCTTAATTCCTTTACTGTTCAAAAATTTATCTAGCCTTGCCTTAAAAACATTCAGCGAGGTAGCTTCAACCACTTCACTGGGCAGGGAATTCCACAGATTCACAACTCTTGAAGAAGTTCCTCCTGACCTCAGTCCTACATCTGCTTCCCTTTATTTTGAGGCTATGCCCCCTAGTCCTAATTTCACCTGCTCGCGGAAACAACATCCCTGCCTCCACCTTATCTATTCCCTTCATAATCTTATATGTTTCTATAAGATCTCCCCTCATTCTTCTGAATTCCAATGAGTATAATCCCAGTCAACTCAGTCTCTCCTCATAATCCAACCCTCTCAACTCTGGAATCAACCAAGTGCATCTCCTCTGCACCCTCTCCAATGCTAGTATATCTCTTCTCAAGTAAGGAGACCAAAACTGCACACAATACTCCAGGTGTGGCCTCACCAGTACCCTATACAGCTGCAGCATAGCCTCCCTGTTTTTAAACTCCATCCCTCGAGCAATGGCAGACAAAATTCCATTTGCCTTTTTAATTACCTGCTGCACCTTCAATCCCACCTTCAGCGATTCATGCACAAGGACACCCAAGTCCCTCTGCACAGCAGCGTGCTGCAATTTTTTACCATTTAAAACATAGTCCATTTTGCTGTTATTCCTACCAAAATGGATGACCTCACACTTACCAACATTGTACTCCATCTGCCAGACCTTTTCCCACTCACTTAGACTATCTAAATCCCTCTGCAGACTTTCAGTGTCTTCTGCACATTTTGCTCTACCACTCATCTTAGTGTCATCTGCAAATTTTGACACACCACACTTAGTCCCCAACTCCAAATCATCTATGTAAATTGTAAACAATTGCGATCCCAATACTGATCCCTGAGGCACACCACAAGCCACTGACTGCCAACCAGAAAAACACCCATTTACCCCTACTCTTTGCTTTCTACTGGTCAACCAATCCTCTATCCATGCCAATACATTACCTGTAATACCATGCAAATTTACCTTATGTAGCCTTTGGTGTGGCACCTTGTCAAATGCCTTCTGGAAATCCAGATACACCACATCCACAGGTTCCCCATTGTCCACCATGCAAGTAATGTCCTCAAAGAATTCCATCAAATTAGTTAAGCATGACCTACCCTTCATGAACCCATGCTGGGTGTTCCCAATGGGACAATTTATATCCAGATGTCTTGCTATTTCTTCCTTAATGATAGATTCAAGCATTTTCCCCACTACCGAAGTTAAGCTAACTGACCTATAGTTACCTGCTTTTTGTCTACTTCCTTTATTAAACAGTGGTGTCACATTGGCTGTTTTCCAATCTGCAGGAACCACCCCAGAGTCCAGTGAATTTTGGTAAATAATTACTAGTGCATTTGCTATTTCCCCCATCACCTCTTTTAGTACCCTGGGATGCATTTCATCAGGGCCAGGAGACTTGTCTACTTTTAGCCCCATTAGCTTGCCCAGCACTGCCTCCTTAGTGATAATAATAGTTTCTAGGTCCTCACCTGCTATAACCTTCTTGCCATTAGTTTTCAGCAGGTTATTTGTGTCTTCCACAGTGAAGACCGACACGAAATAACTGTTTAATGTCTCGGCTATTTCCTCATTCCCAGTTATTAAATTGGCCTTCTCATCCTCTAAAGGACCAATGTTTACCTTCGCCACTCTTTTACGATTTACATATTTATAGAAACTTTTGCTGCCTGTTTTTATATTCTGAGCTAGTTTACTCTCATAATCTATCTTACTTTTCTTTATAACTTTTTTATTAGGTGAGTTGACACAGTTAGTGAATGGGAAAGTATTGTGAGTGGGAGCGTGGATTGGCATGTTAGCACTAAGCGACTATAACAGGTAATGTTGGGTAGATCCATGTGCATAGGAGGGCTTGAGGAGTATTGGGGTTGGGGACAAGTATGAAGGATACGACTTTGCATGTATGGGAGATGTCTGTGAGGTGGTGGAGGGTGTAAGGGTTAATGAGATGTTTTATTATTTGTTTATACATTTTGGAATGCAGTGCCAAATCTCCAAGGCAAGACCTTCTGCCCAAATCGCTACTACATTGGCATCATCCTTACTACTTCTGGGGTCATCTGATCAGATTTGTAATAATTCCTTACCCAAGACCAAAAACCTGTTGCTCCACCAGACTCTTAAAAGTAAGGATTGTAGAGTTGGGAATTTTCCAAATTCTCACTTGTGGACTGAAATCTAGACTAATATAATCATCAGGAATGACTGTGAGAATCAAGGGTCTGTGGTATTAGGAGGTAGGGTGCAAGGGGGTATGTTATGTCCCATGGGTTGCAGGCAGGATATCATTTCAAGTGGTGGGCTGTGGGGCGAGTCTGTTGGTGGGAATAAGGATGTTGATCCTGGGTGAGAGAGGGGTGCTGTCAGGTTCTGTAGGGGGTTTTCGTCTGTTGGTGGGTGAGAAGAATATGTTCAGACCAGGAGGAGGAGGGTTGTCAGGTCTTGGGGTTGTAAGGGCGTTTTGTGTCCTCTGTGGAAGGGGAAGGGGTGTCAGCTCCCAGACAGGCAGTGTATGTTGCATCAGGAATGGAAGTAGGGTGAGGATGGGAGTGTCTGGTCCTGGCTGAGGAGTTGGATCCCAGGGGACAGGGGAAGTGTTGAGCCCCTGGGTGACTGGGTTGGTGTGTCTGGTCCGCAGTCTCCAATTTAAATGGACACTTTTGGAGTGTTCCCGATGTATGGGAAATGCCCACTGGAATCTTCAATTACCTAGGCAATTCCTTCGGCGTCCATTACATCAACAATTCTGCAGTATCCTGATGGGCAATTCCTATATTCATTGCAAAAATGACTACCAGGCCATTGGCAAATCTCAGCCACCGATTCAAGTCAATGACTGTCTTCAGAGCACAGAAGTTTTTGAAATTCCTAGTTTGTTGCTTGTGAATACTTCATTGTGATTGATTGCTTAGCTGTTCGCTGCTGCATTGCTGCTACATTATTGCTGCTGCATGTCAATAGATCCCCCTGACTTGGTGACGGGAAAGGGGGAAGCCATGCCATACAGATTGATAAACTTTGTGGCTATCCTTTGAAGAGATTTGTAGGAATTAACAGAAATTGCTGGGAAATCTCAGCAGGTCTGGCAGCATTCATGGAGAGAAAGCAGAGTTAACATTTGGGCCCAGGAAATCTTCTTCTTCTGAAGAAGGGTCATTGGACCCAAAATGTTAACTCTGATTTCTCTCCACAGATGCTACCAGACGTGTTGAGTTTTCCGTGCAATTTCTGTTCTTGCTTCTGATTTCCAGCTTCTGCAGTTCTTTGGTTTTTTTTCTGCCACAATTAACTTTGATACCTGAGCCATTAGTTGAATGATTTCCCCTTTGTGACTTTTCTCTATTAGTTCAAAAACACAACAAAATAACATTCAATACTACCTTATAACTATTATCCTTAAAATGCACAGAACTCTGGTTTGTACTTTTATGTAGTCTTATTAAATGTTATATAGAAGTGCCAAATTTCAAAGATTAAAATTCCTTTGCACTCGAAAGAGGTAAAAGGTCTGCATTTTTAAAATAATATATCTTCCTGTCAGCAATCCACTTCAATAAGTATGTTCTTTAGCAGTGGATCAAAGTTTAATAACATTTGGGTGGGATCGATGTCACATTTCCCCTTTCATCTGTGCAAACTAGATTTGATTTAGTTTTCTACTATCTTTTCACTCCTGACTACAAAGGCCCAAGCACATTTAAATTTCACACCAATTGGCACTAAGCAGGCATGTTCCTGTGGCTAAAGCTTTGAGGATTAATGTTGTGGGGATTACAAATGCCACAATGCTACAGTGGTGTTTGGGGCACAGATGGTGGGGACAGTATTTTATTAGGTAGTTAGACTGTCACATCAGAGATTGGTGGAAGTTTAACCTGTGCCAAAAGCTGGTAAAGCTCAGATAAGTATGTTTGATACAGTTACTGGGTGCAAAAAGTTGGTGAGCATGACTCTTCAGAAGAATTTTAACAATGCATTGAAGATGTTGATATTGGCGGTGATACATGACTGTATATAAAGAAAAAAGAACAGTAAATCACAGGAACAAGTCCTTCAACCCAACAAGACTGCAATGACACATGACCCCTTTCTGAATTAAAACCATTTTACCTCGATGCAGTCCACATATGGCTATCCCCTATCTATTCATGTATCTGTCAAGATGTGTCTTAAACATTGCTGCTGTATCTGCTTCTACCACCTCCTCTGGCAGTGCATTCCAGGCACTTACTACCCTCTGTGTAAAACACTTGCCTCTCACATCTTCTTTAAACTTTTCCCCTTTTACCTTAAACCTATATTCCCTAGTAATTGACATTTCTACCCTATGAAAAAGACTCCGACTGAATATTCTATCCATGCCTCTCATTATTTTGTTACCTTCTAGCAGGTTGCCCCTCAGCCTCTGATGTTCAACTGAAAACAAACCAAGTTTGCCCAATCTCTCCTCATAGCTAATAACTTCCAAGCCAGGCAATATCCTGGTAAACCTTTTCTGTACCCTTTCCAAAGCCTCCACGTCCTTCTGGTAGTGTGGTGACTGGAACTGTAAGCAATATTCCAAATGTGGCCTTATTGAAGTTCTACACAGCTGCAACATGGCTTGACAATTTTTGTACCTATGCCCCTTCTTGAGCATGTTATCCACTTGTGTTCCCACTTTCAGAGAACTGTGAACCAGTGCACTTTGATTGCTCTGTGTGTAAATGCTTTAAGAGTTCTGCCATTTACTGTATACTTCCCTCCTGCTTTAGACCTTCCAAAATGCATACTTCACATTGGTCTGGATTAAATTCCATCCGCCATTTCTCCATCCAAGTCTCTGGTCTATCTATTGCCTCCTGTATCCTTTGGCAATCTTCCTCACTATTCGCAGCTCCCCCAATCTTTGTGTCATCCACAAACTTACGAATCAGACCACCTACATTCTCCTATATTTAGATCCAGTTCTGTATCCATCTTACCAGCTCATCACGAATCCTGTGTGACTTCAACTATTGTACCAGCCTGCCTTGAGGGACTTTGTCAAAGGTTTTGCTAAAATCCATGTAGACAACATCCACCATCCATCAATCATCTTTGTTGCTTTCTCAAAAATCTCAAACAAGTTTGTAAAATATGACCTCCCTGGTACAAAGCCACACTGCCTATCCTTAATAAGGCCATATTTTCCAAATATGAGTAAACACTGTCCTTAAGAATCTTCTCCAGTAATTTCCCCACTACTGATGCAAGGGTCACTGGTCTGTAATTTCCTGGATTATACCTATTGCCCTTCCCAAACTAAGGAACCAATGTTGGCTGTTCTCCAGTCCTCTGGGGCCTCTCCTGTGATGAAAGAGGATACAAAGATTTCGTACAAGGCGCCAATAATTTCTCCCTCATGTCCCCTAGTATTCTGGAGTAGATCTCATCAGGTCCTGGGGACTTGTCTACCTTAATGCATTTGAAAACACCCAGCGCCTCCTCCTTTTTAATATTGACATACCCTATAATATCAACATACCCTCTCTAAACTCATCATCCACCATATCCTTCTCCTTTGTGAATACCAATTCAAAATATACATTAAAGACCTCATCCACATCCTCGAGCTCCACGTATGTATTCCCTCCTTTGTCCCGGAGTGAACCTACCCTTTCCCTCGGTACCCTCTTGCTTCTTATATACATGTAGAACACTTTGGGATTTTCCTTAATCCTGTTTGCCAAGGAAATTTCATGGCCCTCCTACATTCTTGTTTAATTTCTTTCCTGCTATCTTTGTATTCCTTGAGGGCTGTGTCCATCTTCACTTCGCTAAAGCTTACATATGCCTCCTTTTTCTTTTTGACTAAGCTCACAATTTCTCTTGTCATCCAAGGTTCACGAATCTTGCCATCTTTATCCTTTATTTTCACAGGAAGATGCTGGTCCTAAACTCTAATCAACTGGCCTTTAAAAGATTCCCACATAACAGGTGTGGATTTACCCTCAAACAGCCAGCAACCCTCCTGCTCCAGTCCCTACTTTCCCCAATTCCTGTGTAACTTTTTTTTGCAGTTAGACTTTCCCCAGTTTAGTAATTTCACCTGAGGACTTCTGTTATTCTCACCTATAAACAACTTAAAACTTAATTGAAGACCAAATGGGCAGTATCATTTTAAGACAGTTAGTAGACATCACAATTTGTGATTGCTACTAAAGGACTAACTTCGAATGATTTTGCAAGATGAGGCCTTCTTGGTAATGGACATCGAAGTATCCCAATCCAGAATTTGTTCTGTGCCCTTGTTACCCTCAGCGCTTCTTCCAACGGGATTCAATGTGGACCAGTTCTGATTCATCAACAAAGAGAGGGCAGCAACTAGAAATTGACAGAGAGTTCTTTTGCCCATATTTAACTTGATAGCATAGGACTTCATGGGGTCTGAAATCAGTATTGAAGACTTCCAGGGCTGCTCCCCATGACTGCATACCAATGTGCTTGGTCTGCACTGCCAGTGGGACAGGATAGTGGAGACAGAGCAATATTATCAATATTGCTTGAGAAATAATCCAAAGGCTTGATGTTCTGGTCTTTGAGAATGGGTTCATATCTCACTTTGGCTGCTGGTTGAACTTAAATTGACCTAATAAATCTAAAATTATGTAACTGCTCTCTGTGATGGTGATTATGAAACTAAGTTTAATGTTGTAAAAACCCATCTAGTTCACTAACGTTCTTTAGGTAAGGACATTTTTCACCTGTTCATGTTCTGACTTAAATGTAATGAGGCGCACAGAAATATTAAAATGCCCTCTGAGATGGTCTAGCAAACCATTCAATTCAAGGTGATTAGGTGTGAATGACAAACGCTGCTTTGTCAGTGACACCCGTGTCCCATGAAAATTACCCCAGGATGGAGATGGAGTGGGGGGGTGTGGAAGATTGTCAGGTTTGACTTCCCCTGATAAACAAGTAGTGCTCCGAAAGCTTGTGATATCAAGTAAAGCGGTGTTGTGTGACTTCCGACCAGGTTTGACTTGGTCAGTATAACTATATCAGGCTCTAGCCTAATTCCTAATTTGGGTGCAAGTGCTGAAATGTTAATGAGGAGCACTTTGCAAGGTCAGTTGTACCTACTCCAAATTTATACATTTAATTTTAATTGCACTTTGGAACTTGAACTTTCTTTTCTGGGTCATTTGTCTAGATCTCTGAAGCATCCTGTTTTCGTAATGTAAGTATTTGTTAGATGTCTAGACAAGTGCAACACTTCACACTTTAATAATCATGGATTTATATTTATGTGGCGTTCCTAATGTCAAAACATCTCAAGGCAGTTCACAAAATAATTACTTTGATGTATGATACCACGATAAACAATACAATTAGATTGTGAGAATAAAAACTGAAAGAACTCTGGATGCTGTAAATCAGAAACAAAAACAGAAGTTGCTGGAAGCTCAGCAGGTCTGGCAGCATCTGTGAAGAAAAAGATCAGGGTTAACATTTCGGGTCCAGTAACCCTTCCTCAGAACTGAGGGTTGTGAGAATCTTCAGTTTGAAATGCTTCTAAAGTTAACAATTGATCTCATTTTGTGGTTCATTCACTTTTTTCTCCAGATTACTTTGATTTCTGTGTATCAGACTTGTCTGTATGTCTATAAAACTTAATGTGTACTTAAGAGTGATTACATTATTCCCAGAGTTGGTAAAACTCAACAACATATTAATTGAAACTGCTGTTCATGTAACTCTTCATAGAAACAGGTAGATGGGCAGTACGTAAAGTTTTAGTTTGGCCTTTAATTGTCAAAAGAAAACACTAGAATGAATGTAAAGCAATGATACCATGTTTATAATTAACAGTAATTATTAAATTTAGTTAGCTTCTCATTGTAGATACATAACAATGCTTTGTAAATGCTGTGGTAACACATAGTGTATTTATTTCTTTGTTGTGGTTTTTTGTCCTTTTTTGCTTTATGAATGTTTGTTATCTCAGCTAATCTCTTCAAAGGCTCTTCACAGATGGTATGAGCTTTTCCTTGACTCTGCGCTCCCGGCAAGGTCTCACACACAGGAGGCAATTCATCAAAGTGTATGGAACACTGCCTGCAATTTTCTGTTCAAGGAAAACATGACCAATGCACACATAATTTTCTGTTGACCAGCCCTTGCTTGCAAGGTTCAGCTGTTGCCATGAAATCTCAGCTTAATTTGTCCAGTGTCTGCAAAGACTTTAGCAATGTGTTTGAAAAAGACAGGCCAATACATGTCTTGAAATGGTAAATAGAAGCAGGCCAAATTTAAATCAATTTTGCTTTCAAAAGGAATTACCAAAGCATATTTCAACAAATCTTGCAAAATGTCTGTGTTTGTGTTAAGTAGTTTGGCTCTCCCTTGGATACTCATTTTTCAGACCAGGATTTAGATCAGTGGTGTCTTCCATCAATCTTAGTTTGAGGGTAGGTGTAGGCAGTTGTGTTTTGAGGTCACAAAACATAGAAGTGCAAGTACTTTGAATATGCTGCAGTTTCTAAGTGCATTGTTAAATATTTTTCTGCATGTTTTCTACACACTGCCAGCACAATTGGTAGTCCTGAGCCTATCGGCATCAATCATACATCACAAGACTGCAACTGAGCTGGACTGTACACAAGTAGGTCTGCTGGTGGTGCTGTTGGGGAGGTGATGTAAGAGACTGACCTGAGCTAACCCACTTGTTCTTGGGGTTCAAATTTATTCCATGTAGTTTGTAACAAAATGCGCTGTAAGATGCTTCTATACCTTAAGGGTATTTTACTAACTAATTGTAAGTTATATTTTTATCAAAGGGATAGTCCTGCACAAACAAAAGCAGACGTTTATTGACTCTTGTTATTGATCTACTTCACAAAATCGTCTCCACACCATTAGGTCCCATAACGTTTACAAATTCTCTGGTATAACAGACATTCCTGTAGCATCGGATCAATGAGCAGCAGCGGCCACCTATAATTAAGTCTCTAAGATGTCAGTGGCAGACACTTGGAAACTACATGAAGACCAACTAAACAACAGCTCTGGACATCAGCGAACCTGGGCAATCAGCAGCGTCAATTTCCGTGAGTACCGGCTATCATACAAATTGGTAGATAGGCTATTAGCCAATTAGAAGATAGAGCTGATTTCTTTTCGATTAAAATCTAAGTTCTTTCAAGATAACTGACATTTCTAATAGTGTTTTTACTTAAAAATAAAAAGGCTGAAGTTACAAATACAAGCAAGTCTAAAGGCTACACAAAAAACACTCCGCCAATCTCTTTTACTTCTTTAAATAAAAACCTGAGAGCCTGCTATTCCATTTTTTAATGGCCCTGACAGCACAGTTCCAAGACACTCCTAAGGGGAAAATTCAGTTTAAAAAAAACTACAAATCTGTATTCTACATTAAGAAAAGCTTTACCAGTGTCCAGACGTTGTTTGGTTCTACCACTTTCTTTCCTCAAATTGGCACATAAAAAGCCTGTATGATGTCGTGACTCCTTATTTTACTTGGATACCATCTAGAGGCAGCAAGCTGCTACAACAAGCCTGCAATTCTTAAACTACAATCCTTCAAGCAGCAGTCACAAGGCTAGTAGAGCAGGAATAGAAAAGAAAAGCAGAAACAAAACAAAGGGAAAATAACAGGAACAATAAGGAAAAACAGTTTTTTTTTTAAAAAAGAGCACTGCATAACACTCTACTTCAAAAATTAAAGTGAAGACCTGAAAGTGAAGTGGAAGGCAAACGCTTGATTATGGACTGGACTACCCTTATTAAATTACAACTTCTTATACAACATATACAATTTTATATTAGAGATCAAGCAATAGGTAATCATGAGAAAAGAGCTCCTTAAAGCTTGCTTCTCACCTGCAAGGTGGGGCTTCACAGAATTAATACATCTGGTCTTTCTGTGGCTAATCAGAAAGATCCAGAAAAGAACTGGAAAGTTCTTGACGATTATGCCAAGCAAAGAAGTTATTTTAGGAATAATAGACTCCAACTTATATCTTATATGAAGCAAACCCAAGAGACACTTATGCACTTTATCAGAAGATGGTGCAGCAAAGGGCATGAGAGTGACTTTTCCAAAGGATAACTATCAGAGGTGCTCATTGAGTTAATCGTCCCCCCACAAAAAAACAATTAAAGCCTTTGGGAATGATCTCTAGGCAAGAAGAAGGGCCTTACCAATGATGTATTACTTGTATGAAGTAAATAGCCATAGTGGCAGGCCAACAATGTTATATGTGGACGGTGCAGCCAACAGTATTGGTGTGGTCAACAAAATGCACCAAAATAATAAAATCTGTAACCAATGTAGTTTCTCACATTGACCCAAAAGCTGTACAATTTTTCTCAATATCTCAACAAAGCACAGGTGACCAACAAGATGGTACAACACACTACAATATTCCGTTCACAACGTGGATGAAAGTAGCAGCAAATTTGTTTACAGTGCATGGAGAGCATCACATTCTTATGGTGGATTACTTCTTCAAATTTCCCATTGATCAACAAATTAACAACACAATGATCAGTTATTGACATGATAAGCACTATTTTTGATTTATTCAGTATCCTGAATCATAAAGTGTCTGACAATGGAATGCAGTACACTACCAAACTACTTCAAAACATATGTACTTGATAGGAAGTGAGCGAACAAACATCAACAGCCCACTATTTACGCTCACGCTGTCTAACAGAACATATAGTCTGTATAAGGAAACCAATGATCTTTAAATGTCGAACAACAAAGCCAGATTTTTGCATTTTATTGATAAGTTTTTGCGTGATACCATTGGAGAAGGCATTGCCATTCCTAAGACAATTTTATGCTCAAAATGTAAATGATACTTGCAAATTGACCAATTCTCTAACTAATCTGTGATTCCGGACATTCTTCTTTGAAGACAGATGAGACTTAAAGAAATATGTAACAAATAACCAGAATTCAGCTCGGACCAAAGTACAGCACAGCAATCTTGCAGAAAAGGACACTTTTGTGGTGATGATTGTGTGATGATGCTGAGTAACAGCAACCTACAGCAAGATAAGCAAAAAAAAACAAAATATTTTCCATTAAATGGTAAATTTCTATTTTAAGGTTTACCACGTCATCTATCTAAGAAGTTGTAGTATGAAGCTTAGCACATAATCCTACTCTCATTATGCGAAAAACCCTAGCCACTCTCTAAAAAACATACTTTCTGCATTAGATAACAGTGTGGAGCTGGAGGAACACAGCAGGCCAGGCAGCATCAGAGAAGCAGGAAAGTTGACGTTTTGGGTCGGGATGCTTCTTCAGAAATTCTTCAGCCATTTCTGAAGAAGGGTCCTGAACTGAAACGTCAACTTTCCTGCTTCTCTGATGCCGCCTGGCCTGCTGTGTTCCTCCTGCTCCACATTGTGTTATCTCTGACTTCAGCATCTGCAGTTCTTGCTATCTCTACTTTTCTGCATTGATGTCTCTTTCTGTGACTGACACTCTCTACTTGCACAACACTGTTGTGCTTGAAAAATTAGATAAAATTTAATGTTCAGCAAATTGTGCAGGCAGAGTGAAAACATTTTGTAAATCACTATCATCAGGTGCCACTTAATCACACTTAATAAGTTGATCCTCATGAATTAATTTAATAAGCTTGTCATTAAAAATTTGCATAATCTTGACTATTGGGAATCAGGACGTTACTGTATTATTGTCAATGCCTGTAAGAACCACTCAATATGGAAATCTGCTCAGGTACCAATAGTTAATCTTTCCCATTGCAGATTTGAATACAGGTTTAGAGACTTTATTCTGTACTTTGTGCATTAATTTGGAAACTTTGAAATTGACAATTATCTTCCTTATTCATAAAGATGGGTTCTTAAGGTAAATTGCCATATTGTTCTGGAGTTCACAATTAATTATTTAATTGCATGCAATTTTTGAAAATTGCAATTGTACTTCTGTGGGAATATAAAGGATAAAAAAGTCCTAATAAACAAAATCACAGTAAAGCCTGAGATAACAAGGTGTAGAGCTGGATGAGCACAGCAGGCCAAGTAAACCTCTTGTGAATTCTACTTATAACACAGATGACAGAGAAGTGTTTATGGGGTAAAGAAAAAAATTGAACATTAGCACTGATTAAAACAGGTGGTGTACAGGTCATTCTTCTTATTAAATAGAACAAAAAGCAGCGTACTCTATTTGTGACCTTTTCCACCCAGATGAGCGGAGTTTGCAAGTATACCAGTCATGGTGGTGAACCCAGAGGTTGTGAGTTAATGGCCAGAGAGCAGTGACTAACAGTCAGGCTGCTCGGTCATAAAGACCACCACTCACAAGCATGTGAGAATTGTGGGGGTGGAGTTAGCAGGCTGGCAATCATGGAGAAAGGAAATTCAGGCAGTGCAGAACAAGAGCAGAGGGCTCATTTTTAGTGGCCACCTGCCTGCCTCATCTGTATGCCCCCAACCCCTGCCCCTCTGTTGCACTTCTGTGGGCTATAGAGGACTTAAAGTCCTAATAAACAAAATCACAGCAGTGAGGTGGATTGTAGGGCTTACACTGGCTGATATTAAGTAGTCCCCATGAAAATGATTGACATATTGTTGGTTAGTAGAACTGGAACTAACCTTCAAACTTGCTGATCTCCAATTTGATTCCCTGCATTTACACGAGAAAAGGTGTTCAAACACAACAAAGTCCAATCCCAGACCTCATGAGATTTGTATCTGCCTTTGTTTGCTAATGTGCTTTGCATGATATTCAACTCTGTTATCATAATAAAAACAAAAATACTGCAGATGCTGGAAATCTGAAGTCACCTAGGAATCGCGAATACATTTAGTGGTTTGGGAGCATCGAGTATCGAGTCGACATATTAACTCAATTTCTCTCTCCACAGATACTGCCAGAAATGCTGAGTACTGCCAGCCATTTCTGTTTTTATTCCATTATCATCATTCTTCAGTTATTTTCTTTGTAAAGATATGTTTGAAATAATGCATTTTACTGTTGTCAGTGAAGTTAGTCCATCTAAGATTGAATAATGTGTTGTTATTTTATCTGTCAAAAGACAGGTACTAAAAGGCCCACTACAGTGTGTGGTATTCATGTACTGGGCTACACCAGGCTCTATATTGATCAGAGCACCTCTGCCTGGAACATACAGTTGGCCTATTCAGGAAGTTCTGTGTAATTGAGTGCAGAATGGCCACAGGGTCCAGTGTGTGCTATTGTCAGTTCTGTTGGATTGCACAACAGCTAAACCAGTGATCTACAGATGAGTTAATAATGCTGAAGTCTGCCATTGATAAAGGCAAGTGAAAACAATCTATCTGATGAGGCTGAGCAGAATGGAACACTCTTCCTGTCTCCACCATTGAATCTGCAAGCAACTGCCAGCCACTGCTCATCCACTCCTCCATTATCCAGGCTCTCTCTGAGTCTGGTGCTAATGTCCGTCCCAGTAAATCTTTGTCTTTTTTGTAAGTGATGTGATGGCTCTTAGGCATGAGTGACATGTCCTGATCATACAAGATGCCAATTTTGTATGAAACTCTTGCACACTAATTTCAGACCTGGTTCAGTTGTTAGATTCCAGAGTTTTATTTGGAGTGATGTCACATGAAACAGGCTGCGATTTCATGACCCCAGTTATTTGCCAGCTTGAAAGAGTGGATGAGCAGGAGCAGCTGTTTAATGGGTGGTAGCATGCATCAGAGAGAATGAAGGGGCAGTCCCCAGGGCTGATGAAGTTTGCGGTTGTGGTCACACAGAGGAGTCCAAAACATCTCTTGTGTTTCTGCTCTCCCCTTCCCCTTCTGTTTATAAATTTGTCCCTTTTGGCTCCATTACCTCTCTCTGCTAGGTTTATTAATCAGGAATACAACAACATTTCTCTTTGTCAGGCCAGAGGTTTTAGAAACCGTTAAGATTCGGCTTCATAATCTCAGACTGAAATATTCCCCCAAATCTGTGTGCCTGCTTTTGTGAGGGGGAATCCTATGCATGCTGTGCACATGCTGCATGGCATGCAGACATATCGACTTCTGGTTCCAGAAATTTCCACTGAATATAGACATCAGGGGTCTGTGCAGCAGCATGAAAAATTAGAGGGAACGTGGATGCTGAAGTGTACCTTAAAAGAAGGGCCCAATCCAATTCCCAACAGATGTGACTGGTGCTGGTTTAAAAATGCAGGGTTGAATTGGAAAACTGGGATGTGAGGAGGAAGAAGGAATCAGTGACAAGACAGCAGAGTTTTTGCCACATGATATATATAACAAGCGCTATGTGCCAGAGAGCTGCTACAGTGCATGGAACTGCAGCTCAATCTGATTTATTGACTTTAGGAAATGAGTGACAAAATAAATCTGCATGAAGAAATACAGCTGGTATTTTGGACCTCTACTAAGTTGCCTCACCAATGTATAAATAATATGGCCCTTTACCATTTGTGTCCAGAGAGTAAGTCCACATCATCACAAACTCTTCAACTGGGAATAAATACAGTTTTGAATGTAAGCCAAGCAAATTATAAATATTCTCGATGCTGGTGTAGTACATTATGTCAGTTATTCTGTTTGCTGTGGAAAGTAAATATGGTGTTTGGTGGATGAAGGGAAGAGTGTATGTTACATTCTCACAGATTGTTTATAAGGCAATGGCAACTAGATTCTACAAGAGCCACACCACCTTCCAAGTTTGATTTTTAAAAAAGAATTCAAATTTAGAAGTTTAATTCATAGTACAGGTATTAATTGCAGCATTTTCAGAGGTCATTTCTAAATGTCATTAAAGAATAGAGAGGGAGCCAAATGTTTGGCAGTATCACCATTCCACAGTGGAACAGGGTAAAACTTTCATGGGAGTTTAATTCTGTGTGAAAAAAAAGGGAAAATTTTTGAATAATTCACTTGGTTTTGACGATAAGTTTGTGAAATGCAGTTCATTCAAGTTCAGTGCAAAGCTGCTCAGAATCATCTTACAGCATTCAAAGTGTGCATGGATGAACAAAGTTAACTTCAGGTTTTAATTTGCTCATAATTCTCAGCCTGGAGTTGTTTTTCAAAAGAACTAGCATGTAAATTGGGGCATACGTGAGGTGTGGCACATCAGAAATATGTTGTTGTACACATTGCTTGGAAAATGGACTCAACTTTAAAAACTGTGGATGATAGAAAGGCACTCCAATTTGAACTGTTAATTTACAATGATGCTTCATAAGGATTTTATGGAACTAGATACAATGTTGGCTGAAATCTGCTAGTTGAACCGATGCATATGAATGTGTTAGTATAGAATAATATTCAATATTCCATTAGTAAGATTTAAAGTTGCTATTAACTGGTGACTAAATATAGATTGCCTGCACTGGCTGACTGAGAGACTAAATATGAATTGGTCATATTTTTAGCAGTGTTCAAAATTAGTTCTTACTTACAGCATTATTTCTCACTGTTTTTCAGATTCATTGTTCCTTCTGAAATGTTTGCCAGTTTCTTTTACAGTCATAGAGATGTACAGGATAGAAACAGACCCATTGGTCCAACTCGTCCATGCTGACCAGATATCTTAAATTAATCCAGTCCCATTTGCCAGCATTTGGCCCATATCTCTCTAAACCCTTCCTATTCATGTACCCATCCCGAGGCCTTTTAAATGTTGTAATTGTACCAGCCTCCACCACTTCCTCCGGCAGCTCATTCTGTACACATAACAAACTCTGCATGGAAAGGTTGCCCCTTAGGTCCGTTTTAAATCTTTACCCTCTCACCTTAAACCTATGCCCTCTTGTTTTAGACTGCACTCCCTATGGAAAAGACCTTGATTATTCACCCTATCCATGCCCCTCATGATTTTATAAACTTCTACAAAGGTCATCCCTTAGCCTCCGACCGCTCCAAAGAAAATAGTCCCAGCCTATTCAGCCTCTCCCGATAGCTCAAACCCTCCAACCCTGGGAACGTCCTTGTAAATCTTTTCTGAACCCTTTCAAGTTTCACAACATCCTTCCTTTAGCAGGGAGGTCAGAACTGAATGCAGTATTCTAAAAGTGGCCTAACCAATATCGTGTACAGCCTCAACATGACTTCCCAAGTCCTATACTCAATGCACTGACCAATAAAGGCAAGCATACCAAATGCCTTCTTCACTATCCTGTCTACCTGCGACTCCACTTTCAAGGAACTATGAACCTGCACTCCAAGATCTCTTTGTTTGGCAACACTCCCTAGGAACTTACCATTAAGTGTATATGTCCTATACTGATTTGCCTTTCAAAAATGTCGCACCTCACGTTTATCTAGATTAAATGCCAACTGCTACTCCTGGTTCCATTGGCCCAGCTGATCAAGGTCCCGTTGTACTTTGAGGTAACAATCTTCGCTGTCAACTACATCACCCATTTTGGTGTCATCTGCAAACTTACTAACCATACCTCCTGTATTCATATCCAAATCATTTTATAGATGACAAAAAGCTGTAGACCCAGCTTCGATCCCTGTAGCACACCACTGGTCACAGGCCTCCAATCCAAAAAACGTCCCTCCACCATCACCCTCTGTCTCCTATTTTCTAGCCAATTTTTTATCCACATGGCTAGTTGTCCCTGTATGTGATTTAAACTTGTTAACTAGTCTACCATGCAGAATTTTGTCAAATGCCTTTCTGAAGTCCATATGGACAATGTCCATTGCTCTGCCTTCATCAATCCTCTTTGTCACTTCTTCAAAAAACTCAGTCAAGTTAATGAGACATGATTTTACAAGCACAAAGCCATGTTGACTATCCTTGATCAGCCCTTGCCTTTCCAAATACATATAAATCCTATCCCGCAGAATCCCCTCCAACAATTTGCCCACCAATCAGGCTCACCAGTCTATAGTTCCCTGGCTTTTCCTTACCACTCTTCTTAAATAATGGCACCATGTTAGATATTCTCCAGTCTTGTGGCACCTCACCTGTGGCTATGAATGATACAAATATCTCAGTAAGGGGCTCAGCAATCATTTCCTTAGCTTCCCACAGTGTTTTGTAATTAGCTTTACCAAATGTTCACCAGAAACTGAAGATTAACATTATATATGATTGTCTTTCTGGGTACTTGAGGCATGGAAGGGAGAAAGATTGTCCAAAATTATGCAAATATTAATATTTAAATTTTATAATTTGTTTTAATTGTAAAACATAACTTATATCTCTAATAAAGGATAAGTTAGGAAAATCATGAGTTCAGAAAGTGGTAAAAAAAAGCAATAAGGGAGGTCAAAAGAAAATGTAAAATGAAAATACGAAAGACTGTTAAAAGAAATAATGATCTCTTCTACAGGCACATAAATAATGAAAGGATTAACTTCAATTAGGCATACATTTGCACAATGTATAAAACAAGCATTCCATCTGCATATATCTGAGTAGCTTAGTTTAAAATCGGGACTTTTGATTCTAAGAATAGATTTATTTCATTTTCATTTTAAATTTTGTAACTGGTGTTTTTGAGCATTGAGGCATAGAATTACCTGGTTATTAAATCCTTGGTAAAGACAACGGAAATTAATACCTCAGCTATTCCCTCTGCCTCCATATGTGAGTACCCTTTTTAATTCATTCTTCTTTTACCATCGTTTTACTATTTCTATGCCTCATGGACCATAGGAGAGGCTATGGGCAAAGAAGGCAGTACTCGTGACTCCAAGAATCTCCACGGGTGGGGTTTGGATGGGGGAGCGGGTGTGGTTCTTCCCTCTGACTCTCTGCGCAAAAATATTTAAAAATCTTTTTAACTTAGCTGATCCAACTCCTGGGGTCTGCTGCCCTCCTTAGCACTGTCCACTGTCCACACCTTCCAATGTTCTGTTGACTGGACAGTATGATCAACAACAGTCCACCCTCCTCTGCCCCACTGCTGTCATTAATTGGATGGCAAGCCTAGAGCCTAGAGTGGTCGATTATGGAGGCTGCCTGTGGTAAAACCCCTGTAGCAAGTCTGGGTTCGGCATCTGCTTTATGCCCTGGCATCAGGATCCTGATGCCTTAGGCTCAGGTGAACATTTTTCACAAGTTGATAATGATTCAGTCTCACTTGCCTTCCGTCATGAACAAAAACACATTGCTGTACTCGGAGCCAAAATGAGAACCCAATTTAAAAGACCAATTTGTGACATTTAATGGATCTGGAGGCTGTGCAAACAAAGTACTCAGGTAAATGGCAATCATAAAATTAAGCATTTTATAGTTTATGCTGAAGCTTTGGGAAACCTCAAAGAACAGGTTAGGATTTCTGGATTGGGATCATAATATTGCCATGTCTGCACACTCACATGGAGTTGATTTATATCTGCCATAATCACCATTAACTGGATAATATAGCCCTCACAATGGCAGGGTGGGGGAGTACGAATTTATGGTCCTGTTCGTAGCAATGGTTATTCTACTTTTTGCTTTCACAAGAGCCCACTGTGTGTGACTAAAAAAAAATACCTATGCATTCCAAATTGGAGACTTCCCTACAATAAAGCTGATTGCCTTTGTTCAAAAAGACTGGTTGGAGTGTGGGCCATGAACAATTCATTAACAGCAGAAATAAAGAGATCCTGAAAAAGTAAATTGTAATTATTCTTATGGGGTCCATCAGGAACAGAGCATTATTACTAATAGAATAAAAAAGCCTTGGCTGACTACCCTCCAACATAGGCTGTTAAGTGGCTGATTATTTCCCACTTAAGGTCCTTGATCAGCCTCTGCCACCGTAATATGCTGATTTGTTGAAAGCAGGCTGTGATTTTTTTGCACTAGCTTCAGTGAAAAGCGAGGAGAGAACTCTTGCGGGAGGGACTTTGAGGGGCAGAAGTCCAACCCTCAGTTTGTTTGGGCCAACGAGTGCATGTTATGATTGTTAGGTGGCTTCATTTGTAGTTGATTGACTCAAAGTTGACTTTTCTTCTGCAGAGGTGAGCAATACACCTGGTCAAATGCAGTCTGTGGACTCACTTCAGAGCTCTAAGGCCAGGGAAATAAAAAGTTAGTAGAAATTGAGCCATTACATTATAGCATGGCAATGAAGCATGTAGACTGTAAGAGAGTGTGATAAATTTCTTTTTGTTGTACATACTTTTCTGCTTCCAGAGCTAGAAATCGGTGAACATTGTAACATTCAGGGATCAGACAGGTCCAAGAGGTCAATACTAAATAAAAACCAAAAGAACTGCGGATGCTGTAAATCAGGAACAAAAACAAAGTTGCTGGAAAAAACTCGGCAGGTCTGGCAACATCTGTGAAGGAGAAAACAGAGTTAACGTTTCGGGTCCAGTGACCCTTCCTCAGAACTGATGGTTGCTGGGAAAATGTCAGTTTATATGCAGAAAATAGGGAGGTGGGTGGGGTAGGGAGTAAACATTAGGATAGAGCCCAAAGGGAGAGAAAGACAGTTGAACAGACAAAAGAGTTGCTAACGATCAGGCTGGGAGGGTGAGTAGTTGTAAATGGGAAGTGTTAGTGACTTACAACAGCGGGTGTGTAATGGCAGGCTGTGTGGTAACAAGGCCTGGTGTGTGGGGTGGGGGGCTGGGACATGGGAGAGTTTAGGCCCTAAAATTATTGAACTCAGTATTGAGTCCGGAGGGCTGTAGGGTCCCCAAGTGGAAAATGAGGTGTTGTTCCTCCAGCTTGCGTTGGGCTTCACTGGAACACTGCAGCAAGCCATAGGCAGAGATGTTGGTCAGGGAACAGGGTGGTGCATTGAAGTGGCAGGCAACAGGTAGTTCAGGGTCTTTTTTGCGAGCAGAATGTAGATGTTCTGTGAAGCGGTCGCCAAGTCTACGCTTTGTTTCCCCAATGTAGAGGAGACCACGTTGTGACCAGCGAATGCAGTGGACTATATTCTGAGAAGTGCAGGTGAAGTGTTGCTTCACCTGGAAGGTATGTTTGGGCCCTTGGATACTGGGGAGGGAGGAGGTAAATGGGCAGGTGTTGCACCTTCGCCGGTTACAGGGGAAGGTGCCGTAGGGTTGTGGGGAGGTGTTGGGGGTGAAGGAAATGTGGACCAGGGTGTCCCGGAGGGAATGGTCCTGGCAGAAGACGGACAAGGGAGGGGAGGGGAACGTGTGTCTGGTGGTGGCATCTCGCTGGAGGTGGCGGAAATGGCGTCTGATGATCTTCTGGATGAGGGACACCAACAACTAAACAACTTCTCCTCCAACTCCACTCATTTTCTTCAGGTAAGAGGGGTTTCCATGAGTACCCGCATGGGCCCTAGTTATGCCTGTTTCTTCGTGGGGTACATGGAACATTCCTTGTTCCAGTCCTATTCCGGCCCCCATCCACAACTCTTTCTCCGATACATCAATGATATCATCGGTGCTGCTTCCCTCTCTCATCTGGAATTGGAAAACTTCATCAATTTCGCCTCCAATTTCCACCCTGCCCTCACTTTCACCTGGTCTATCTCTGCCTCCTCCCTTCCCTTCCTCGACATTTCTGTTTCCATTTCTGGGGATAGACTGGCCACTAATATCCATTACAAACCCACTGACTCCCACAGCTACATGCACTATACATCTTCCCACCCCACTTCCTGTAAAGACTGCACCCCATTGTCTCAGTTTCTCCGTCTCCATCGCATATGTTCAGATGAGGCCAACTTCGATAAGGGAGCCTCCGAAATGTCCACCTTCTTTCTCACCCGAGGATTCCCCAGCACCATTATCGACAGGGCCCTCAACCAGGTCTGACCCATCTCCCGCACTTCCGCTCTTACCCCTTCTCTTCCCTCCCGCAACAGCGACAGGGTTCCCCTTATCCTCACCTACCATCCCACCAGCATCCACATCCAGAAGATCATCAGACGCCATTTCTGCCACCTCCAGCGAGATGCCACCATCAGACACATATTCCCCTCCCCTCCCTTGTCTGCCTTCCACAGGGACCGTTCCCTCCGGGACACGCTGGTCCACACTTCCTTCACCCCCAACACCTTCACACAACCCTACGGCACCTTCCCCTGTAACCGGCGAAGGTGCAACACCTGCCCATTTACCTCCTCCCTCCCCAGTATCCAAGGGCCCAAACATACCTTCCAGGTGAAGCAACACTTCACCTGCACTTCTCAGAATATAGTCCACTGCATTCGCTGGTCACAATGTGGTCTCCTCTACACTGGGGAAACAAAGCGTAGACTTGGCGACCGCTTCACAGAACATCTACATTCTGCTCACAAAAAAGACCCTAAACTACCTGTTGCCTGCCACTTCAATGCACCACCTTGCTCCCTGGCCAACATCTCTGTCTTTGGCTTGCTGCAGTGTTCGAGTGAAGCCCAACGCAAGCTGGAGGAACAATACCTCATTTTCTGCTTGGGGACCCTACAGCCCTCCTGACTCAATATTGAGTTCAATAATTTTAGGGCCTAAACTCTCCCATGTCCCAGCCCCCTACCCCACACACCAGGCCTTGTTACCACATAGCCTGCCATTACACAACCCCTGTTGTTAGTCACTAACACTCCCCATTTACAACTATTCACCCTCCCAGCCTGATTGTTAGCAACTCCTTTGTCCAACTGTCTTTCTGTCTGTTTGGGCCCTATCCGTTTGTTTACTCCCTACTCCACCCACCTCCCTATTTTCTGCATATAAACTGATGTTTTTCCAGCCACCATCAGTTCCGAGGAAGGGTCACCAGACCCGAAACGTTAACTCTGTTTTCTCCTTCACAGATGCTGCCAGACCTGCTGAGCTTTTCCAGCAACTTTGTTTTTAGGTCCAAGATGTCACTGCATTTAAGTTTCTGACTTCTGATTATTACATTAGTTAAATTCAATTTTCACCAGGAGAAAGGGAAGGGTTTGTTACAAAGTTTTCAATGTGTTACTCAAAACATTCTGGGCTCACTGAAGAGTAGTTTTTTGGTTACAATTAGTTGGTGTGAACGACAGAAACAGAAGTATGCTCCATGTAGAAATGAACTGTATAGCTGGACGGCAGAAAAGGCAACTGAACTACACTGAGTCTATAAGTCAGGACATCTGTGAGAAATTGAGAGCAGTAACTCTGTGTGCTGTTAGAACTCAATGAGAACTTCTAAGAGTTAACGTGCAACTAAGTGCTGGAGTCATTCAGAGGATTTTATTGCCACAGGCTCCATATAAGTGCAAATTGTTGCTGCCTTAGAATAAAATTTTACATTTGAATGAGGCCTCATGTTTTTCTATGCTGAAGGGTGTGTGGATAGGAGGAGGGAGTAAATTTGAAGTAATAATCTTGTGTCATTGGCATGCTGCCTGATGGACAATTTATTAAAGCAATGTACAGGAGATTAAAGCTGTGGCATTTCATAATAATATATAGTAAATTAATACTTCGTTTGTGTATCACTGATTGTAATAATGAGGAATTACTATCAGTTACTTTGAATAGATTAGAGCACTTTTACAAAGCCAGTCTTCAGATTTACAACCAATGCTGTGTGTGATAAAACTGAAATATATAATAAAACAAAGATGAATTTTCAGCAGGTCGTCTGACTGCAGACGGGAAGAAATGGTTTCGAAATTAATTTAATCACAGGCATTTAAATGATAAGTTTAAATTTAAGTTTGCATATAGAGAATATTGTCTTAAATTCCCATTTCACTTTCAATTTAAAATCATGACACATTCCATTGTTCTATATTTATCAGCATTATAGCAAATGAAATTCTTTCTCTGTCCTGTGCAAATGGTAATATTTCAATATCTTCAGTTTCCTCCAATGGACACTTTCGGAATAGGCCAAATTTGGAAATTTAACTGGAAGAGTCATTATAGCTAATAGGTGGGTAATCTTAGAGAGGATTACTGTTGGTTGAGTCTGTTCCAACGGTAAATCAGAAAATCTAGGTCTAAATGCACTTAGGTTCAGATTTTCTCTATCACCCGGAATTAAATTTCACTTGGATGTATCTTACAAATTCTAATGTAAACACGGCATAAAAAACAGTGACATACTCAAAGACAGATACTTCTGTTTATCACTTCATCACCAGAAAAGAAGACTTTACAGACCATTACGGTTTTCGTTGTTTCTTTTAGCAAAGTATCCTTTTAGCACATTCACATAAAAAAAACCACTGATATGCACTTGTTAACAAAGTTGTTATGTCTGAATTAATGACTGTTATAATAACTCACAAAAGAACTATGTATGCTTGCATTCCTACATTACAGCAGTGACTCCACTTCAAAAATACTGCATTTGCTGAGTGCTTTAGAATGTCAGATAATCATGAAAGGCACCATATAGATGTAAATAGAGATAACAAGGTGTACAGCTGGATGAACACAGCAGGCCAAGCAGCATCATAAGAGCAGGAAGGCTGACATTTCGGGCCTACGTCAGCCTTCTTGCTCCTATGATGCTGCTTGGCCTGCTGAGTTCATCCAGCTCTATACCTTGTTATCTCAGATTCTCCAGCATCTGCAGTTCCTACTATCTCTGATATAGATGTAAATCTTTCTTTTAATCAAGCAGTGTACTACTTTAGATATTTAAACGCTATAACATCTGAATTAATAATACATAATTATCCTTTCTCCATTAATTTCTGAATAGCCAATATTTGTTGTTAATAAATGATGCAAATAATGCTTTGTAACTGGAATACACAACATTGGAGCAATTTAATAATGATCCATCCCTGTAAATTTGAAGTAATATCAACACATTATTCCCTTGTGTGATTGCTATGCTGCATGATGGACAGTTTATTAAAGCAATGTACAGAAGATTAAAGCAGTGGCTTTTCATGATAACATATAGCAAATTGATATAAAGTTTGTGTATCACTGCTCATAATAATGAAGAATTACTTGAGCACTTTTACAAAGCTAATCTTCGGATTTACAACCAGTGTGTGATACAACTGAAACATACAATAAAACAAAAGAATTTTTACCAGGTATTCTGACTGCAGATCGGAAGAAGTGATTTCTAAATTAAGTTAATCACAAGTGTTTAAATGATAAGTATAAATTCTATTTTTGCATATATAGATTAGAGTATTTTCTTAAATTCCCACTTCAATTTCATCTTAAAATCATGACAAATTCCATTGTTCTAAGTTTATAAGCATCATAGCAAAGGAAATTATTTCTCCGTTCTGTGCAGATATTTCAACACTTACACACTGTAAACATTCTTATCTATTCAAATAATTATTAACCTTACTAATAGCTACAAGGCATGGCTTTAAAAGTATAAATATAAAGAAGGTGAAATATTCTCTGCTAATTTTTCAGGACATTATAATTTATGCTTTGCTGAGATTGCAGACAGAAAGGTTCCCTTCTCCAACAAATGAAATAGCTGGAGGTGACATTTAATTTAAAACTCACACCTATTCTATAGTCACTCATGGGATGTGGGCATTAAACCAGGATTGGTTTTGCTTGAATATTGAATTTTTATGGTTATATTTACGTTTTGTCTTAGGCTTTTTATCATTTTCCCTTCCCTTTATTAAGATAGTTCATCGTTGGTTGTGCATAATTTGGATTGTAGCGCATTAAGATAGAACTGTAAATTGGTGGCTTGTAATGCACACTGAGATCATTCTCAGTTGTCAGAGGCCACTAAAGTGCAAAGGGAGAAATGAACTAGGAATTCACCAAGGCTGCACTGATGCTGCCAGTTGCCTGCTGCTGACCGATAACAGGAGCAGCAACCTGAGTGATAGTTCTCCCTGTCATTGTGGATACAGGATTGTAAACGATGCAGGCCAAAGGCCTAGATTATTTGGTGGTCAGTCGATAGGAGTCACATACAGGAACGCTGCAGAATCCCCATCATAACACGCTCTGAAGGAATTGCCAGGAAATTGAATTCCTCCACACCTGGAACACCCAAATACCTTCACTTAAATCAGAGAGTTCAGAGGGTTCTGACTAAATTAAGCAGAACAGTTACTCAGGAAAAGTTAGACTATTAAATACATAGTCTAACCCCTGAGTAACTATTTAACAAACCTGATACTTCCATCACCTGGGGGCCCAACCTCCTGACCTCGCTCTGTGCCTGATCCACTCTCCACTGCCATGAACTTGACTTCCCAAAACACCCTATTCCCTGGCCCTGCCTCTGCTCTTAGACATATTCTGTTGAACCCTGACAAATTCCCCCCGCACAATGAAACTTGATCCTGATTACCTTCCCCCACTCTATGACAAGATCTGTTATTAAACCCCATCCCACTGCTACTGCCAGGCTCAATACCCAACCTCCACCCTGTGCCACCTGACCATATTTCTCCCACCCACCTCCACCTACCCTCTACATTGTGTCACTCATCTGGCTATCTTGCTACCTGGCAATACAGAACCCTACTCACTTAGCACTCTAAACCCTTCCCACTTGACATCCTACCCACCTGCTACCCTGCCCAGTTGGGTCCCTTCTCTCCTGACACTCTAATTCCTACCTATCTGGCATCTTGCCCCTGGCACTCTGCCTTCTATCCAGCTGGCACCCCATTTACCCAACACGCCTTACCCTCCCAGCACCCTGACATCACACTTACTTTATGTACTTACTATTTGCCAGCAGCTGTTGATGTGGCTGTCAGGAACTTTAAATTTCAAAATATGGCAGCTGACTGCTATGAAACAGAGGATGGGTTTGGTTCCCTCAGTTTGTTCATTCCCAGCACAAAATTTTCAGAGTGAAAGCATGATTCCATTTGTGTGAGGTGGCCACTCTTTGGGAAATCGAGGCTCATAATGTATTGAAGGGGAGCTAAACACAATCATTTTATGGGGACTTAAAGACTGAGTTTCTTCAGCTGTATTTTTGTACTCAAGTGCTCTAAACACCCATCAATCAAGAATGGCGGTATTTGTGGAGCATTCGACTACAGTGAATTCTTTCATTGTCGACTAATTATTCACAAACAGATGTAGCAGGACTGCAGAGCTTGGCTCTAATCCGCTACTTGTAGAATCACTTAACTCTATCACTCACTGTGTATACTGTTTGGTACATAAGTAGTCCTGTTTTGCAGTTTCACCAGGTTGACACTTGGTTTTCAGGTATAAAAGTGCTGCTCCTGGCGCACCCTCCTGCACACTTTGAACCAGAGGTGAACCTGTGGCTTATTGGTAATGGCAGAGTGGGAGATACATCGGGCTATGAGGTTGCAAATTGGTTTGGAATATAATTCGACTGTTGCAGAAAATGCCCATTCTTGAGTTGTTAGAACTGTTTGAAGTCTGCCCCATTTAATATAGCTATAATGGTAATTAATGCCTACTTAAGGGCTTATCCTGTTGCCCCCTAGTATTAGCCCTGTGGTTAGAGTGGGGTATGTGCCATTTGTAGAGATTGAAAATCAAAGCTTGTTTGGCTTTTTTTGTGCACTTTTAGGGGAATTCCTTGTTCGAAGGCTATCAATGCTTGATCAATGGGACAAGCATCAGGTAGTTGGGTTAGAGACAATGTGGGAGTATGACTGAGAGCAATCCCCCTGTCCTTGCTGATGAAACACTTCTCCATCGTCACCTCCACTCAGCAGGCCCCTTCCTGCCATCATTCACCTGTGGCCTGAGTCCTTTGGCACTCCTGGGCTTAAGGTGGGTCCATTATTAGCAGCAGCCACCTCATCCCTGGTAGCTGCACCAAGCAATAAAGAGCTGTTGGATCCCGATTAGCCATCAGCTCTTGTGACAGGAGGTGCACATTCTGTCCCCAAAGTCCTTGATCGCAGGAAGACTACTGGCCAGTTAACTGCCTACTTGGAACCTAGTAAGACGGGCTTTCCCAAAAAGACAACAGCTTTGGTGTCTCGTTTACTCACTATCCAGCAAACAATACTCCCACAGTCCAGATGAAATTTCATCAATGTCTTTCAGCATTCGAATTGTATCATCAAACCGTGATCATTCCTACCTGGTGTGAAAACTTTGGTCAGATGGATGGCAGAACAGGCTGGTAAAAATAACCATAGTTATTTCTCATAGGCCCTGTTTTCACCTAACAGAGGTTAAATTCTCTCCATTAAGACACTGTCTCTCAAATCATGTCAAAGTAATTCTCCAACCATTGAGTTAAGAGAATAATTATAATTTGTTCAAGCCAACAGTCTGCGATGTCCTCTGAATACATTGTTATATTGGTGTCTTTTAATAGACTCTGGATATCAATTATTCTCAATTTATTCTGAGTTATTAATGTTTCCACAGACCAACAGCAGGACAATTAACTGGAGTAAAATGAGCACAGTAGTCAACAATATCTAATTATATTTAACATTTCACACCATGTAATAAACTCCAGAAAACGTTGTTGGAATGAATCCATTCAGTAAAGGGAACATTGCATCCTCTTCATGTATTGCACTATTTCTTTCGCTTCCAGTAGTACACCCAGGTTTTGTAACACTTGCAATTTATGAATGTTTCTCACATTCTGATCTCCTGTAACACAACTTTTACCTTCTTTATTCTTTCAAGGTATGTGTCTGTCGCTGGCAAGGTGAACATTTCTGGTCTATCCCTGATGGCCCTGAACTGAATGACTTGTTCAGGCATTTCAGCAGGCAGTTAAGAGTCAACCACAGTATGGATCCAGAGTCATATGTAGGCCAGGCCAGGTAAGGATGGCAGATTTCTGCCCTAAAGGACATTAAGGTATTAGAGAACCAGATCGGCTTTTTATTACAATGACACTTCATGGTCACCTTCACTGAGATTAGCTTTATATTCCTGATTGTATTAATTGAATTTAAATTCCATTATGTTACAGTGAGATTTGCATCCAATTTTCTATATTATTGATTCAAAGCCAGTAACACCTTGGATTCAGCGCTCTATCTGATGAAATTGTCCATGTGATACAATGAGGTAGACTTTGAAGTCTCCTAACCAGCAGAAATGAGGTGATGCCAAGAGAATGGTGGGCTTGTACATATGAAGTTTAGAAGAATGAGAAGATTTTATTTAAACATATAAAATTCCTAGGAAGCTTGACAAGGTTGTTGCAGAGAAATTGTTTCCCCTTGTGGAAGAGTCTTGATCCACAGAACATAATCTCAGAGTAAACGATAGCCCAATTAAGACAGAGGTGAACTGAAATTTTTTTCTCTCAGAGTAATGAATCAATAGAAATTACAGTGAAAGCAGCCCAGTCCATCTTGAAAACTAGCCTTCCTTCCATTGACTCCATATATACTTTCAGTTGCATTGGCAAAGCAGCCAACATAATCAAAGACCCCTCCCACTCCAGTTATACTCTCTTCTGTCCTCTTCCAATGGGCAGAAGATACAAAAAAAAATCCCAACAGATTCAAGAACAGCTTCATCACTGCTGTTATCAGACTTACGAACAGACCCCTCATATTTTAGAGTTGATCTCTCTCTGCATCTTCTCTGTAGCTGTAATACTATATTCTGCATTCTGTTCTATTATCCTGATATACTTATGTAAGGTCTGATTTGTCTGGATAGCATGCAAAACAATGCTTTTCACCATATTTCAGTGACAATAATAAATCAAATTGATTCAAATCAAATCACATACTTAATAAATGCTGCGAATCTTACAAAACATTGCTTTGACAATTATTCTCATTTGCCAATATGACTGAAGCTTACTTATTAGCACAGCAAATAAAAAATGCATGACAGATGAAACATAATGTTGATAAATAGGAGGTTATCCATTTTGGTCACAAAAACAGAAAGACAGTGTATCATCTAAATTGCGATACATTGGGAGAGAGGGAGGTGTAATGAGACCTGGGTGTCCTTGTACACCCATCACTGAAAATAAGCTTGCAGGTGTAGCAGGTGGTGAAGAAAGCAAATGGTATGTTGGCTTTCACGCTAGAGAACTTGCATACAAGTCCAGGGATTTATTGCTGCAACTGTACAGGGCAGTGGTGAGACCATAATTGGAGTATTGTGCACAGTTCTGGTCTGCTTATCTGAGAATGAATATTTTGGTGATTAAAAAGTTCAATTAAGGTTGTCTGACCGATTCCTGTGACAGCAGGGCCAGTGCATGGAGAGAGATTGGTTCAGTTAGAATTATATTCACTGGAATTGAGAAGAATGAGGTGGGACTCAAAGAAACACTTAAAATTGTAGCAGAATTAGGCCGGGTGAATGCAGTGAGGATGTTCTTGACGACTTGAGAGTTCAGAACCGGGTGTTACTGTCTAAGGGTATGGGGTAGGCCATTTTGTTTGTTAATACATTGGAGTTGTGTAATAAGTTTGAAAATTTTTTATCTTTCTACCCGTAGGATTTGTGTATGAACATCACCCGGATTGATGAGAGAAAAGCATAGATTTTCAAATCAGCTTTAAGTGATGCTGATGTGAACAAATCTATTTTCAACACATTAACACCAAGGCTAAAGTGACACTAAGCGCAAAGTGTGGTTACTATCCTAATCTGGCAGCATGGTTACAATTTACTCCT
This sequence comes from Rhincodon typus, assembly GCF_021869965.1. NCBI lineage: Eukaryota > Metazoa > Chordata > Chondrichthyes > Orectolobiformes > Rhincodontidae > Rhincodon > Rhincodon typus. The sequence goes on along the minus strand of NC_063333.1, from coordinate 41,888,202 downwards.
GATTATCTCAGCATTCCTGTTTTCCCATAGTAAGTGGAGATAGATTCTTACCCTTAGTGCAATGAAAATCAGGTGGGTTCTGTAAAAGAGACAACAAGGTGCAGGGCTGGATGAACACAGCAGGCCAAGCAGCATCATAGGAGCAGAGAGGCTGACGTTTCGGGCCTAGACCCTTCATCGGT
>NC_063333.1:41863303-41887620 GCF_021869965.1 Rhincodon typus | reverse complement strand
GGTCTAGGCCCGAAACGTCAGCCTCTCTGCTCCTATGATGCTGCTTGGCCTGCTGTGTTCATCCAGCCCTGCACCTTGTTGTCTCGGATTCTCCAGCATCTGCAGTTCCTACTATCTCGGGTTCTGTAAAAGGTTGTCTACTCAGTTAACCACCTAGGCTGCAAGGGTGGAATCCATTCTGTCGTATGTAGCAACACATTTAATTCCAGCACATCTGTAACTCAGCTTGTAGGAGAATGACATCCATAACCTGGCTTCTTGTGTTCACACTATTAAAATGAGCACCCTTATGCTAGTGGCAGAATCACTGTCCAGAAAGAGAGACATTCAATTTTAACAAACCTGTTCTCCATTTGAAAAAGAGCAAAGGTTATTCTCTGTTCCCTGTTCATCATTCCTCCTAAAAACAAGTGCTGCAGAAATCCAAGCTTCTTCCAACAGACCCAAAAATCCAAAGAAGTATTCTGTTTTGCCTATTACCCTTCCATTGAAAACACATTCCTGCCAGAAATACTTACATTGCTCCCCTTTATATTTTAATGTTGCCCCCAGGGTTGGGGCTGTCTCCAACAGCTGCTCTGCAATATAAATGCAGTAGATGTCACTACTTTGGTTAAAAAAAATCAATTTGCGGATTTGAATGGCTTGTGATCAGTGTCATTTTTACTATTCAGGTTCACTGCACAATGTAGTCAATTGTTCAACTTAGAATCTCAAGAGTGAACCTTTAATATTATGGTAAATGGAATGCCAGTTATAATGTTCATTTTTATAAATCCTTCATTTTGTTTTTATTAAAAAGTCTTTGGTGTTTGTAATTTCAATTCTGATATTTAGAACTGACATTAGCTCTCTTAACATTTACCTGATAAAATGTAACTCACTTGAAAAAATCAATTTGGAACACAGCTGGAAACCATGGCAATGAATGACATATGGTTCTTGTGGACACTATTAGCCTCAGGTAAAATAACCATGTGTATTCCAGAGAGACGTGCCTGAGCTGTATAAAATTTGCTGATGACTAAGTGCTGATATTTCTCACAGATAACATTTGAAGGGGTCGATTTTTTCTGGTTTGATGGAGCTTATAGCTTTTAATGATTTCAGCCTGCAAGAAAAGCGCATGGGTTCTGTGATTTTCATGTTGTTACTTGTAGTTGCAAATAAATGAGAATTTGGGCAACAAAAGCACAAATTGCTGTAAAATCCCAGAAGGTTTGGTAGCATCTGAGAAGAGAAATTAGAGTTAATGTTTTGGGTCTGGTGACCCTTCCTCAGAATGTTAACTCTGATTTCTCTTCACAGATGCTGCCAGACTTGCTGAGTTTTTCCAGCATCTTCTGTTTTTGTTTCTGATTTACAACATCCACAATTCTTTCGGTTTTTATTGAAAATTTGGACAACTTTGACTTGGCACATTTTCCTTGCACCCCCTGGACTTGAACTACATCATATCCTATGAAAAACTTTTATAGATAGCTATGCATTATTACCTTTTAAAATTTTGCTTGTTTTCTGAAGAATTATAAAGCATTTCTCAAAGATGCACTTTTCTCCATGATCCAGAGGTGCACTCTGAATGAGGCCTACACTTGAAGAGATTGTGTCATTCAGGATTAACAATTAACAGTAACAACCAATAATTAACAGTAACAACCCGTGGCTTTAACCTCACACCTGAGCTTTAAATAGATACATCCTATTTTTTCAGGTACTTGGCCCATAGTCAAGTTATTGACCCCTCTAATATGGGGAAAAGTTTCTTCCTATCTATCCTGTACTCAGAACTTTGCTTATCTCATTTGGATCCCCCTTCAGCCTTCTTTGCACGGAGAAGAACAATACCAGTCTAACTGTTCTCTGTTCAAATTTCAATTGCCCTATCCCAGGCAACGTCCTGGTGGATCTCTTCTGCACTCTATCTAGTGCAATTACATCCTTCTATAGAGTGACGATCAGAACTGCACACAGTACTCTAGCTGTGGGTTAACTAACATTGCACACAGGTCCATCAAAACCTATTTGCTCTTGTATTCCATATCTTGGCTAATAAAAACAAATATCTCAATCACCTTCTAATCATCCTACCTACCTATCCTGCTGTCTTCAAGGATTTGTGGACGTGTGAACCAAGGTCCCTCTGATTCTCTGTACTTCCTAGGGCCCTACCATTCAACACATATTCCATTTTTAAAAATGCATCACCTCACACTTTTCAGGAATAGTTTCTACTTCCACTGTTCAGTCCATCTGCCCACTCTGTCTATATCATCCTGCAGTCCAATGCTTTTCTATTCACCGCAAATTTCGATTTCATCTGTGACATGACTGACCATACCTCCTACATTCATGTCTATATCATTAATGTACACACCAAACAGCAAAGGGACCACTACTGATCCCTGTGGTATGCCTCTGGATACTGGCTTCAAGTCACAAAAACATCCTTCAATCATCAACCTCTGCTTCCTGCCATTCAGCTAATTTTAGATCCAATTTCCCAAATTGCTCTGAATCCCAAAGGCTTTAAGCTTCTTGTCAAAAGCCTTACTGAAGTCGATGTAGACTATTTTGGCTGTATAACCCCCATCTACAAACCTAGTCACCTCCTCAAAAAATTCAACAAAAAATTATGAGACACGATCTCCACCTTACAAAGCCTTGCTGACTATCCTTCATTAGACCTTGCGTTGCCAAGTGGAGATGAATTCTGTTTCTCAGAAGTTTTTCCAATGGTTTTCCTGTCACAGATGTTATACTGAAAACCAAAAAAACTGCAGATACTGTAAATCAGGAACAGAAAAGTCACTGGAAAATCTCAGCAGGTCTGGCAGCACCTTTGAGGAAAAATCAGAGTTAATGTTTCGGGTCTGGTGACCCTTTCTCAGAACTCTGAAATGTTAACTCTGATTTTTCTTCACAGATGTTAGACTGACTGGCTTATAGTTTCCTAGTTCATCCCTACCCTCCTTCTGGAGTAATGTCTCACGTTAGCTGACTTCCAGTCCTCTGACACTCCTCCTGTGGCCAAAGAGGATTTGAAAATTAATTGCAGCGGCCTTGCAATCTCTTCCCTTACCTCCCACAGAGGCCTTGGATTCATCTAATGATCCAGGATAGCATTAAACTCCATCAGGATAACTGTTCAATTTCACCAGATTTTTCCACCGTACAACAATTCTGTATTACTCATCAGCTGGCTGCCGTTGGCATTAAACCTGAGGGAGAGGAATGTTACAAGTTCAGAGGCAGACGAAAATAAGTGGTGTGGAAAACTGAGGCACTAAATATCACAAGGTGGAATCTGAGTGACATGGGCAATGGTGAGATGTGTGGCAGAATGGGATGACAAGTATGGCAAGCTTATCTTGACATCAGCAGTGTCTCTTGCTACCCTGTTTGCTTTTCAGAAGTGACATGGTGAGAGACTTGCTAGGCAGTGGGGAGATTTGACAAGGGCTAATACTTGTTAAACACCTTGTTAATTCTACAAGTCACTTCATTAAAATTTAGGCACCCATTTTATCACAGGTGTCAAGCAAGTTCGATGTCAGGAAAGCTTGGGAAGGAAATTAGAGCAAGAATCTGATGGATGATTATTGTAATGCAAGGAGTACGCTATGTGCTCAGGGACACACACAGCTCATGTACTGATCCAAGCTGCATCTCTGGGTTGATCACTCACTTTCATTACACTCACTCACTTTGAGCCTCCTGGCATGGCTACAGCATCCCTGCCTTGAATTACCTTACATTTTCCCATACTGGCCCCTTCACCAAAAGCACTACACTCAAATTACTACTTCTTGGATTGCCTTTTAATGTGGACATCAAGCCAGGAAGCTTGCTATGGTTTTCAGCAGGTCTCTGTCTAGTCAAGAGAGATAGTCAAGGATTCCCAGCCCAGTAACTCAAGGCCAACATTCAATATCAGTCCAGGCCTTCCTTGAGGTGGTCAATCAGGAATCAATGCTCAAAAGAAGTGAGGAGCCAAATGACGGCAACACCTTGATATTTTTTTCTGCTCTGCTCTGGGCTGTTTTCCTTCTGGAATGAGAGAAAGGCAGGTATTATGGGAGATTACAGTAAGTGGTGCAGCTATTACTGGTGGTGTAGATGGGGAGATGTCTCAGATGAGTGAATAAGCAGTGCAGAGGGCATGCAGAGTGATGGTGAATTATTAATGTTTATGGGTCCATATATTATAAAGGAAACTCAAGTTAATTGAGAAGAGTCAACATGGTTTCCTCAAAGGGGAATCATGTTTAACCAATTTAGTGGAGTTCAGAGCAATATGCACTGTGTATAAAGGGGATCCTGTAGATGTACTGTATTTGAATTTCTAGAAGATATACAATAATGTGCCACATCAAAGGTTATTGTGGAAAATAACAGTTTACCGTGTAGGGAGTGACTCATTGGCATGGGTAGAAGAGTTGCTGATTGGCAGAACACCAAGTATGATAAATGAGTCTTTGTCTGATTGGCTGGATATGGTGAGCAGAGCCCAGCAAGAGTCTATGCTGAGGCCTCAGCTTTTTACAATTTACATCAATGATTCAGATGAGAGGACAAAAGCACAGTATCTAAATTTACAGATGACACCAAGATAGGTAGGACAATATGAAGTGAGCAAGACATAAGGAAATTGCAGATGGACATAGATAGGTTGAATGCATGTATTAACATCTGACAGATGGAGTACAATGTGGGAAAATTTAAAGTTATTCACTTTGGCAAGAGGAATGAAAAAGCAGAGCTTTACTTAAATGGAGAATGACTGCAGAATTTTGAGGTGAAAGGAATGTAGGTTTTCTAATGCGTGAATCACATAAAGTTGGTACAGCACATAATCGAGAAGGCTAATGAGATGCTATCCTTTATTACAAGAGGAATTTAACATAAAAGTAAAGATGAAAACAGAAATTGCTGGAAAAAACTCAACATGGACAAAAGAGCTAAATTCTGGAGGTGAGGTGAGAGTGACTGCCCTCAACATCAAAGCGACATTTTACTGAGTATGGCATTGAGGAGCCCTGGAAAAACTGGAATCAATGGGAATTAGGGGGGAATCTCTTCAATGATTGGAGTCATACCTGGCACATATGAGGATGGTTATGGCTGTTAGAGGTCAGTCATCTCGGTACCAGAACATCTCTGCAGGAGTTCCTCAGGATAGTGTCCTAGGCCCAACCTTCTGCAGCCACTTCCTCAATGACCTTCCCTCCATCATAAGGTCAGAAGTCAGGATGTTTGCCAATGATTGCACAATATTCAGCACCATTCATGACTCTTCAGGTACTGAAGCAGTTCATGTTCATGAACAATATCCAGGACTGGGCTGAGAAGTAGTAAAAAACATTTGGGCTACACAAATGCCTGGCGATGACCATGTCTAATAAGAAACAAAATAACAACTGCCCTTTGACAATCGATGGCATCACCAACACCAATTTTCATGCTATCAACATCATAGGGCTTACTATTCATCAGATTGAATTGAACTAGACTAGCCATATAAATACTGTGGCAACAAGACCATGTCAGAGGCTAGGAATCCTATAGCAAGAACTCACTACCTGACTTCCCAATGCTTGTCCACCATCAACAAAAGTCAGAAATGTGATGGATTACTCCAGACTTGCCTGGATGGGTGCAGCTCCAACAACCCTCAAGGAGCTTGACACCATCCAGGACAAAGCAGCCTGCTTGACTGGCACAAACATCCACTCCCTCCTGCAATGATACGTAGTTGCAGCAGTAGTAACACTGTGTGTCATCTACAAGATGCACTGCAGAACGCAGGGATTTGGAAACAACAATGAGAATTTTAATTATTTTCCAGCTTCGAACTGTGTGCAATATATAATGTTAATGAAATCGCTCAGTAATCTTAACACTAGAAATGCAATTTGAACATTTCTTACATTTAGAAATTGCAAAAATGAATCATGAATTGAAGTTAAGGATTAATTATTCAATGCTTAGAAGATTGCTTAAGCTTCTTCTTTCTGTGCCAAACATAATTTATAATTAGTCATTCGTTTTCTAATAACAAAGTGTATCACTATACTCCAAAGAGATTGGATAGTTCATAACTGCAGTCTTTGGTAAGCTATTTATAATTCAGTCAAATTTAGGAAAATTAGGTGTGACAGCATCTCGTATAAAAATAATTGATTATAATACTCTATAGTCTGTCAAAGCTTCGAGAGATACTGGTTGCCTTAGTTATACCCTCCAGGCATGCAAAATAATAATGTTTAGAATGATAATAAGAATAGCTGGCTCTCTGAAGAGTCTGTTGCAGTAAACATGTACAGGTACCTGAAGAACAAATCAATCTAAAAGACGACATCATAGGATTATTAAAATCTGCAGAGATAGTGGATACATTCAACGTGATCTTTATAGATAATCTATAATCTGAAGGCATCACAGAACAGTGAATGGGAAAGTTGCAAACGTAACACTGCTGGTCAAGAAATGAGGGATATATAGGTCAATTAATCTGGTATCAAGTGTCAGCATAATGTTGCAATGTATCATTAGGTAATGAGTTATGGGGCACTGTATTACTGCAGACAGTAAAGGACACCAGTTCTTACATTATGAGTGGCTTTCATACCACATTGACACATCTGGCCTGCATGTGCAATTGCAGCATGGCACATCCTGAAATATCTTGCTGAGGCCAATAGCATGATAATCTGGAGCTTTTTGAACTCACTACTCTAGCTGATACCATCCGTTAAACTTACAAAGCCAAATACATTTAGCAATAGGAAACATTTTGATTTGATTTGATTTATTGTTGCCACATGTACCTAAGTACAGTGAAAAGTTTTGTTTTGTGAGCAGTACATAGCAAACATGAGTTAGGAAGTGGAGGTTGAACCCTTCTGATAATAAAAATTGAAACACAAGCCCCCAAGCTGTTATGGTGGGAGTAAGGTCCCCTTGTAATAATTAAACCTGAAACACCCAGAGAAGCTCGCCTCGCCTGTTAAACTCTTATGGAGAAAGGGAGGTTAAATGAAAGAAAATCCCTGATATTTACTTTATAAGTAACAAGTAACAATTTATTTATATAACCCTAAAAGTGAACAAATTTACAGAATTATGAACAAACTGAACAATTCACCCTTAACTACTAACTATTCCCTAACTGAACTAAATTCTACAGGTATGCTGTTCCAATAAACACAATTCCCACTTACAGAAACCCAATAATAAGAAAATAAATTAAAACTTAATCTCTAAAGTCTCCATTCCTTTCTTCTGTTGTTCTCAAGACATAAACATCTTTCTTCCACTGATCTGGCTGTCAGGGATGTTTTCTCTGTGAAGTCTTCTGTGAGGACTGTTAGCTAGAAGTGCCATGGCATTTTTTTATGGATAGATGGTGCTTTATTAGGGAGTGTAGCAGCTTCTGTGAGAGCTGGTGGTTTGCTCTCCCACTGATTTTCAAAACCCTCTTCTTATATACCTTGGATGACACATCAATTTGTTAGAATAGCATTGGTCCAGGGTTGTTAAAACCATCAGATTTAAATTCAATTAGCTTTCAATCGCTAAGTGCTTGGATTGAGTGAATTGGCTGATTCCAACTAGTTGCCAAAGCATCAAAACAAGCCTAAGGTTTCCAATCACACAGCCAATTGATACATGTTTCAATTTTAGAACTGTCTGTACCCCTTCAGCTGCTCAGATACATTTTTTTCTGTATAAATCTGTAAGCTTAGAAAAGCATTTTACCTCTTAAAGGAGTCACGCACTCTTCTATCTTATCATTCTTTTACAAATTCTAGCTTCCTGCCTTCCAATTCATGATTACTCTACACAACTTTATAACACAAGGACATTTAGATCATAGGGTACTTAGATAGAGTGAGGCATACAAGGTCATGTCTGCACAGGAGGTACACAAAGCAAGATCATCATTAGTTTGGAATTAAAGAGCTCCATTCAGCAGTCTAATTACAGCAGAGAAGAAGTTCTTGAACCTGTTGGTATGGGTATTCAAACTTCAGTATCTTCTGCCTGACAGAATAGGTTAGAAGAGAATATTACCGGAGTGGGAGGGGTCTTTGATGTTGGCAGCTTTTCTGCAGCAGTAAGAAGTATAAATGGAGCCCACAGATGGGAAGTTGGCTTCCGTGATGGTCTGGGCTGTGCACACCACTTTCTGTAGTTTCTTATGGTCCTGGGCAGAGCAGTTGCCATACTAGGCCATTATGCACTTGGACAGAATACTTTCTGTGGTGCATCTGTAAATGTTGGTGAGGGTCCTTTGTACATGCCGAAATTCCTAAGCCGCCTGAGGAGGAAGAGGTGTTGTTGTGCCTTCTTAACCATCATATCGATATGGGAAGTCCAGGACAGGTTGACAGTTATCGTCACTCCGAGGAATTTGACACTCTCTACCCTCTCCACCTCAGCTCCGTTGATGTAGTTGAGGGTGTGACCTCCAGCTTTCTTTCTGAAATCAATGATCAGTTCTTTTGTTTTGCTGATGTTGAGAGAGAGATTGTTGTCATTGCACCATGACATGAAGCACTCTATCTCTTTCCTGTATTCTGACTCATCATTGTTTGATAGTTGGTCTACAATGGTGGTGTCATCAGCAAACTTGTAGATGGCATTCATATGGAGTATGGCTACCCAGGCATGGGTGTACAAGGAGCATAGTAGGGGGCTGAATATGCATCCTGCCCAATTCATTACACCAGGATCTTTCCAGTCTACAGCAGGAGATATCTACAACATCCCTTGGTTTGCCACCTGCTGCTGAGAAACCAAAGAAGAAACCGAAGCTCTTTATGTCAGGAATAGAAACTCACAAGTGCTGTCTGAAAAGGGAGAAACAAAACAGAGCGTGCTCACGGTTTTGCCAGGACCATGTGCTTTGACATGGTGCAGGGAGCTATCAACAAGTATTAGAGGAGGGAAATATTGCTTCACTTGCACAGGGCTTTGAGATTATACCTAGAATGCCATGTAGCTTTGTTCTTTTTACCAAGAAAAGCTTTCTTGCCTGTGAGGGCGTGTACAAAGTTTACTGAATAATTGCTGGGATGGGTCGTCTGTTCTTTTGGTAGAAATTTAGTAGAATTCATCCATACACACTTGGTTTTAGAAGAATAGAAGGCAATTTCAATGAAAGATATAAGATTCTCAGTAGGCTTGACAAGATTGAAAGGCTGTATAGCTTCAGTTTAAAGGGTTAGCCATTTCACTTAGATGGTTGTGAATCTTTCAAATTCTCTATTGTAAGACCATAATAAGACCATGAGATGTAGCAGTAGAAGTAAATTTTTCAGTTCATCGAGTGAGCTCTGCTTTTCAGTGAGATCATGGCTGATTTGATAATCCTCAACTCACTTTCCTGCTTTTCTCCATAACCCTTGATTTCTTTACTGATTAAATATTTGTCCTTCACAGCCTCGAATATATTTCATGATTCAGTCTCAATAGCCCTCTAGTAGTAAAGAATTTCATAAATTCACTACCTTCTGAGAGAAGAAATTCCTTCACATCTCTGCCATAAATGGCAACTTCTTACTCTGAGATTATGCCCTCTGGTCATAGACTTTCCCAAAAGGATTAATAAACTTCCTGCATCTACCTATCAAGTTCTCTGAGAATCATGTATATTTCAATAAAGGCCCCCTGTCATTTTTCTAAGTTCCAACAAGTACAGGCCTAATCTACTCAACCTCACCTCATAAGACTGTTCCTGCATATTTGGTATCAGCTAAGTGAACTTTCTGAACCTTCAATATCAGTATATCTTTCCTTAGGTAAGGGCCCTAAAACTTTTCACAGTATTCTAGCTGTGGTCTGATGAGTGTTTTGTATAGTTTTAACAAGATTCCCTACTTTATACTCTATTCCCTTTGAAGTAAAGGCCAACAATCCATTTGAACTTGCATGCAAGCTTTTAGACATTGATGCATGAGGATTCCCATATTGATAGGGGTTCTATCCTGTTCAACAGGGAATTATACTCTGGTGAGCTTAACATCGGCAGTGGGAAAAATTCACAAATCCATTGTCAAGGATTTTATAGTAAAGCATTTAGAAAGCAATGGCAGGATCGGACAGAGTCAGTATGGATTTATGAAGGGGAAACCATACTTGACAAAACTGATGAAGGGTCTAGGCCCGAAACGTCAGCCTTTCTGCTCCTATGATGCTGCTTGGCCTGCTGTGTTCATCCAGCTCTGCACCTTGACAAAACTGTTCGAATTCTATGAAGATGTAACTAGTATAGTTGACAAGGGTGAGTCACTCGATGTAGTATATTTGGACTTCCAGAAAGCATTTATCAAAAGTCCCACATAAGAGATTAATGTACAAGATTAAAGCGCATGGGATTGATGGAAGTGTATTGAGATGGATAGCAAACTGGTTGGCAGAGAGAAAACAAAGAATAGGAATAAATGGGTCCTTTTCAAATTGGTAAGCAGTAACTAGTAGGGTGCCACAGGGATCAGTGCTGGAACCCAGCTACTCACAATGTATTTTAATAATTTGGATGAGGGAACAAAGTGTAACATCTCCAAGTTTGTAGATAATACCAAGTCGGGTGGGAGGGTGAACTGCGACAAAGATGCAGAGATCCTTCAGCATGATCTCAACAGGTTGGGTGAGTGGGCAAATCAATGGCTGATGCAGTATAGTTTGGATAAATGTGAGGTTATTCACTTTGGAAGCAAAAACAAGGTGGCAGATTATTAACTGAATGGCTGTAAGTTGGGAGAGGGGAGAGTACAGTGGGACCTGGGCATCCTTGTGCACCAGTCACTGAAGGTAAGTATGCAGGTGCAGCAGGCGGTAAAGAAGGCAAATGGTACGTTGGCCTTCATCGCGAGAGATTTCGAGTGCAGGAGCAGGGATGTGTTGTTGCAGTTATACAGGGCCTTGGTGAGGCCACACCTGGAATATTGTGGGGAGTTTTGGTTCCTTTTCTGAGGAAGGATGCTCTTGCTCTCGAGAGAGTGCACGTTTACCAGGCTATACTGGGGATGGTGGGTCTGACATATGAGGAGAGACTGACTAGGTTGAGGTTGTTTTTGCTGGAGTTCAGGCGAACAAGGGAGGATCTCAGAGAGACATATAAAATTCTAACAGGACTGGACAGAGTAGATGCAGGGAGGATGTTCCCGATCGTGGGTGTGTCCAGATCCAGAAGTCACAGTATGTGGATTCGGAGTAGATGATTTAGGATGGAGATGAGGAGACATTTCTTCACCCAAAGAATGGTGAGCCTGTGGAAGTCATTACCACAGGAAGGAGTTGATGCCAGAACATTGCATGTATTGAAGAGGCATCTAGATATAGCACTTGGGGTGAATGGGATCAAAGGTTATGGGGAGAAAGCAGGATTAGGCTATTGAGTTGGATGATCAGCCATGATGAATGGTGGAGCAGGGTCAAAGGGCCGAATGGCCACCGCCTGCTCCTAACTTCTGTGTTTCAATGTTCTATGTTAATCCTGTTCTTGCTTCCTATGTTTTTATGTTTCTAATGGAAACAGCAATCTTAAAATGGAAGTAATATTTTGAAGCAGCTTTCCAGTGTCACTGGTGATTGAATCTGTAAAGTTTTCAATAATTTAAACTGCAGAAATAAATTCAAGCCTGCTGCATATTTATGAACAGATACTGTTATTGCACATTTCAACTCCGTCAAAAATTGAATTTTTCTCCTACATTTTTAAGATTGTGAAAATGTGTTTCTCTGTTACAATGAAGAACCTGCGAGCTAAAAATGCTGTTTCAAGGTATGCTTAATGTTTCATATGACATTGTTTTCTTCACCTTTTGAATTGAGTCACTGAACTTTTTAAAATAAATAGGCCAATGTCTGTTAAAAATACACCCACATATATTTCATGTAAACATGTTAAGCCTTCACCCAGTATTAGATATCAGCCTTAGTTCAGTGGCAATTCTCACTTTCTCCCTCTCTCTGTATCCGAAAGTTTTGAAAACTTTTCCCATTCCATGTGTTAGCATGTTATCTCTATTGAGTCTCTAGAGCTTTATTGAGAAGGAACTACATTGTCAGAGATGCTGCCTATTTGTTGGACTTCCTTTGAAATTGTTAAATATTTTTGTCCAGCTTTTCCAACAAATTCAGATTTTGTTTCTGATTTCTGGCATCCACTGTTTTTTTGGTTTGTGGTTAAATATTTTTAGGTATACTTTCACATGATGTGGGCATCACTGATAAGGCCAGCATTTATTTGTCATCTCAGTTTGCTCTTGAGAATGTGGTGATGAGCCGTCTCCTTGAACCACTACAGTCCATCCAGTGTAGGTACTTTGTGAGTGAGTAACTACAGTGAGTTGCTTTGTCCATTGTTCAGCTCCTCGAATGTTGTTGCAGCTGTACTCATCTAGGCAAGTGAAGAATATTCTACCAGGGTCTTGACTTGTACCTTGTAAATGGTGGTCAGGCTTTGTAAAGTGAGGAGCTGAGTTACTTCTCTCAGAATTCCCAGCCTCTAATTTGCATCATAATTACATAAAAATCGAAGGAGCTGCGGATGCTGTAAATCAGGAACAAAAACAGAAGTTGCTGGAGAAGCTCAGCAGGTCTGGCAGCATCTGTGAAGAAAAATCAGAGTTAACATTTCAGGTCCAGTGACCCTTTCTCAGAATTACTGGGGCATTTTGCTGTTGATTGAGAATAGACTGATGGGGCTGTAATTGGCCTCCTTGGATTTGTCCTGATTTTTGTGGACAGGACACAATCTGGGCAATTTTCCACATTATTGAGTAGATGCCAGAGTTGTGACCATATTGGAACAGTTTGGGTAAAGGTGCAGTTTATACTGGAACACAATCTTCAGTATTACTGGCATAGCCTGTGTATTAACCAGTGCCGTAAGGCCATAACACACAGGAGCAGAAGTAGGTCATTCACCCCATCAAGTCTGCTCTGCCATACAATGAAACCAAGGCCTTCAGTCATTTCTTAATATTATGCAGAATGAATCAAGTTTGCTGAAGACTGGTGTCTGTGATGCTGGGGACCTCAGAAGAAGGCTGAGGTGGAATACCCATCTAACACATCTGGTTGAAGATACACGCATAAGATCTCTAGGCATAATTTGATGAAGAGCAGAGAAGTTTCCATCATTCCCTGGGCAACATTTAGACTTCAACACCCCCAAAACAGTCTAATTGAACATTTAGGAGCAAATTACTGTAGATGCTGGATCTGAACTGAAAACAAATGCTGGAGATCACAACGGGTCAGGTAGCATCCATGGAGAACAAGCAAGCTAATGTTTTCAGCCTGGATGACTCTTCAACAGAGCTGAAGTGAAGTGTGGAGGGGACAGCATTTATGCATTAATAGGAGTGGGGGTTGGAGTGATGGGGGAGAAAGAATGTTGATATTTCAGATTAAGTGATTGGAATGGTGTGTCTAACTGCCTGACTGGAAAGAACAGACAGTCCCACTGAGCTGGGGGGAGGGGAGAGGGTGACAGAGAATGTAACAAGCAAAGCTTAAAGAAAGGGAAGGAATGGGTATACAATTTGAAGGTGTTGAACCCAGAATTTTGAGCCCAGAATTTTGTAATCTGCCTTGAATGAAGATGAGATGTTGTCCCTCCAGTTTGTGCTGTGATTCACTGCAGCATTACAGCATGCTGAGGACAGACAAGTGTGAGAGTAAATGAGAGCAGGACGCTGTGTTAAAATGACTGGAAGGTTGGGGTTATGCTTGCATATGGACCGGAGGTGTTCTGCAAAGCAGTCATCCAATTTGCGTTTGGTTTCTCCAATGTACAGCACGCCATATTGGGTGCAGCAAATATAATACACAAGATTGGAGGAGGTACGGGTGAAATGCTGCATCACCCGGAAAGACTGTTTAGGCCCTTGGATGGTGAGCAGGGAGGAGGTGAAGGGGCAGGTGTTGTACCTCCTGCGGTTACATGGGAAGGTGCTTTGGGAAGTGGGGTGTGGAGTTGGTGGTCAAATAATGGACTGGAGTGTCCCGGAGGGAACGATCCCTGCAAAATGCAGACAGGGAGGTGAGGGGAAAATGTGTTTGGTGGTGCCATTCTGCTGGAGTTGTCTGAAATGGCAGAGAATGATCCTTTGAATGCGGAGGCTGGTGGGATGAAAGGTGAGGACAAGGGAGACGCGATCATGCTGTCGTGAGTGATGGGAAGGGGTAAGGGCGGAAGCACGGGTGATAGGTCAGATGCGGTTGAAGGCCCTATCAACCACAGTGGGCAGGAAACCATGGTCATGGAAGAAGAAAGTCATGTCAGCAGTGCTGTTTTGGAAGGTGGCATCATCCGACTAGATGTGGCGTAGGATAAGGAACTGGGAGAATGGGATGGAGTCCTTGCAGGACGTGGGATGTGATAAGCTGTAGTGCAGGTAGCTATGGGAGTCAGTGGCTTTGGAATGAATGGCAGTGGACAGTTTCTTCCCTGAAATGGTGACAGAGAGGTCAAGGAAAGGAAGAGAAGTGTCAGAAATGGACAATGTGAAAGTTACAGAGGGGTGGAAATTGGAGGCATTATGAGACATGCTTGCAAGTCTCAGTCAGAATAATCAGTGGGACGATATCAAAACGAAATGCAATTACAGAGCAACTTGGATAAGTTTTCAGTTCCTTATTGAGTGGATGCTCATAATTCTGTTGTACAAATCCTTGATTGTTTTAATCAATCTGGCCATGTCAATGATGCACCTCCATAACAGGTAGAACTTGAACCTCAACATTCTGTCCCTATCACCACACATTTTGTTCTTCTTGCCACCCTCCTCTCTTTCACATGCTCTCTAACTTTTCCCAATTCTGATATAAAGTTTTTGAGCAGAGTCACTTACTCTGCTTCTTTCTTCACAGGCATATCCTGACTAAATGACTGTTTTCAGCATTTTCTGCTTTTATTTCTGTTTTCCAGCACTCACAACTTTCACGTTATGCGATTAATGTTGTGGATGGGGAGAACTCCAGATGAGGCTACAAACCTGGAGTAAGTAGAGAGCCTAGAGCTGAGGTGTGGAGAGAATGGGGTCAGGGTAAGAGAAGGGAATGTCTGAATCTTAGGATGTGTCTGATTTTGGGAGTGGAGTTTGAATCATGGTGATGGAATTCTTAAATGAATGAATGCAGCCTGATCTTTGAGGCTTGCATGAATAGATTATCCTGGAGAGCAGTGCTGTCGAGATGATCTGTTTAGAGATCAGGTCAAGGATGGTGATCCTTGGGGTGAAATCAGCAGCTGAGAGGAGACCTGCTCATGAATATCATTTGTATTATTTTCTGCAAACTTCACCATTGCAAAGGAGGGAATGGGATGGTGGAGGCTCCTTGAGGAAGGTTTCTGAAGATTAAATGGATGTAATGATTTGAAGGGAAATGTCTATAAATAGGACTGCAAAACTGGAACTGTCTGCAAAGTCTAAGCAATTTTGCAGAGAAGTCTTTTGCATTTGCAAAGGCTATGGAGGTCCCAAGCGGGCAGCTGAAAATGTAACAGCATTCAATCCAATAGAGAAGGACGGATTGGTTAAGAGACAAATCTCTGATTGCCTCTGATCTGATCCGTAATGAAGTGAGTGAACTGCTCCATAATATTGTGACAGTTGCCATGTTTTCACTTCAAGGACACCTTCACCAGAGGATGGCAACGGGTGATAGCCAAGAGACAATCTTAGCTCTATGCTACACCACAACAGGGCACTGAGTCAACCTACCACTTATATTTGGAAGTCATCATATCTGTGCCAACACTTTCCTAAAGGAATCTG
The DNA here is from genome assembly GCF_021869965.1 of Rhincodon typus. Taxonomy (NCBI): domain Eukaryota; kingdom Metazoa; phylum Chordata; class Chondrichthyes; order Orectolobiformes; family Rhincodontidae; genus Rhincodon; species Rhincodon typus. The sequence continues at coordinate 41,871,823 of NC_063333.1, read as the reverse complement.
AACTAATCTGACCGTTGTGCTCTTGGTCTGTTGCTTCTCTTCCTTCAAGTATTTATCCAATGCTTTCCTAAAAAAATATATCATGCCTCTCACTCAACTGTTTTTTGCAGCCAAGCAGTCCATAGCTGTCTTAATGAAGAAATCTCCTATCCTGTATCCCACTAAATCAGTGATTGTTCTATGTAGATAACCCCACTGACTGCTCGACCAAATGAAATAGTTGGAAAAGCTGAGCGTTTCCAGTTTTTCATTTCTTTAACTGCAGAAATGGTTTTTCTCAATTCATACTATCAAAACTTCTTTATGAACAAAGTTATCTAATCTTCCTTTATCTTTCTCTTCTACCATGTCAGAGGGTTATCATGGTTGGGCCATTAATTAAATTCAAGGATGAGTTAGAGAAATTTTTAATTAGTAAAGGAGTCAAGGGTTATGGGGAAAGGGGCAGGAAAGTGGAGTTGAGGGTCATCAGATCAGCCATGATTTCATTGAATCCTGAAGCAGACTTGATGGGCTGAATGGCCTACTTCTGCTTCTATGGTCTTACACCTTTGGCCACATTAAAGATATGAGAAGTTAGAGGGAACGGCACAGGCTTAGAATGTTTAACTTTAGAATGGTTTGTATATATAGTTTTTGACAAATTTTAGGTACCATGTTTAGAGTGATCAGCTTTGGAGAGATGTCATTAACATACTTTAATCAAGAAACAGCAATAAATATGCCTGTAGCTCAAGGTATGAGCTGTCATTTACAGCAATACTTCTGGGCCAGGAGGAACATGATTGCACCCCAATGTCTTCCTTGAAACCTCTCTCATCCGCCAATTGCAGTCTCTCACCCTTCACCCTCTTTCCCACCTTTGGCGTAATAGGCATAGAGCCATTCTCTATAGGTCATGCTCCCTCCTTATTGTCCGGGGCCTTTCCCCAGTATCTATTCCCCAGAGTTAACGTTGCGGGTCCGGTTACCCTTCCTCAGAACTGATGGTGGCTGGGAAAACGTCAGTTTATATGCAGAAAATAGGGAGGTAAGTGGGGTAGGGAGTAAACGATAGGATATGGCCCAAAGAGAGAGAAAGACAGTTGGACAGACAAAGGAGTTGCTAACGATCAGGCTAGGAGGGTGAATAGTTGTTAATGGGGACTGTTAGTGTCTAACAACAGGGGGTGTGTAATGGCAGGCTCTGTGGTAACAAGGCCTGGTGTGTGGGGTAGGGGGCTGGGACATGGGGGAGTTTAGGCCCTAAAATTTATGAACTTAATATTGAGTCCGGAGGGCTGTAGGGTCCCCAAGCGGAAAATGAGGTGTTGTTCCTCCAGCTTGCGTTGGGCTTCGCTGGAACACTGCAGCAAGCCAGAGACAGAGATGTTGGCTAGAGAGCAAGGTGGTGCATTGAAGTGGCAGGCAAGAAGTAGTTCAGCGTCTTTTTTGCGAGCAAAACGTAGATTTTCTGCAAAGTGGTCGCCAAGTCTTTCGGTTTTTATTTTGTCTGCAATGAAAACTCACTTTGCATAGTTCACCTTGTACTCAATTTTTGCTGAAGAATTTTAAAGAACTGAGTTGCAATACCTCATTTTTTTGATGTCTGGCATTCATTTCCTTCCCTTTCACTGCCGCAAAGTTATTTCAAAACTTAAAAAGTACTTCTAGACTTCCAGAAAACAGAAATAGAAATACATTGTAGTTTGAAACTAAAGCGTGTTAAGTGTCAGAACATTCATAACTTATCACAATTCAAGTTAATGTAATACAATTCTCTTTCATTTCTAAGCTGTCAGTATTAATAAACCAAGTACAACCATAGCGTATATCATCAGTCTGATGATAGGTAGAGGGACAGGTAGTATTGAGGAGGTGGGGAGGCTGCAGAAGGATTTGGACAGATTAGGAGAGTGGGCAAAGAAGTGGCAGATGGAGTACAACATGGGAAAGTGTGAGGTCATGCACTTTGGTAAGAAGAATAAAAGCATGGACTATTTTCTAAATGGGGAGAAAATTCAGAAGTCTGAAGTGCAAAGAGACTTGGGAGTTCTAGCCCAGGATTCTCTCAAGGTAAACGTGCAGGTTGAGTCAGTAGTCAGGAAGGCAAATGCAATGTTGGCATTTATTTTGAGAGGACTTGAATATAAAAGCAGGGAGGTGCTTTTGAGGCTCTATAAGGCTCTGGTCAGGCCACTTTTGGAGTATTGTGTGCAGTTTTGGGCCTTATATCTCAGGAAGAAATGGGTTCAGAAGAGGTTCACGTGACTGGTCCCAGGAATGGAAAGTTTAACATATGAGGAACGTCTGAGGACTCTGGGACTATACTCATTTGAGTTTAGAAGGATGAGGGGGGATCTAATTGAAACTTACAGAATACTGAATGTCCTGGACAAAGTGGATGTTGGGAAGATGCTTCCATTGCTAGGAGAGACCAGGACCCGAGGGCACAGCCTTAGAGTAAAGTGAAGACCTTTTAGAACGGAGGTAAGGAGAAACTTGTTCAGCCAGAGAATGGTGAATCTATAGAATTCACTGCCACAGAAGGGTGTGGAGGCCAGGTCATTGAGTACATTTAAGACTGAGATAGATAGGTTCTTGATTATCAAGGGGATCAAAGGTTACAGGGAGAAAACAGGAGAATGGGGCTGAGGAACTTATCAGCCATGATTGAACGGCGGAGCAGATTCGATGGGCTGAATGGCCTAATTTCTGCTCCTATGTCTTGTGGTCTTATGGTCTTATGGCTCTGGATATGAGTCAAATATAACTTGAGCTAATAGTATACTATCAGCAAATTTTGTTTAAGTGTACCCAACTAATAATATGTTGATAAAACAAAGAGCTGCAGATGCTGGAGATCTGGAACAAACAAAATCAGATGTTGCTGGAGAAGCTCAGCAAGTCTGGCAACATTTATAGAGAGAAAACAGAATTATCATTTCAAGTCTAGTGACCCTTTGTCAGCATAATAATATATAGAACAGTAAACTGATATAGGATAGAATTAGAATCAGACAAACTGATTACCTACTTTTTGATGTATTTAAGTAAGAGCTTATCAGATTTTAATTTGACGTTGACAGCTTTTTAATCACCAGGAAGATCTTGGTCTAACTAAATGATTGAATGTTTTATACGGACTGATATATTACAGGTACTAATTATGTTAATTGACTATACAACAATAATTTTGAGCATATAGGTTAAAATTTCTTGAAACAAAATTTGCTTTAACCAGTTAAGGGAACATAAATACAGAATTTTTTTTAAAATTAAGTACCCAAGGCTAGTGCTTAAAGAAATAATTTTGGCATTGTGTGAAATGAATTGCAGTGACTGAAATGTTTTATAAACTTTTTAACATAACCAGTGTTTGAATATCTCTTGGCTTAATATTTATCAAATCAATCATTAAGTTTTGGAACAAAAAAAATGTAAATGCCTGACTCAAAATTGCAGGAAATAAAGGGAATTGTTCTATAGACCTTTAAATAAAGATTATTGTTATTAGGAGCTGCAGGCTAATGCAGCACTGAATGGTAAAATGTGTCAGAAAACTGTTCTTTAACCTCCTGAACTTTGTGGAGTCAGGATCCACGGAGACAGCTGAGAGGAAACTGTTCCTTTGTGACTGCCACTTTATCAGATTGCTGCAGTTGGGCAGGCAATGCTGGGGCTGATGTTCCCTAGCCACAACTTGATTAAATTGACCAGATGGTCCTTTATTGTCCATTTTTTAATCACTTTTTCTGTGTATTTAAGTGCGCTGGTTATAAAGAGGTGGGGAACTTACTTGTGGGTGTTTTAACTGGCAAGTGGATTGGATTCCCATCCGAGAAAGGCCGGATTAACCAGACAATAGGCAGAAATAAAGGGGATGAGAGGACGTCCATACCGCCTCATTCAATGACTAGCTGAGACCCACAAAACATTATCTGTGGATACTGTAAATCAGGAACAAAAACAGAAGTTGCCGGAAAAGCTCAGTTCTGAGGAAGGGTCACCGGACCCGAAACGTTAAATCTAATTTTTTCTTCACAGATGGTGCCAGACCTGCTGAGTTTTTCCAGCAACTTCTGTTTTAGTTCCAATCTTTCTTTAGAACATAGAACAGTACAGCACAGTACAGGCCCTTAGGCCCACGATGTCGTGCCAAACTTTTACCCTAATCCTAATGTCTATCTGACCTCCATCCCTACCTTAAATGTGGGATATTCCGTGATTTGTTCACTGAAAAATTGAACATAATGAAAACTTGCCAAACAACAACATAAAGTAATCCAAGGTTTTTGAGAAGATTTGTAGCTTGGGTTGTTGATGCGGTTGTTGACTTGCTCGCCAATCTGTTAAGTTTGATTGCAGATGTTTTGTCATCATGCTAGGTAACATCATCAGTGCACCTCTGGTGAAGTGTTAGTGTTCTGTCTTGCTTGCTGTTTATGCGTCTCGGTATGCTGGGGTGGGTGACATCACTTCTGAATTTGTTTCTTAGTGGCTGGTTTATGGGGCCAGCTCTACATGTTTGTTAATGGAATTCCAGTTTGAGTGCCAGGGCCTCCAGGAATTCTCATGCGTATCTCTGCTTGGCTTGTCCTAGGATGGCTGCATTATCCCAGTGGAATTGGTGTCCCTCTTTGTCCATAGTTGGTCATGTCTTTTGGTAGCCAGTTGGTGTTCATGAATCCTGATGGATAGTTTCCTTCTGGTTTGCCCTATGTAATGTTTTTGGCAGTCTTTGCATGGTATCCTGTAAATAACATTGGTTCTGTTAGTTGTGGTTGTCAGATCCTTTATTCTCGTCAGCAGCCATGGTAGTGTAGCTTTTGCTTTGTGGGCTACCATGATTCCTAGGGGACAGAGTAATCTGGCGGCCATTTCAGATATGTCCTTAATGTATGGTAGGGTGACTAGTGTCTCTGGACGTGTTGTGTCTTCTTGTTGTGGTCTGTTGTGTAGGTATCAGCAGACTATGCTTTTTGGGTAACTGTAGATGGTGTATAGGTGAACACCGACGCTTCATCGGAGGCGCACTGATGATGTTACTGATATGGTGACAAAACATCTACAAGCAAACTTACCAGCTTGGCGAGCACGTCAACGACTGCATAAAGCTATCAATTTATAAAAATAATCAAAGGAATATCAATACAAATGTTGTGAAGATTCTGATCTTGTGGCTTGTTTATAATGATAGAATACGAAAGTTTAAGTGAGAACAGTTTATTTTTCCTGAGTTAGAAAAGCGGTTTTACATCTGATAGTCTCAATATTACTTGAGGAATAAACATTGGATTTCCTTGCAATTCGTGTGTTCAAATTTCAGCATTGAGGAAAACAGCTTCCTGAATACTCCATGAAAAATTCCTCGTTTAGGATTCATTGTTTTGTAGTAATATTATAGCTGTTCCTTTTTAAGAGTCTAAGTTGATGTGATGGCCTGTCCATTGGAATTAGACTGTGTTTAACTCTGTAATGCATAGACTGTTATGTAGAGGGGCATGACCAAGAAGTTCACAGATGGCATGAAAATTGACAAGGTAATAAATTGTGAAGGCGATAATTGTAAACTGCAGGAGGATATCAACGGATTGATCAACTGGGCAGAGCATTGGCACTTGGAATTTAACCTGAAAAGTGTGAGGGAATGTACTTGGGGAAGGCCAATATATCAAGTGAATGCAATATGAATGGTAGGACTTGGAAAGCAGTGAAAACACGAGGCAACCTTCACATGTACATCCACAGATTTCTGAAGGCAGCAGGGCATGTAGATAAGGTGGTTAAGAAGACATATGGGGTACTTGCTTTTATCAGCCAAGAGCTAGAATTCAAAAGCACCAAGGTTAGCTGGAACTTTATAAAGCATTGATTAGAACACAACTGGAGTCCTGCATGCAGTTCTGGTCACTGCATTATAGGAAGGATATGATTGAGCTAGAGAGAGTGCAGAGGAGACTTACCAGGATGCTGCCTGGGCTGGAGGGTCTGGGATATGAAGAAAAACTAGAAAGGCTGGAGTTGTTTTCTTTAGAGCAGCGAAAGTTGAGAGGGGACCAAATAGAGATATATAAGATTATGAGGGGCATAAATTTGGTGGATAAGAGATTATTTTACCCATTAGTAGAGGGGTCAATAAACAGGAGACAGACAGTGAGGAGAAAATTTCATCCAGAGAGAGGAGAAAAATTCACTCTCTGAATGAATGGTTGAGTCAGAAACTCTTGAAACATTTAAGCATTTAGAATTCACTTGCTTTGCTATAGTCTTCAGGGCTATGGACCGAAGGCTGGAAAATGGGATTTGTGTCAAGAGATATTTGTTGACTAGTGCAGACATAATTGAATGGTCTCCTTCTATGCTTTAAATGTATATGAGTCAATGAGTCATCATTTTCAACATCCATTGATCCAATATTGACATATTCAATTAATTCCGCTGACAATATGAAACTTCTTTTAATTCAAATTTTTGACACTACAATTAACTTTTGAATAATAAATTGCCTCAAAGAATTGTCCCCACCATTTTGCCATACATAACCTGTTCCACTGTCGCCTATGACAGTCCCAAGCCATCCCCTTGCTCCCATTGTCAAGCTCTATCCCATGTCTTTCCTTCCATCTTTCTATGCCATCTCCTATCCTTCCCATAATTCCCATCTCAATCCTCATTGACTTTATTTTTACACACAGTTAAAATACAAACAAAATAAAAAGAAAAGAATTGGCTTAACTTTAACAAAAATAGAAATTGCTGGAAAAGCTCAGGAGGTCTGGCAGCATCTGTGAAAGAAGTCAGAGTTAACGTTTCAGGATGAGTGATCCTTCCCCAAAACTGATGGTAGCTTGGAAAATGTCGTTCATATGCAGAAGACAGGATGTGGGGAGGGGGTAAGGAGTAAGTGATTGGTGGGGTTAGAGCCCAAAGAGAGAGAAGAATAGTTGGGCAGACAAAGAAGTGGATAATGATCTGGCTAGAAGGGTGAATAACTTCACAGATGCTGCCAGACCTGCTGAGCTATTCCAGCAAGTTTGTTTTTGTTCCTGATTTACAGCATCTGCAGTTCTTTCGGTTTTTAGCTATTAGTGGGGACTGTAAATGGCTAACAATGTCTGCTATTACACATCACCCATTGTTAGCCACTAACAGCCTCTGTAAACACTATTCATCCTCCTAGCCAGATCGTTATCCACTCCTTTATCTGTCCAACAGTTCCGCTCTCTCTTTGGGCTCTATCCCCACCTATCATTTACTCCTTCACCCCTCCTCCCACCCTATCTTTGTATATAAACCAGTTTTGAGGAAGGGTCACTGCACCCAAAACATTAACTCTGATTTCTGTCCACAGATGCTGCCAGACCTGCTGAGCTTTTCCAGCAATTTCTATTTTTGTCTCTAATTTATAGCACCTGCACATTTCTCGGTTTTTATTTGGTTTAACTGTACCTGTCGAAATGCTTGACTATGTATATGTCCATATTTTAACTGTAATGTAAAAATAAAGTGTATTTTGCTTAAAGTCGGGTAGTTTGACTGATTGAATTGCATCCAGAACGCAATACCTGGCACTTACCTTTAAAACAAGAAAAAGTTAGAGTCGAGGCTGTCTCTTCAGTTAGGATAAAAATGAGTTCCTAATCCTTGCTCTCCTAGTTGAGAAATCTGCTAAGGATTTCTCTACCACTGTCTACCACAATCCTGATAAATCATACTTGAGCCATTTGTACACATTGCAAACCTGATGCTGAAATAAGCCATGTTAAATCTATGCTTCAGGATGAACGCCCCACTGATCAGATCATTTCTAACGGCCCATCGCACAAATGTATGAAAAGCTTTAAGGCAGCACTCTCGATCCTTAAGAGTGCCCAGTATACCTCAGTTCACCTTGGAAGGGTAAGCTATCTCAAACGTTTGAGCAACAGTTACCTTGAGCTGTTTCATGCTAGTACATGCAGTAGCAACATGAGTGATGTTTACTGCTAACAGGATGCTGCTGTCTTGTGTTCACAGATGGTCAATGTGGCTTATGAATTTCTGTGCCAGTGAGATTCCAAGCATATAAGGCATACATCCCAAAGACTGGTGGATCAGACCAAACAACATTTCCCTTTGGCTATTCACAGCATTTAACATACTGAATGTACCAAAGGAACCATGCCTGCAAAATTCAAAACAGAGTGTCTAACGGTCGATGTGATTCTGCAATGATACATATTTGTTAAATAATCCTGAATATGCAAAGAATTACACGGGTAACTAATTTAGGATGGTACATCATCTGGATGCTACATTTATTAATACACTGGACACTGCTCTTTGCAAATAGAAAGAACATGTATATACACACTGAACCTGTTTAAACTCAACAAAATAGGTGACTGACCGTCACCGAATAATTTATCAGATAATGCTGTAGCCATTTACAGTCAACCTGTCTGGTTTAAAATTTAAATAAAGCCTGGCAGTTAACTGTCCATCAACATAATTGGTGTCAAAAACAAGTTGCTAGAAAAGCTCAGCAGGTCTGGCAGC
>NC_063333.1:41804366-41853303 GCF_021869965.1 Rhincodon typus | reverse complement strand
GGTGTAGAGCTGAATGAACACAGCAGGCCAAGCAGCATCATAGGAGCGGGAAAGCTGGTGTTTCGGGCCTAGACCTTTCTTCTGAAGAAGGGTCTAGGCCTGAAACGTCAGCTTTCCTGCTCCTATGATGCTGTTTGGCCTGCTGTGTTCATCCAGCTCTACACCTTGTTGACTCAACTTTGATGCTACTTGATAAAATAACCTGATGACACCGTGTCCAAGATTGTGCCAAAAAAATCTTAGGTTTGTACACTTTCCACATCCAGTGAAGCATGAGGCAGATAGCTCACATGCTTATTTCTGTTTCCACAGTTAGTTTTTTTCTGGAACAAATTGCCATCCCATCACCAGAGGATACAGGTTGAGGGGCACCGCTCTGCATCAATTATGGCTGACAGGAGACCCTCCTGTTCTTATGCCTGCCTTAGGCTTACTGGGAGGATTTACAACCTGATAATCTATTCAACCACATTGTGACTAGCCCTTTCATGGTTATTAGGACCCATAATGTTACAATCCCTTCACCAGAAGAATTACCACTATGGAAATTGGGAATACTGGAGACTGTGGAATTAAACATGACAGTGTATTAGAGAGAGGAAAGGACAGACAAAAAAAAAGCCAGACTTTATTTTTGCTAGCATTGATAGTTTCTTGGATTGAACATGACCAGCAGTCTTAAAAAGAATCTGAATCTATTTTTTGAACACATTGAAAGTAGCCTTTCAAAATTGCTTTCTTTATATTTCAAAGAACAAGCTGGTTATTAGTTTCAAGGCAGATGTAATATTGCTTGCATTTGTTTTTGATGGAAGCAATTTTTCCCATTTTAATTTTTCTTTCTGAGTGCTCAATGGACAAACTGTTACCATGGTTGCTAATGCATCCCAGCAATAGCAATCTAGTGATTTTATATAAATGCATAAACACTTTTTCCACACCATTTAAGACAATTTTTCTATGAAGGGATAGGTAGATGTGTATGCTTGCATTTTTCATGAAAACCAAGACATTGACAGCTATGCGATGGTTTTTTTGTGTAATTCATGTGACATGAGTTCATGATAAAAAGGCAATCTTTTACTGTTAGATATAGTAAGAATTGCAGATGCTGGAGTCAGAAATAACACAGTGTGGAGCTGGAGGAACACAGCAGGCCAGGCAGCATCAGAGGAACAGGAAAGTTGACGTTTCGGGTCAGAACCCTTCTTCAGAAAATCTTTTACTGTTTCCACCTAACTCCCTTTGAGAAAGTGATGGTGAGTCAACTCTTGAACCACCACAGTCCTTGTGGTGTAGGTACACCCACTGAACCATTAGAAAATGAATTCCAGGACTTTGATGCACTGATGGTGAAGTAACAGGCTATTCCAAGTCTGAATTATGTGAGACTTCCAGGAGAAAATGCAGAGGAGGTATTCACATTCAGCTACCTTTTTCTTTCAGGTGGTGGAGGTCTTGGGTTTCAAAGGTGAGGTCGAAGAACAGTTAGAAAGTTGATGCAGTCAAATTGTAGACAGAGCCCTCTGCTTTCACTGTATTCTACTAGTGGGGGCAGTGAATGTTTAACTTGTGCTATGACATGCAAATCCAGTGGGCTGCTTACTCTGGACAGTGTTGAGTTTCTTGAGTATTGTTTGAGTTGTACTTAGCCAGGAAAGTCGAGAGTATTCCATTGCATTCCTTCTTAGTAGATGTTAGACTTTGGGAATCAAGAAGGAAAGTTACTTGCTGCAAAATTTCCAGCTTCAGTCGCGCAGTATTTACATAGCTGGTCCAGTTTATTTTCTGATCAATGCTACTTTCAATCTGTTGATGGTGAGGGATTCAGCAATGCTATTAAATATAAAAGAGAGGTGGTTAGATTCACCCTTGTTGGAGATGGTCATGATTACTGTGCAATCAAATTTTATCTGACACTTAACAGCTGAGATGGATCATCCACTCAGCACTTCTGACTAAAGATGGTTACAAACCATGGGTGGTTTGAATGGAAGAGAAGCCAAACAACAACAGTTGATATTAACAAATAAGGGCCAGCTTTGAGCATATGATTTGAACAAGCCTTGACAGGTATTTATTCTTGAGCATGTATTGCAGCATAGCAATCAGTGTACTGAGAGGAAAATTGAAAACATTCTTTGTACAGGTGAGCAATCACTCAGGAGGAGCAAAAACATTAACCTGAAGGGACAAAACTCTTTTTGTAGAGTTAGGGGAGACATTTCTCATTTCCATGATTAATGAACAATTAAATTGCAGTGGCAAAATTCGCATACAAGCATAACTGATTTAAAACAATCCAAATTTTAAATGGAACTGATCTGATCTGATCTGGTACAAGTCCATATTGCAGATTGTCTCACAGGCAGTGTAATATAATGTAATTTATAACATTCTCATATAAAATAATGTTTGTTTATTCCTCATTGAACCATGTACTGTCTTTGATTTATATAGAATTTTTGAAGAAAGGTCTTTGACTTCAAACATTCGCTCTGTTTTTCTCTCTACAGATGATGCAGACCTGCTGAGAATTGCCAGTAATTCCTGTTTTTATTTCAGATCTAACTTGTCAACTATATTCAGTGTCAAGAAATATAACTGATGCCAGGGATAAAACTGCCATGTTGGTGTCCTGTGGACATTTCTGTGATTAACATTTAAGCACGATAGAGAAGCTTTCTTCAACTTTCAATTTGAAATGAAACTGTGAAGGTGCATGTAGAGGAAATGGTCTCTCACTGTTGCACAGCTAAACAAGGGTATTGAACTTGAAATACACTTGACATTGAAATTCCTGTTACTGACGATGAGCTTTAAGTGGACAAAAATATAATTTCCAGTTTTCTATCCAATGACATTCCTAATCTCAATTTAAAAAAATGCCCTAAATTTGTTCAATTTGCTTTGATTTTATTGTCAGTGATGAAGAAGCAGCTCCAGTGGTAAAGCTCAATGACATTTCAAGTACATTTCGGTAACGTACAGATGGCAAAATTGAACTGTGCCAACCATGTAAAATGGGCTCATTGCAAATTTGCAGCCAATTATTCAATCTGTTTTGTTTTGTTATCCACTGACGTGGAAAATAATGGTGAGACTACTTATTTCAAACAGTGAAACTGGGAAGCAAGTTTCAAAGAACAAAGAACAGTACAGAACAGGAACAGCAAGGTTGTGCTGACACATGATGCCTTTCTAAACTAAAACCCCTGTCCACTATGTATTCTGTATTCCTCTCTTCCCTGCGTATTTATATATCTATCAAGATGCCTCTTAAATGTTGTTTTTGTATCTGCTTCTACCACCTCCTCTGGCAGTCTAGAGATTCTCTGAATAAAAATTCTACCTCTCACATCTCTTTTAAACTTTCCCCCTTTTACCCTAGACTAAATCAATCAGGTTGCCCCTCAGCCTCTGACTGAGGGGGAGTCAAGTGAAAACAAACCAATTTTGTCTAATCCAACATTCTCTTCAAAATCATTTATATATAACACAAACAACAAGGATCCCAGCACTGATCCCTGCAGGGTATCGCTAGTCATAGATCTCCAGTCAGAAAAACATCCTTCCGCTATTACTCTGTCTTCTATGACCAAGCCAGTTCTGTATCCACCTTACCAGCTCACCGCAGATCTCATGTGACTTCACCTTCTCTATAGCCTGCTATGAGGGACCTTGTAAAGGCTCTGCTAAAGCCCATGTAGACAGCATCCACAGTTCTACCCTCATCAATCATCTTTGTCAAAATCTTAATCATGTTTGTGAGACATGCCCTCCCCCACACAAAGCCATGCTGCCTATCGCTAATAAGTCCATATTTTTCCAAATATAAGTAAATCCAATCCTTAAGAGTCTTCTCCAATAATTTTGCTACCAGTGACATAAGGCTCATTGGCCTGTAGTTTCCTGGATTATCCCTGTTGCCCTTCTTAAACTCCAGATCTATGGGACCTCCTGTGACTAAAGAGGATTAACACATTTCAAACAAGGCCCCAGCAATTTCCTCCATCATCTCTCTCAATGTTCAGGGATAGATCCCATCAGGTCCTGGGGACTTTTCTACCTTAATGCTTTTCAAAACACCCAATAGCTCCTCCTTTTTTATACCAACATGCCCCAGAATATCAACATACCCTTCTCTAGATTCACCAATCACTATGCCTTTCTCCTTTGTGAATACGTATACAAAGTATTCTTTAACGTCCTCACCCACTTCCTCCGGCTCCATGCATTGATTCCCTCCTTTGTCCTTGAATGGAACCACCTTTTCCCTAGCTACCCTCTTGCTCCTTATATTCATACAAAACGCCTTGGGATTTTCCTTAATCCTGTTTTCCAAGGACATTTTTTGGCCCCTTTTAACCCTTCTAATTCCTTGTTATGTCCTTTCCTGTTTTCTTTATAGTGTTCTAGTGCTTTGTATGTCTTCTGTTTCCTAAACTTACGTATGCCTCCTTTTTCTTTTTGACAAAGCTCACAATTTCTGTTGTCATCCAAGGTTCCTCAATCTTCCCATCCCTATCCTTCATTTTCACAGGGACATGCTGGTCCTGAACTCTCACCAACAGGTCTTTAAAAGGTTCCCATATGACAATGTGGATTTACCCTCAAACAAAACCCCCACCCCCAACAATCTACATGCCCCAGTTCCTGTCTATCACTGTGGTTGTGAGCCTTAGAGTCATAGTCATAGAGTCAGAGAGGTTTACAACATGGAAACAGGCCCTCCTGCCCAACTTGTCCATGCCACCCAGTTTTCACAATTAATTTAGTCCCAATTGCTTGTGTTTGGTCTATATCCTTCCATATCTATCCCACCCATGTATCTGTCCAAACATTTCTTAAATGACAAAATTGTACTCGCCTCCACCACTACCTCTGGCACCCATTTCAGACACTCACCACCCTCTGTGTGAAAGAATTGCCCCTCTGCACCCTTTTGTATCTCTCCCCTCTCACCTTAAACATATGCCCTCTGGTTTTAGTCTTCCCTAACATGGGGAAAAGCTCTTGGCTATCTACCTTATTTATGTCTCTCATGATTTTATAGACCTCTGTAAGGTCACTCCTTAGTCTCCTGAACATTAGTGTGGGGCTCTGGATCTCTAGTCTAGTGACACTACCACTGTCTTCCCATATTAGAACTAGGATGGATTGTGATGGATTGTAAGCAATTGGCTGTCAAGAATCTATTCAGCAGATAAAATTCATGAAAGAGATTATATGTTTGTATTTTAACAGTATTTTATACTTAACCCATGCTGGGTGGCTTTCCCTGATAAGCTTTGTGCAGGTTGGTTACAATGTCTATCCCAGGAAGACTTTGCTTCCCTGAGCACCCCTTACTCCTCCTGATCAACATTGCACTCTGCCTCTGCAGTCTCATTCCTGAAGCCATTATCTGGCATTCCTAATGAGTATTAAGTCAATGGGAATCTCCACTGGTTGGAGTCATACCTAACACAAAGAAAGATGACTGTGATGATTGCAATCAGTTCACAGTTCTACAGGCACTCCTCAAAGTAATGTCTTAGGCCCAAAACTCTTCATCAATGTCCTGCATCATCAGGCCAAAATTGAGGATGTTTGCTAATGATTACACAACATTTAGTATCATTAGCAACTTCCTAAACACTGAAACAGTTCATGTCCAAATGCAGCAAGACCTGGACAATACCCAGATTTAAGTTCAGAAGTGGCAAGTAACATTCATACCTCAAGTGCCAAACAATGACCATCTCCAACAAGACAGAATCTTACAATCACCCCTTGAGGCTCAATGGCATTACCATTATGAATACCCCAATGTCAATACCTTGGAAAGTTATCATCAACCAGATACTGAACTACACTAACTATTTAAATTCTGCGGCTCCAAGAGCAGATCGAAGGAATTCTGCTGTAAGCAACTCACGTCCTCTCTCCCAAATGTCTGTCTGCAGCTACAAGGCACAAGTCAGAAGTTTGATGGAATACTCCCCACTTGCCTGGATGAGTGAACCTCCAAGAACACTCAAGAATTTTGACATCATGGATGGACAAACAGCCTGCTTGACTGGCAACATATCCACTACCTTCAACATCACTCCTTTCCCCAGCGATGCACAGTGGCAGCATTGCGACAATCTACAAAATAAAAACCGAAAGAACTGCAGATGCTGTAAATCAGGAACAAAAACAGAAATTGCTGGAAAACCTTCTCAGGAAGGGTCACTGGACCTGAAACATTAACTCTGATTTTTCCTTCACAGATGCTGCCAGACCGACTGAGGTTTTCCAGCAACTAGTTTTCTTTGGAATCACAGACTTGCAGATCATCACAACAACAACAAAAACAGAAATTGCTGGAAAACCTCAGCAGGCCTGGCAGCATCTGTGAAGTAAAAATCAGAATTAACGTTTCAGGTCCAGTGACCCTTCCTGAGAAGGTTTTCCAGCAACTTCTGTTTTTGTTGTTGTTGTGATGATCTGCAAGTCTGTGATTCCAAAGAAAACTATTCAGATCACAAATATAGCAGAAATCTGAGAGCAAAACAGGTCAATCATAACAGGGGTAAATAAAACATTAGCACAGGCGGTCTACAGAATCTATTCTTTTCTTAAGCTGTAACACCACTAAGGCTACAACAGATAAGGCAATCCAGCAGTGCCCTGAATTCAATGAAATGCCTAGTAGCGTACGAAGAAAGTGATTGATCTTTTTCAGTCCACAAAGGTAAGTGCCACTATATTTTCTCTTCTCTCAATCACAAGGTTGCTACTCACTCTAACTCTGCATACAACTCACTGCATACAAGTCTTGCCTAGGCTCATACAGAACAACTTTCACTATTGTATACGTATTCAATGGCTTTCACCCTTCCCCCCCAAACTACACACCCTTCTGCCCTCTGCGTTTCTTATTGCAATTAGATACAGTAGGAGGAAGGAAAAGAAAAGAAAACTTACTGAGGAGTGGCATGGGTGTCACACGATTATAAAATTTCTTGCACTTTTGTAAATATCTGCACTTCTATAATGCCAGCTGTTATGCCTTGCTCTCTGTCGGTAAAGAATCATAGAATCCCTACAGTGTGGTAGCAGGCTATTCAGTCCATCGAGTCCACACTGACCCTCTGAAGAGCATCCCACCCAGATCCAATCGCCTACCCTCTCCCTGTAAACCCTGAATTTCCCATAGCTAATCAATCTAGCCTGCACATCCTGGGCACTATGGGCAACTTAGCGTGGCCGAATCACCTAACGTGCACATCTTTGGACTGTGAGAGGAAACCGGCGTACCCGGAGGAACCCCACGCAGACATGGGGAGAACGTGTAAACTCCACACTGTCGCCTGATGCTGGAATCAAACCCGGGTCCCTGGTGTTATGAGGCAGCTGTGCTAATTACTGAGCCACCGTGCCTTATTTAGTCACTCCCATTTGAGAGCTAAGCAGCCTCTTCGGATTTTGTAAGGATAAAAGAAGTTGTAAGGGCCAAGCATTGTTCATTGCTCACAAGCTTCCGGCTCCTTCACTGCAGATAACTTCAGGCATTACGGATTCATGAATCATCACATTGATTACTGCAGCCAAGGCAGTACAAGTTAATGAGAACAATACTGAGGATAAGTGGATTGTGCAGGGAATGGGGTAGGGCCTGCCCTGTATAAGTCATGCAGAAATCATGCACATTTACAATCACCTTATGAGTGAGAGTAGAGAATCAATGATAATTTCACATATCTCTGTAAAAAATGGGTCACCCTAACCATCAGCTTTATAAGGAAGCACCCTGCCCTTCAAGGCTGGGAGGTGAATTGGCAGTTCACATTTCCCTCATAAATTCATTGGTCTGCCAAGGAAAGCTACACAAAGAACCATCTCTTTCAGATTAAACCCCTTCATATAGAATATTTAGGAATTTCATGGCAACTTAGCAGGTTTAACAAACTATTGAATGCTAACCAATGAGGGAACGAAGAAAAGGAAGTGTCTCAGGATTGCTCCCAACTTCCTATCATGAGAGACTTGATGACACAACACTTGGATATGACATGCTGACTGAAGCCTTAAGAGTGAGCAAATTTAGCGCCATACGATGTTTGTGCCCTGTCTCACTGACTGTTTCTTTCTCCACAAAGTAAGGAAGACTTTAAAGTGTCAATACTTCATTATGGGATCACTTGAAGATACCAAAACTACAATCATAGAGACAAGAAAGCATTCATTCTGCAACATAAATGTTCAAAGGCTGAAAAATAACCAGGTCCATATGTAAGATAACAAGGTGTAGAGCTGGATAAACACAGCAGGCCAAGCAGCATCAAAGGAGCAGGAAAGTTGATGTTTCGGGCCTAGACCCTTCTTCAGAAATGTCAGCTTTCCTGCTCCTCTGATGCTGCTTGGCCTGCTGTGTTCATCCAGCTCTACACCTTGTTATCTCAGATTCTCCAGCATCTGCAGTTCCTACTATCTCAGGTCCATATGTACTTTGGACTAAGCAAGGACTGCTGGATATATAATCAGCAGTAAGTTAGACAATGAAGGCAAGTTCAAACTCAGGTTATTCCCAGAAAAGCTGGGTAAACTGCCATGGCGTGAGTAGTTGTTGAGACAGTCCAGGGTGGAATGTCTTCTGGGGAAGTTTCAAAGTTAGATCTCCAAGAGTAATGAATTGTTGTCAACTGTAAAGGTTTATTGAGATTTGTTGACCCACAATCTCTTTCATGTCAGTGGGAGGGAATGTGTTGAGAAAGGTCTGTGATTTATTCTGACTCCATTTGTTGATTGATGTGCTCTGTGGCATTTTTGAACGCAGTTTGTCTCTTATGTACCTCATGCTGATTCTGAATGTTAAAGTATAAGTTGATTATATTTGCACATCTTAGATTTTGTTCTTAATAATCTTTGCTTGATAAGGTTTTTTTTTGCAATAGACTACTACTTTATATGTCAATTTAAGGAACCTGGCTGGCTTGTTTCTGATGTTAAACAATATGCTATATTAATATAGATATTTAATATAGGTATTTTTAATAAACATGTTTAGACATGTTGAGAAGCACCTCTGGACCAGATGTGACTTAACCTCAGCCTTCTAGCTCAAAGGTAAGGACACTACCACTGCCCCACAAGAGCCCTTTGAAAGTCTGATGTGCTACCAAAGGTCATGCAATCTAATATATGACATTTTCAATCAACTTATTCAGAGAATTGTGCCACCCCCAGGACATGTGGACCCAATCTAGATATCCTGGCAGAGAGGTAAGGATACTACCATTGTGCCAAAAGAGCCTTTTGCAATGTAATGTATCACCTGCTATTTAAATTTAAGCCTTGTTGTTACCTATGGAAATGTGGGATGAAGACAGAAATCAATGTATCCTTGTTAAATGGCTCATAGTAAATTATATCTCATTTCCAAAAATTGAAAATATTGATCACTTTACTACAGCAATAAAGTTCTAGGGTATCGAGAGTCGCTGACATGTTTACTTGAATGAATGAGGTAGCATCGATATTTATTATGGACAAGTGTTTGTTTTGCCTTTGACTCAAAACTAATTGACCTAAACCTGACCATTTATCACAGCAGATGACCACATTATATGCAACATATACTTTTTCATGGCAATAAATCATGTAAAAGTTTAGTTTGGTCACATGCATCAAATTGAAGGAAGATTTGGATTATTCAGTTATGTAAAAATTGCAGAGATTTTATTTCATATTCACCCTTACTCCCTTTAGGTTTTCTGATTGCATTCCTCTTTTTGTTTAAAGTTGTTCCAATTTCCAGTTCTTTCTAAGTCAATAAATCAATATGAGCCATAATATGGACTTTGTTTATCCTCTTGTGGCTCAGACAATCAGTGGATTGTTCAAATTATGATTAATTGATGTTATCAGAGGAAAATTGTCCAATAAATAACCAGATTTCAAAGTTGAACTTTTAGCAAATTGTGCTGACTGACGCCTGGGTGCATTTTCTAAAATATTGATGAAGCAAATATCATCTTTCATGACATTTCCTGCATTTACTGAGACACATCAACAATACCTCAGGGGACAGAGAACTCAGCTAGGCAGTTTCTCACCCAACTAGACCGTACATTGTCAGCAATGTTTTGACGATTATTTGTCAGGCGTATGTTAATTTTACATGATGTGTCTGCATGGCAAATCTCTGAAGCTACTCTGGAAAACAGTCATCATATTTTGTTCCTTTTATCTTACTGATTTCTTTCAATATTAGAAAATAGTGAATCCACTAATTTGTTAAAAGTTTTGAGACTTTATGTTTGTGCCACATTTACTTCTCAAATTTTGTGCCACACATTTTTCTTTGTGCCTAACTGTTACACCTGGGTGCAAAGGATCATATTCAACTTTTAGAGATAGTAGGAAACGCTGATGCTGGAGAATCTGAGATAACACGGTGTAGAGCTGGATGAACACAGCAGGCCAAGTAGCATCAGAGGATCAGGAAAGCTGATGTTTCGGGTCTGGACCCTTCTTCAGAAATGGGGGAGGGGAAGGGGATTCTGAAATAAATAGAGAGAGAGCGGGAGGCGGATGGAAGATGGATAAAGGAGCAGATAGGTGGAGAGGAGACAGACAGGTCAAGGAGGCGGGGATGAGGCTGGCAGATAGGAGATGGAGGTGATGGTTGAGGTGGGAGGAGTGGATAGGTGGGAGGAAGGATGGACAGGTTAGGGAGGTGGGGACGAGCTGGGCTGGTTTTGGGATGCGGTCGGGGGCAGGGAGATTTTGAAGCTTGTGAAGTCCACATTGATACCATTGGGCTGCAGGGTTCCCAAGCGAAATATGAAGTGCTGTTCCTGCAACCTTCGGGTGGCATCGTTGTGGCACTGCAGGATGCCCAGGATGGACATGTCGTCCAAAGAGTGGGGGAGGAGTTGAAGCGGTTCACGACTGGGAGGTGCAGTCGTTTGTCGCGAACCGAGCATAGGTGTTCCACAAAGCGGTCTCCAAGCCTCCACTTTGTTTCCCTGATGTAGAGGAGGCCACAACAGGAACAGCGGATACAGTATACCACATGAGCAGATGTGCAGGTGAACATCTGTTTAATGTGGAAGGTTTTCTTGGGGCCTGGGATGGGGGTGAGGGGGGAGGTGTAGGGGCAGGTGTAGCACTTCCTGCAGTTGCAGGGAAAAGCGCCGGGGGTGGTGGGGCTGGTAGGGAGTGTGGAGCAGACAATGGAGTCACGGAGAGAGTGGTCCCTCCGGAAAGCAGATAAGGGTGGGGAGGGAAAAATGTCTTTGGTGGTGGGGTCAGATTGTAGGTGGCGGAAGTGTCGGAGGATGATGCGTTGGATCCGGAGGTTGGTGGGGTGGTACATGAGGATGAGGGGGATTCTTTTTTGGTTGTTATTGCGGGGAGGGGGTGTGAGGGATGAGTTGCGGGAAACGCGAGAGACACGGTCGAGGGTGTTCTCGACCACTGTGGAGGGAAAGCTGTGGTCCTTGAAAAACGAGGACATCTGGGATGTCCAGGAGTGGAATGCCTCATCTCGGGAGCAGATGCGGCAGAGGCGAAGGAATTGGGAATAGGGGATGGTATTTTTGCAGGAAGGTAGGTGAGAGGAGGTGTATTCTAGGTAGCTGTGGGAGTCGGTAGGCTTGAAATAGATATCAGTTTCCAGGTGGTTGCCAGAGATGGAACTCGAGAGGTCCAGGAAGGAGAGAGAGGTATCGGAGATGGTCCAGCCCTCGACAGCGTCTTTCGCATTTCCCACAACTCATTCCTCACACCCCCTCCCCGCAATAACAACCAAAACAGAATCCCCCTCATCCTCATGTACCACCCCACCAACCTCCGGATCCAACGCATCGTCCTCCGGCACTTCCGCCATCTGCAATCTGACACCACTACCAAAGACATTTTTCCCTCCCCACCCTTATCTGCTTTCCGGAGGGACCACTCTCTCCGTGACTCCCTTGTCTGCTCCGCACTCCCCACCAACCCCACCAACCCCGGCGCTTTTCCCTGCAACTGCAGGAAGTGCTACACCTGCCCCTACACCTCCCCTCTCACCCCCATCCCAGGCCCCAAGAAAACCTTCCACATCAAACAGATGTTCACCTGCACATCTGCTAATGTGGTATACTGTATCCGCTGTTCCCGATGTGGCCTCCTCTACATCGGGGAAACCAAGTGGAGGCTTGGAGACCGCTTTGTGGAACACCTATGCTTGGTTTGTGACAAATGACTTTACCCCCCAGGCTCGAACCACTTCAAATCCCCCTCCCAGACCTTGGACGACATTTCCGTCCTGGGCCTCCTCCAGTGTCACAACGATGCCACCCGAAGGTTGCAGGAACAGCACCTTATATTTCGCTTGGGAACCCTGCAGCCCAATGGTATCAGTGTGGACTTCACAAGCTTCAAAATCTCCCTGCCCCCGACCGCATCCCAAAACCAGCCCAGCTCATCCCCGCCTCCCTAACCTGTCCATCCTTCCTCCCACCTATCCACTCCTCCCACCTCAACCATCACCCCCATCTCCTACCTACCAGCCTCATTCCCGCCTCCTTGACCTGTCCGTCTTCCCTGGACTGACCAACCCCCATCCTAACTCCCCACCTACACTCACCTTTACTGGCTCCATCCCCACCTCCTTGATCTGTCCGTCTCCTCTCCACCTATCTGCTCCTTTACCCATCTTCTATCCGCCTCCCCCTCTCTGTCTATTTATTTCAGAATCCCCTTCCCCTCCCCCATTTCTGAAGAAGGGTCCAGACCTGAATTGTCAGCTTTCCTGCTCCTCTGATGCTGCTTGGCCTGCTGTGTTCACCCAGCTCTACACTGTGTTATCTTCTTTTTAACTTTCGGTCTTGTTGAGGGTGGGAGCATTGTGTTCCTTGCATTCTTTCCTTCAGTGTCTCTCTGATCATGCTAAGTTGGTAACATGCTGATCTTGAATCCAAGGATGTGAATTCATACCAAATGAGTCTTTAGCATAAAGTCAGGGCTGACTTACTGTACTGCTAGCAGAATACTGCAGTGTTGAAAGTACAAACTTTTGCACGAGAGATTATTGAGCTGTTGTTTGCCCTCCCAAGTGGATTCAAAAGATCGCAAAGTACTTCTTTGAAGATGAGCAGAGGCATTGTCCCTGATGTCCTGACCTATATTTGTCACTCAATTATACTCTGAAACAGATTATCACATTGCTATCTGTGGGAGTTTATTAGAAAATGCTTTGGGACATGCTGAGATTGTCATAAATGCAAAGTAAATACAAGTCTTTTTATTTTTGCACTTTTGATAGTTGCAGCAAACTTAGAAGGTTGGTGCTAACATTTTAAATGAACTGATATAAATCATATCACCACGGTAACTCATACTATTGAAACTGGAGATTGCACACTTCATTCCCGTATAAAACATCAATCGGACATACATATTTCATGGATTAACATCGTTAGTTTGGAATACATTGTGTTTCAAAATGACAGCTGATTAAATAATTGGAATGCGACCAGAACTCTAAATTACAACCAGACCTGGATCTAGAATTTATTTATATGAGGAAATTAAAAGTAACTCTGAGAATTAACTCTTTAACTTCATAAGATAAACCAAAAGCATGAGAGGTGATCTCATTGAATCATATGAAATCCATAGATGGTTTGACAGGGTGGATGAAGGAATGACGCTTCCTATGGCTAGGGAGCATAAAACATGGGGCAAAGTCTCAGAATAAGAGGTAGGCCATTTAGGACTGAGATAAAGGGGAATTTCTCCACTCAGAGAGTGGGGAATCTTTGGAGTTCTCTATCTCAGGGAGCTGCGAAGGTTTAATCATTGATCATGTTCAAGACTTACATTGATAGATTTCTACTCATTAAAACTATCAAAGGATAAGTGGATATTTTGGGAAATGGTGTTAAGATAAGAGATCAACAATGGCAGAGCAGACTCAAGGGGCTGAATAGCCTACCCCAGCTCTTTCTCCTATGTTTCTATTTCGTAAAAATGGCAGCTTTGATTCTATAGAATACACTTTAAACAATAATATAATGAGTACATAATATTCCACTACATTTTAGCAGAACAGTTAAAATAGTCCAAACTCTGGCACAATATTATAGGAGGTGTTTTGTCCATTACTGGTGCAGACACTAACTGCAAATATAAATCAAGCTGACAGAGATTATGAGGAATGCACAGACCATAAAACCTCCTGCTTAGAATTGAGCCTTTTCACTTTGTATTTATGTTATTGCTCTTATCTCCAATGCTTCTGTCTTGACTTGTAATTGTTTATTGATATTTTCCTCTGGTATAACATTTTAGAAATAAAAGGCAGTATTTGTCTTATATTGCAGGACTGATCATCTGATTTCCAGTACTGGATGAGCAGAAATTTTCTCCAGCTAAATTTTGGGAAGGCTGAAGACATTTTGCAGTCCATTTGTTCCATTTGCAGCCAAAGTGTTTTGTCATGACATGGCACCAGATCCAGAGTGGCTCAGAGCAACATTGCCCATGTAAATCTTCAATTCTTCACCTTATTAATTTTGTACCTGGGTTCTTCAGTGCCTTTCTTGAAGAATTGTGCAGCATTCAAAGTGGTAAGTATCAATTACTGCTGAGACCTCTCAATGTTCATGCTGCTCACACTGGTATTTGTCCATGGTCAGTCCTGCAGGTCTAGTGCAACCAGTTAAAAGACCTGCAGTCAGTCAGTTGGAGAATTGCACAATATCAGTCAGGGATTAGCTCACTCATCAGTTGAGACTCTCTGTATGAATCAATCAGAGGGGTGACCATGGTCATGCCTGGGGTCAGCTCATAGAGTCATAGAGATAAAAAGCACAGAAACAGACCCTTCGGTCCAACTCATCCATGTCGTCCAGATATCCTATATAAATCTAGTCCCGTTTGCCAGCATTTGGCCTATATCCCTCTAACCCATTCCTATTCATATACCCATCCAGATGCCTTTTAAATGTAATCATACCCAGCCTCCTTCAGTCCCAGACACGCACCACCCTCTGCGTGAAAACATTGCCCCTTGGGTCCCTTTTAAATCTTTCCCCTCTCACCTTAAACCTATGCCCTCTAATTTTGGTCTCCTCCACCCTGGGGAAAAGACCTTGTCTATTTACCCTATCCATGCCCCTCATGATTTTATAACCTTCTATACTGTCACCCCCTCAGCCTCTCATGCTCCAGGGAAAGTAGTCCCAATCTATTCAGCCTTTCCATGGGGAGTTCTCAGGGTCACCACTATGGTAGGGAATTTGGAGAAGTCAATTCTGGGAACTGGAGACAGCATGCTGGAACGCAGACGGGACAATAATTGTGAAGGGTCACACAAAATATAAGGGTGGGAACAATAATATGTTGAAGGCCATGGAGTCTTGTGGAAGAGGTCATTGATGGTCACAACTATACTGGCCTTGACTAGGGGCCAGTGAAGCATGATGGTTGGCATGATTAAGCTGTAGGGTCAGGACTCAGGAAGTAATGTTGGGAAATGAAGACTTACTTCAAAGAGGTGCATGGCAATGTGTGGAAGATCGGTGCTGATGTTCTGTATAGATACTGCAAAAAAGGAAGGAACATGGGGGAACCTGGATATCTGAGGGTGAGGCACCTATGATTACCTCTGGCTCATTGTGCCATTCATGAACAGTATTGTCATTCATAAATTGGAAATGGAAAATGCCTGACCACACCCAGGGTTGGTGGAATAAGTGTTTTTCTCTATCTGAGCACACGGGCATACTGGCTTCCGAAATAAGCTTTCAGCCACATATCTGCATCATCACTAAGATTGACTTTCTCTTCCTTTGTAAGATTACCTGATGTTATCCATCCCTCAGCTACTCTGCTGCTAATCCATGACTTTGGTACTTCAAAACTTAACTATTACAATACACTCCTGGCTGGACTTCCACAATCTACCCTCTCTGTATTTGATGTAATCCCAAACTTTGCTATCCACATCCAGATTAGCATCAAATCCTGCTATGCACTAAAATGCCTGAGACATGGCAGAACTCATGGTAATGCATAGACTCTTCCATGCCCCACACAAGGCTATGCTTGCTCCCTGGGATCTCTGCCATATTTCCTCCAAGCCTCTGGTGCCTTGCCTGTCTCAGGACCCAGGTTCAACACATGATCCCTATGGTTGCTCACCTCCATCCAGCATGCATTAGTTTGATGGAATCCTGATGCTTGGAGGCTAAACCATGCTGAATCATGGGGTGGTCAGACATTTCCTCAAAGAATGTGGCTCTTTTCATCATTGTATCAGTGATACACAGTCTTCTTGGTTAAACAGAAGGCTCTATAATAGGCCACACACAGAAGCTGTTTTGTCAGCTGACAATGGCTTTCACCAATGAAAACCTTCCCTCACTGCTAAATCTTATGGGCTTTCCATGTACACAACGGACATTTTGAATTTTCATTATAATTGCATGGGAAAGGGCAAGGAGAAAGTAAGAGGATGTGGAGTGCAGGTAGGTTATTTCATCAGGAATATTCTCAGGGTGCTGTTGGGACCAGTGTAGTGCAAAATATTCCATCAGATCCCAAGACAGTTAGGAGATCTGAGTAGTACTTGTGACACTGCTGGAAGCATTTTTAAACCACTAATTAGTGGAAAAGAGAGAAAAATTTGCCAAAAACAAAAACATAGAGTAATGATAATAGGGGTCTTTAATTATCCAAATGCACACTGTGATTGTAATAGTGTAATGGATGGAGTAGAGGAAGAGATTAAGGAAATGTTCTTGATCATTATGTTTCTAGTCCAATGAGAAAGGAAGATTTGCTGAATTTTGCTCTATGGAATGAGGTCAGCTAAGTGGATCAAGTGACAGATCAGGAACATTTGGGAACTGTAATAATAGTATCATGACGTTTAGGTTAGCTATAGAAAAGAGCAAGTACAAATGTAGAAATAAAGTACTTCATTACGAGTGGAACTCTTTCAGTGGGGTAAGACCAACCTCAGTCAAGTCAAGGGAGACACCCTTCAGGCAGGGCTCCCAGCACAGTAAGTTATGGCCAGCCTCTGATATCAGCCCAACAGTGTGGGCACAGGTCATTCAGCTGCTTGGGCAGGTTAGAGTCAGGATCCTGTCGTAGATTCATAGAGTCATAGAGCTATACAGCATGGAAACAGGCCCTTCGGTCCAACTTATCCATGCGAACCAGATATCCTAAATTAATCTATTCCCATTTACCAGCATTTGGCCCATATCCCTCTAAACCCTTCCTATTCATATACCCATCCAGATGCCTTTTAAATTTGTAATTGTACCAGCCTCCACTGCTTCCTCTGGCAGCTCATTCCATGCATGCACCACCCTCTATGTGAAAAAATTGTCCCTTAGGTCCTTTTAAATCTTTCCCCTCTCACCTTAAACCTATGCCCTCTAGTTTTGGACTCCCGCACCCCAGGGAAAAGACCTTGTCTATTTACCCTATCCATGCCCCTCATGATTTTATAAACTCTATCAAGTCACCCCTCAGCCTCCAACACTCCAGGGAAAATAGCCCCAGTCTATTCAGCCTCTCCCTATAGCTGAAAACCCTCCAACCCTGGCAACATCCTTGCTAGTCTTTTCTGAACCCTTTCACGTTTCACGACATCCTTCCTATAGCAGGGAGACCAGAACTGCACACAGTATTCCAAAAGTGGCCTAACCAATGTCCTGTACAGCTGCAACGTGACCTCCCAACTCCTATACTCAATGCACTGACCAATAAAGGACAGCATACCAAATGCCTTCAACACTATCCTGTCTACCTGGGACTCTATTTTCAAGGAATATGAACACACACTCCAAGGTCTCTTTGTTCAGCAACACACCTGAGGACCTTACCATAGAGTGTATAAGTTCTGCCCTGGTTTGCCTTTCCAAAATGCCGCATCTCACATTTATCCAAATTAAACTCCATCTACCACCCCTCAGCCCATTGGCCCATCTGATCAAGATCCTGTTGTACTCTGAGGTAACCTTCTTTGATGTCCACTATACCTCCAATTTTGGTGTCATCTGCAAACTTACTAATGATACCTTCTATATTCATAACCATATCATTCATATAAATGACAAAAAGCCAGTGGGCAGCTGGTCACAAGCCTCCAGTCTGAAAAGCAGCCTTCCACCTCCATCCTCTGTCTTCTACCTTTGAGCCAATTCTGTATCCAAATGGCCAGTTCTCCTATGTATTCCTTGTGACCACATGTATTCCATGTGATCTAACCTTACTAACTAATCTGCCATGAGGAATGTCATCAAATGCCTTATTGAAGTCCATATAGATCACATCTACCACTCTGCCCTTATCAATCCTTTCTGTTCCTTCAAAAAATGCAATCAAGTTATTGACAAACAATTTCCAACACACAAAGCCATGTTGACTATTCCTACATCAGTCCTTGCCTTTCCAAGTACATATAAATCCTGTCAGACTCACTGGTCTATAGTTACCTGGCGTTTTCTTACCATCTTTCTTAAATAATGGCACCACGTTAGCCAAACTGTGGTCTTGCGGCGCCTCACCTGTGGCTATCATTGATACAAATATCTCAGCAAAGGGCCCAGCATCTCTTCCCTGTTTTCCCACAGAGTTCTAGGTTACACCTGATCAAGTCCCAGGGATTTATCCACCTTTATGCGTTTTAAGACATCCAGAACCTCTTCCTCTGTAATATGGACATTTTTCAAGATGTCGCTATTTATTTCCATACGTTCTCTATCTTCCATATCTTTCTTCACAGTAAAAACTGATGCAAAATACTCATATAGTTTCTTCCCAGTCTTCAGTGGTTCCACACACAGGTGGCCTTTCTGATTTTTAAAAGAATGTATGCATGGATGACCTTCATTGTCTGAGTGTGCTGATATTAAGGAAAGTTTGTCGTGACGAACGTCAGCTGGCAGCAAAATGGCACGACGAACTCTCCTTAATATCGGCACATTCAGACAACGAAGGCCATCAGTTTAATTGGGACAAGGTAACCATAGTAGCCCAAGCCAAAGATAGACACGCACGGGAATTCCTAGAGACATGGTTCTCCACCCATACTTCAATCAACAAACATATCGAATTGGGCCCCATATACAAACCCATACAGATCAAAACTGGAAATGACAGTACTCACCATAATGGACCGGACAGTGTAAATCCCAAGCGGAGTAGAATAACATCACTTCACCAGATGCTCCGCTGATGATGTCACCTAGCATGGTGATGAAATGTCTGAATGAGAACAAGCCAGCTCGGCGAGCAAGTCAACAACCTCACCCACAATCCGAGCTACAGATCTTTGCTAAAACTTTAAATGATAAGGGTATTATTTTTAACTCCTAGTTTATCTTTAGGCTGTAGAAAACAGACTGCAGCCACAGTGAGATATGGAGAATGATTTGAAATGGTAAAATAGTGTGCTCAGTACAGGAATAGAGTAATGGATTGATGGATTTCATGAATTTACCTCTGATAAGTACATATGGGTGTGTCAACTTTTAGATTTTGTAAAAGACTCTGAGTTAGAATTCTTTTACATTTACAATTTACAAAACATTTACAAATCCAACAATTTGTTCCAATGATGATCTGGCTTCATTGCTGTTGGTTTGATGAAATGCAGCGCATTCAGCAACTCTGAGGATTACAATCTTCTGATAGACAAAGTACTATTATGAAACTGATAACATGCTTTATCAAAAGTGTAAATCCCAAAACTACTTCTCATAGCTGAACTTGGATGATGGAATTAACAGAAATAATTCAGAGTTTATGTTCTTAATAAAATTGCTGAAATTAACAGAATAAAATGTATTATTACATTTGCTGCAGGAATTAATCAATTATTCTCAAAATGGAAAATTAATGTTCAAATTTCAATTTTAAAACAATCAGTGATTTCATTCTATCAGAAACGAAAGTCTTAACTATTTCCACCCCAGCAATGTCTCTGTTACATTCCTAAATCAGAAATCACATGATACCACGTTATAGTCCAACAGGTTTATTTGAAATCACAAGCTTTCAGAGCGTAGCCCCTTCATCATATGAAGTCCTTCACCTGAAGAAGGGACTGTGCTCCGAAAGCTTGTGATTTCAAATAAACCTGTTGGACTATGACCCAGTGTTGTGTGACTTTTGACTTTGTCCACTCCAGTCCAACACCGGTACCTCCACATCATGACATTCGTAAATCATTTTTAATTCCATTCCTAATCATTGCTCCCTCCAGTCACACTCAAAAACCTGAGACCACCTGTACCATTCCTATGAATCATTGCCAGATCCAGCCTAACAATGTCAAGCACATTCCTCCTTGCCTTCGTCAACTAAAACTATTTTTGATCTCCAGAAGGAAAGAACTTGCATCTTTTAATCTTAGGATATCACAAACTACTTCCGAGCTAATGAAGTATTTTTTAATGGTTATGAAAATGTACAGCACAGTTTGTAAATAGCATGGTCCCATGAACAGCAGTGGGATAGATGACTACATTGCTTTATTGGTTTTTATTTTATTCATTCATGAGATATGGGCAGTGTTGTCTTGATCTTTGGTTCCCGTTCTAATAACCCTTGGTGAGCTACTTTCTTGAAACACTGTAGTTTTTGGGGGTGCAAGTATACCCACAGTTTTATTGGGAAGGGAGTTCCAGGATTTTGAAACAGCAACAGTGAAGTAAGATTGTGAAGAACTGTAAGTTTTGTAATTCATTTTAACTTAAATTGTAAGTTACAATTATCAGCCAAGTTTGAAAGAGACAATCCAAAGGTTTCCTAGTTCTAATTAGTTAGGGGACAATTCCAGGTTCAAGTATGTTTTCACAATAAGTCAAGTCACAGTAAGTACAAAAGAATGATATTCAACAAAGACAGTAGTGTTCAGTTAATCTGCATTGGGACACCAGTTCATGATTTCTCACTGACTGATTGCATGTTTTTGAATTTCAATGTGAATTAGCTTTATTATCACATGTACACACAATGAGTACAATGAAAAGTTTACGAGTCACTACTTACGGCACCATCTTAGGTGCTTGGGAACCTAGGTACAGATTCTTGAGTACAAATTCTTAGGAAAGAACTTAGAAAAAAGAAATAAGAAGTGCAGCATTATATAAATTCAAAAATACAAAATCATTGTAATGAGTCAGAAAAATAAAGAAATAAAAAGTTCAGAATAACAGTTCTTCCATCATAGTATAACAAAGAAAACAAAAGAAATTATAAAAAAAAGAGAATTTAAGACAAAGTCTCTTGTTCTGTCAATTTACTGAAATTCTCATTCACCTCTATCATCTTACTTTGCATTAGACTACTAAGAATAATGATGAAATAATGCTTGCAATTTATTACCCCAGTACATTATCAGCTGCATCCTGAACTTTATAGTGACATTTGTATCAAGCTTAAAATTAGTGAGATCTCCATTGTTATAGCTATCTTCTTGACAAAAAGCAAGGTCAGGATCACCCATTTCTCTTAGACATTCCTTTGTCTTTTCTTTTACTGTCGACTGTTTTCCTCATTAACTTCTTCATCTAAACAGCTTTTTGTCTTATTGCTTCTTCTTCTCTGGTGATGATGAGAGAACAATCCAGAGGCAATTGCTTCAGTATAATTGTTCCATCATTATCCATCAAATGTTGTCCAATTGCAGCATCACATCTAATGTTAGACTGTTGTTGAAGGTTTTTGCAAGCATAGTCTTGTTGGGTACAGTCAGTACTGTGCTTGTTGCAAACAACTGAAGGGATTTACTGTTTGATATGATCCGGCATGCTCTGGGACATACAGCCTGCATGCCTGGCATCACACTGGCACTGAAGTTCATATACCAAATTACTCATTTTTTTTGTGACAGGCAGAACATCACTCCAGCTTGACAACAGCACGGAAATGGTGAAGAGTGTCACGACTGCATATGAGCAGCATGAAACGGCTAGCTAGACCTGTTTCTCCAACTTTTGAGATATCTTACCCTTTTGGGGTAAATTGGGCACTTTTCTCCACAGGAGCCAGGTTTTTGTATGCAGCTAAGTGGAGTCTGCACCACTTGCCACCATGTTGTAAGATGAATTCTGTACCACAGGTCATCCATTCAGTTGAATTTCTGCCACCATCATCTTTCCTGGTGGGCTTGCACAGGTCCACTGGGTCTAATGTGGATCAGAAAAACCACCTTCTAGTCTAATGAGAAAAGGCTCTTGTCTCTAACATGATTTAGTCTATTGCATGATAGCAACTATGTACTTGTTACATGGTATGATACACATTTTCCAGCGACCGGAAGATGATTTCTGAAGTGTAAGTGGGAGTTGCGTGTGGGGACCCTATGGTGTCCCTGTTATAGTAGACTCCAAGGAAGTTGCCCGGAAAATTGAAAGATTCTGTTAGGCAATTCCCCTATGCCTGGAACCTTCCAAATTATCCATTTAAATTTGAAAGTTCTGGGAGTTCCAACATGGGTAATTAAATTGTTAGCAAGGAAATGTTACACAAGATGCCACAGCTCCTGACTAAACTAACCGCACCCCCCCACCAACACCCTGTCTGGACCCTGCCACTTTCCTCAGCCACCAGAACTGACACCAGAATCTGAGAGATGGTTGAGTAAACAGAATCTTAATGTCTTTTTAAAGATCTAACTTCATGTGTATTTAATTCTTAACGTTTCACATTTTACTGTTTAAACCTTTAATTTCATCCAACCTTAAGTAGGGATGTACAAGTTATCCACTGAAGAGCAGGTGAAGTTGTTAATTGAGGAAATTGACTTAAATTGTCTTTTTCATACCAGTGGCAAGAGCATGTAACTGCAGGCATCTCAGTATGAATTAGCACTGGTTGTGACTTTGAACATTACTTTTGGTCTTCTCAAAATAACAATGGATGAAGAGTTAATGTATAACAAAAACAAAACACTGCAGATGCTGGAAATCTGAAATGAAGATATAAATGAACTAGCTTTTGTACAACCGACTTCTGCAAGAAGAACAAAAAGAAAGGTCAGTAATAGGGTGAGTGGCAGGAGAGTCATTGTCAAAAGATGTCATGATGCAAAAAGCAAAGTGGTTCCAAGAAGGAGAAATTAGTAAAAAAAACACATGCTTGGAAATGAGTGTACTGGTTATACTGGAGCTCAATTTTGAACTATCCTAAACAAGTCAGACTAATATATGTCATTTGTAAGTTTATTGCTTTCCCTTTTGTGATGCAGTCAAGAAACAGAAGATTTAGCCAGAGTGGTTGTGAATGACAAGAAGCATACACAGCTGTGGTCATAAGCAAAAGCAGGAAAAAAAAAACAAGATTAAGGCCAGTACAAACAAAAAAAAGGGAAGAAAATGGGGGGACTGAGTTTACTGTCTGAAATTGTTGAATTCAGTGGTGAGCACAGAAGGCTACAGATTACTGAATTGAAAGATAAGATTTTGTTCCTCAAGTTTGTGTTAAACTTCATTGAAACACTGCCGCACACTGTGTATGGAGAGGTTTGCATGAGAGAAAGTCTTAAGTTGGAATTATAATATTGTTCAACTCCATCTATGATTTTGTGTCCATTAAAATTAGTAGGGCACTGAAGTGGAACTTTAATCTCCTCATGATTTTCACCAGGAGAAGTGTAAAGCAGGTCACATTCATGATGATGCAGGCTGTGAGGACCGCACATTAGGTCAGGAGCACTGTAAACCAGTTTTTATTTACCAATGAAAGTGTTGGTCAGTCTGAGAGTGCAGCCTCAGCCAGATCCATAGTACCACCATTGGCTCAGCTGTATAGGAGATCAGGAAGAAGATTGAAATAACAATAGTGTTATGGGAACGTATAGGCAAATCTATGGCTGTCGATGTGAATCTGGAATGGTATGTTGCCTTCCTGGCACCAGGGTCAAAGATGTTATCGAATGGCTACAGAGCATTCTGAGGAAGTGCATGGACAGCTATGGACCATGTTGGGAGTAAAAGAGACCTGGTCCTGCATTTAGAGTTTAGGAAGTTAGGTAGAAAAATAGCAACCAAGTCCTTAAATGTAGTCATTTCTGAATTACTCCCATTACCACACGCAAGTGAGTATGGGAATAGGAGCAATGAAAGGAGATGGTGGTATAGTGGTAATGTCACTGGACAAATAACCTAGAGGGGAAATCCAGACACAAAAACAGAAAATGCTGAAATCGCAGCAGGTCTGGTAGCATCTGTGATAGAATGTAGAGTTAACATTTTGGGTCGCATGACCCTTCTTCAGAACTGATAGTAGTGAGGAGAAGGTTGGTGTATATGCTGAAGATGGGGTGGAGGGTGGTTGTTGGGGAGGAGTAAATGATAGGCAGAAATGAAAGCCAGAGAGAGAAAAACAGTTGACAAAGACAGACAATGGATTGGGAAAATGTCAACCTGGAGGAATGAATAGTTGCCAATGGAGATCATTAGTAGCTAACCATGGGTTGGTTGTGGTAACAGCCCATGTGATGATAAGGCTTAGTGTGTTGGGATTGGGGTAAGGACATGGGAGAAGGTGCTTGAGCCGTAAAATGATTGAACTCAATACTGAGTCCCAAAGGCTGCAGGGTTCCCAAATGGAAAATGAGGTGTTGTTCTTCCTGCTTGCACTGAGCTTCGCTGAGCACTGCAGCAAGTCTGAGACAGTGATCTTGGCCAGAGAGCAAAGTGGTGTGTTGAAGTGGCAAGCAACTGGAAGCTCAGGGTCATTTTTGCAGCAGAACATAGGTATTCTGCAAAGCAGTCACCCAGTTTATGTTTTATCTCCCCAATGTAGAGGAGGCCACATTATGAGCAGTGAAAACAGTAGATTACATTCAATGAGGTGCAGGAAAATGCTGCTTCACCTGGAAGGTGTGCCTCACGCCTTGGATAGTGAGGAGGGAGGAAGTAAACGGGCAGGTGTGACACCTTCTGTGGTTGCAGCGTAAGGCGCCATGAGACTATGGGGAGGTGTTGGGGGTGAAGGAAGTGTGGACCAGAGTATCCCGGAGGGACCAGTCCCTGCAGAATGCTGACAAGGAAGAGAAGGGGAATATGTGTCTAGTGGTGGGATCTCACTGGAGGTGGTGGAAACAGCAGTTAATGATTCTTCAGATGTGGATGCTGGTAGGATGGTAAGTGAATAGTATGGTCACCCTGTCACTGTTGTGGGAGGGAAGAGTAAAAATGAAGGTCAAAGTGCTGGAGATGGGTCAGACATGACTGAGGGCACTGTCGACTGCGGTGCTGGGGAATCCTTGGTTGAGTAAGAAGGTGAACATTTCGGAGGCCCCCTTGTTAGGCTGACATCATTGAAACAGGTGTGATAAAAACAGAGGAACTGGGAGAATGGAATAGAGTCTTTACAGGAGGCAGGGTGTCAGGATGTATCGTCAAGGTAACGATGGGAGTTGGTGGGTTTATAGGATATTGGTGGCCAGCCTATCCCCAGAAATGGAAACAGAGATGTCAAGGAAAGGAAGGGAGGAGTCAGAGAGGGACCAAATGAAGGTGAGAGGAGGATGGAAATTGGAAGCGAAATAGTTAAGCTTTTCCAATTCTGGATGAGAAAGGGAAGCAGCAGCGATACACTGGAGAAAGAGTTGTGGGTGGGGTCTGGGATAGAACTGGAACAAGAAATGTCCCATGGTCCACACAATTTAGAGACCCAGGTTAAGGTTCTGGTGATATAGATTCAAACCACACCACTGCAACTGGTGTCATTTGACTTCAATTGATAAATCCTGAATTTTAAGTCTAGTTTAATTAATCTCGCTATCATTGACTTTCCAAACATGGAGGTTCCTTCATTTCAAGCAGTCTTGTGCTGAATCAGAAGGTTCTCTTTTAAGTCCTAATTGCCCCAGACCTGTGCTGGAACATTTCTGAACAGGTTGATTAGAAATACCTACAGCAAGTGAATATGTGGCGAGAGAGAAGGTGTAGGAAGGAGAGCTTTAAATTCTTGAGATATTAGAATCAGTTCTTGGAGAAATAGTGGTCTGGACAGGTTGCAGCTAAACAGAGCTGGTATCAGTTTACCTTGTGGGATGATAAACTATTGCTATTTGGGAGAACGTAAACCAGTTTGGAAGGGGTGTGGGAACTAGCAGGTAGTACTCAAGAGGGATACAAAGAACATTGGGAAAGACACGTCCTTAAGAACATATTAAGATATTGTGTTGGTTCAGAATAAGAGGGAAAGAGATAAGATCTAAATTAGGATGAAAATGCACGCATGTGAATGTGTAGAATGTGGTCAATAAGATTGAAGAGTTGCAAAAGCTGACAGCTCATGATGAAGCTTTGTGCTGGGAGAAACAGAAATATACCTGCGTCAGCAATTAAAATGTCTGGGGTAAAGATACTTCCGCATGATTTACTGAATCAAACAGGCAAGTAGGAGATGGGTAATGAAGAATTAGCTCACTACAGTGGAAATAGAAGTGTGGCCAAGATATTTGGCTTCAGTGGCCATCAGCTGGAGAAGGTGGTGCACTGGAAGGAGGTAAATCAGGCTTCTTTCTGTTTATCATTATCTAATGTCTTTATAAAGAAGCTGCTGTAAAGTGTGCGTGAATGGATGTCAGATTGGATTGGATTGACGAGTAAACTCCTCCACGATGTAACTGATGTTAAAGTGTATTTGCAGTACATGCCAATAGTAATCAAATGCTACATGTTCTCTGGTGACTTGTTGTGAGCAAAGTTCTTCATTTGTGATGACTAGTTTTATTTATAATGCACTCCTCTAATATAGCCAGCTTAAGGACTGTTATTCAATGGCTCAAATATTCATGAATATGGCAAGAGGACAAAGTTAATATCCATTGACTTGAGTGGGGCTTACCATTGGCTTGTACTGGTTGTGCCAAATGGCACGTCTTTGTACTGCATATTTTATATATGTCTAAGAGTGCTATCCATTATTACTTCAATGTATCATCTGCTTTCTTCAGTATATCTTTGCTGATATCCACTGTGATTCTTATTAAAATGTGATGTCAATCAAACCTGTTCTACACTCAAGAAAAAGATAACTCCTACACTTTGAATGAACAGCTCAGCTCAGAACTTCAACGTTTAATCAACGCAGGAATTTCCCACTGCACAAATGTTCAAAACCCATGTGCTCTCAACCCTTTTTTCACAGCTCTACCTCTCCACACTCTCTCATACACCCCTTCTTTCACAGTTCTGCTCCCAGTGCTCTCATATCTGTTCGTCTTTCACAGTCTTGTCTCTACACTCTACATCTCCCCCTCCAGCCCCCTCAACACCAAGGGTCATGGCATTTTCAAACTTCAAAATAGGGTGGGTTCACATTGGGAAAATATTTGGGCTAGACAATTTGAAAGTGCAGTTGTAAGTTAATTGGAATTATTTTTCTGGGAATATGTTCAGAAGAAAACAGAGTTGGGGCATAAATAGGGATTGAGTGGTGAGTTAATCAGGTCTGCTCGATCAGTATTGCCTTTTTCTCGAATAGATTCAATTGGACTAGAAAGACTTGAGATGGCAAAGTGAAAGGTTGTGGCTGAGAATATGTGTTGGGAGTTTACGTGGAGAGACGGAGTTGGGGAGGAAGAGTGCAGTGAGCTCAAACGAGACAGAACATGATGACTAGTAATGGAAGATGAAATGACGGAAGATGGAAGAATGTTTGGTGCAGAGGCTGAAAGACAAGAGCAGTGGAGGTACTTGATGGGAAATTTTTAATTGTATTCCTGTGGGAAGTACAGTAGGCTGATTTTGAAAGAGAAATGAAAAGGATGGAACAGGATGAGATACTTAAGGAACGCTGGAAGTATTGATGCTTTTACGTATTTAAGGCATGCCCATGACAGCAAAGACTTAGTTACAAAACAGCTATCATAATGTCATTTATTCTGTTGCCTGCACCCTTTCCCAATTCTCTCTACCCCAATCTGTCAATTCGGCACATGTGGCTGTTTTTACAAAGGACTCTGTGTATTAACATTATGGTGAAATACCTGAAGGAGTGTTTCTAATTCATATTCCAGTTTGGTAACAATTATTTCACTCATAATGTTACAGTTATGAAGTTGTGATATTTTGGGACTCTGTCTTTAATTTAGAGAAAAATGCAATGTTTACAACTTTTGGCCAACAGCCAGCCTGGTGGATTGATAGTTGGAGATTGAAGGACAGCCTGAACTGTTTTACTAGGGAGAAACTGCAAGATGCTAAATCTGGAGACAACGGTATCAGCTTGTGTGCTAATAGTAGATTGACAGTGCATCTCCAAAGTCCTAGAAAAAAGTTCCAGCTTAGCCTTCTGCTGACTAAGGAAAAGGGTATTTGAGGATCAGGATCTCAAACCAAGACTGGGGTCATGGTTTATTGGGTAGCAGTGACCTCCACAGTGCTGTGTCCTTCAGACATTTGGATTACGTCCAACAAGGACCTCAAACCACAGGAGAAGTATCATCAATGGTCTCTTCACAAGCTCTTCCTAATCCAGTGGCAGGAAAGGTGCTCCAGCAGCAGCATCAGTATCCTCTCCCAAGTCAACTTGTCCAGCATGATGCAGTAATCACATAAAGCTAATTCTGCTGTCTAGGACATGTAATTTACATGACTTGCACCAGACTCCCAAAGTAACTACTCCATCGCTCATGGCAGGAGACTCATAGAACAACAGCACAAATGCTTTAGGAATATGCTCAAAGCATCTTTGAGATGGCCAATTCTATGTGGTAACTCCATGGGAGACCCTGTCTTGTGACTAATCAATAAAGAGAAAGCTTATTTGGGAGGGCACTGCGCACATCAAGGAAATTCATTGGAATGTTGCAGAGGCAAGGTCGAGGTGTCGGAAGGAGCACATAAACCCACAAAGCCTTCACTTTCCAATTTGTCAAGCACCACCTGCTCCATATGTGCCAGTCTGCAGATCACATATCAGCTGTATTAGTCATTTCAGAACCCATGAGACTGGAGTGGAAGTACATTATCCTCACTATTGAAGAGTAGCCTAAGAAGAATAGCAAAAGTGTTGAGAAAATCAGATAGCAAATGCTTTCACTTTAAATGGCCATTTACTTCCAAGACAAAAGGTATTTGGAATGCCAAGGAAAGCTCATCAGCATCTCTAGCCAGATTAACGACCCGTGTGATTCATGATCTCATAGCGATGGGCTTCAATATTGGAAGGGTATAGAAGAAGCTGTTGTGACATCCTATTACATGTTTTCCTAAAATATCAAAGAACTGTTAGTTTGCCAGGGTTTGTGTGTGTGTGTGTGTGTGTGTGTGTGAGTGTGTGTGAGAGAGAGAGAGAGAAAGAGAGTAGCAAGAGGCCAAAAGTCTTTAGATTTACCATGTCACAGATTCATGGTCAGATTGAAAAGACTAGATTTGTGAGGCAAAATGAAGCCGATAAGTTTGCTTGTGCTAGGGGGAAGATCTCTTTGACAGCAGGGCCAAATGAGTCAAGCTTCCTAAATAAAGGTATGATGGCAGAAATGCTTACCCTAACTACAAGATGACTGTTGTGAGTGAATGTTCTTCAGGCATATGCTGTTTTCTCTCATTGCCACTGAAAGAACTGCACAGAGACTGGTATCCCGGAACAAGTTGCCCTTTATTTACTTGTACACTGTATGCTCGCTATGGCCAGCCAGCTAGGAGTCAATCCCCTGAACTGAGGTGATTCTAAATCGCCTGTTAATATTGGTCTGCCAGTGCCTCCTGATTGGCCTCAGTTAACAACCTCAATTAAGGATCTCATAGTCAACAAGGTCCACCTGGTTCCAATCATGATGTAGAGGAACTGCAACTTGGGTTATTGAACTGGATGCTTTGTTGAAGTCATTGCAACACATCAGGGAGAGGGGACATACAAAATGAGACACATTGTTTCAGAAGACAGTCATACCCAAAAGAATAGGGCAGCTCAATTCCATCTGTAGTAATGTACAGGAGGATGTGACCACATGTATAGCAGGAACCTCAGCCCTTGCAATTACCTATCCCATTTGGGGTGCTCACCAGTTTAATGAAAGCAAGGTTGGTAGAGTGAAGAACTGGGCCTCAAGATTAATAAACTCTGGATTACTACCTGAGCCATGTGTCAATTAGCAGAGGGCACATAAAATTAATATCTTCCTCAAAGAATGGTATGTGGAAGAAATGAGTCCCAGTTCATTGGCACTTCTGTGAGAGGTGGGGGCTGCACCCTGGGGGCTATACCATTAAGACAGCTGGATCCTGAACTGTGTTGGGACCCGTGTTCTAGCGAATCATTGAACCACAGAATTAGAGAGGGTTTTAAAATAATCACTATCAATGAGGGATTATGTGCAGCAAATCAACAGGTCAAAAAAAGTGAGGAGACAAAACAGTATATGGGAAATGAGGATCTGAAAATGGCAAAAATGGGCAGAGAGAATAAACATAAACTGCACCAACAGTCAAGACTAGATGCTACATGCCCACTTCAAATCTGTCTTCGAAGACCCATATGGAGATACAGCTCAGAATGTAGCTCAGGGCTGTCCTCAAACTTGAGGTTCTGAGGGCACTCTGGGACCAAGCTGGAGACACAATAACAAGTATTTCACTTTTTCATGCTTGACCAGAACCATTAGGTATTGGGGTTTTCAGCTTACTGTTCTTCAAGGCTACATGTTTTTTCTTTATTCATTCATGGGATGAGGGCGCTGCTGGCCAGGCAGCATTTATTACCCATCCCTAATTGCCCAGAGGGTGGTTAAGAGGCAACCGCATTGCTGTGGGACAGGAGTCACATGTAGGCTGGCCCAGGTAAGGATGGTAGTTTCCTTCCCTAAAGGACATTAGTGAACCAGATGGGTTTCTGCAACAATCAACAATGTATTCACAGTCATCATTAGATTCTTAACTCCAGGTATTTATTGAATTCAAATTACACCATCTGCCGTGGTGGAATTCGAATGCAGGTCCCCAGAGCATTATCTGGGTCTCACGATTAACGGTCTAATGATTCTATCACTAGGCCATCTCCTACTCCATAAGTTTTCAGAACTGTAGATAGATGTGTTTCTGGTTTCATCCCTGGTTTTCGGCCTTGCTAGAGGTAGTCCTGAGCTATTATCATACTGACCTGCTTTGGCCATAATAGTTTTATCTACCATTTATTAACAAATACAATGCACATTGATTGCCTGTTGTTGTTCATTAGCTTGCCAAGCCTGCTGTTCTTTGGTGCGCAGACGTTTCGTTACCATTCTAGGCAACATCATCATTACGACCTCTAATCGAAGTGTGAGTGTAATGCTTCCTTCTGGATTTATATGATTCTCTGGTATGATGGTCTTGTCACTTCTGGTTCTGGTGTTTTAGCAGCGGTCCGTATGCAGGTCTATTTCTTTGTGTTTGTTAACGGAGTGCCGTGTTGAGAACCAGGCCTCTAGAAATTCCCTCGCATGTCTGGTGTTCGCTTGTCCCAGTATAGCCACTTTGTCTCGGTTGAACTGATGGCTCTCATTGCCTGTGTGTATTGAGACAAGTGAATATTGGTCATGTCTTTTTACTGCCAGCTGGTGTTCATGTATGCTGGTCATCAGTTTCCTCCCTGTTTGTCCGATGTAATATTTATTGCACTGACTGCATGGTATTCTGTATATCTTGTCTACTTTCGGTGTGGGGTCTTCAGTCTTTGAAAATATTTAGTTCAGTGTTGTTGTAGGTTTGTGTGCAATCATGATCTTATGCGGTCTTAGGAGTCTAGTAGTCATGTCTGATATATTTTTGATATAGGGTGGCATTGCTAGTGTCTTCTGTTGTACTGTGTCCTCTGACTGTCATTTGTTTTGTAGGCATCTGTGGACGAAACTTCTTAGGTATCTGTTGTCGGTGAAAACTTTCTGTAGGTGTTCCTCTTCCATTCTCTGGAGTTCTGGGGTGTTGCAGTGTGATGCTGCTTGTTTAAATTGTTAAATAGTGTCTTGTTGAAGCTCTGTTTGTGTATGGTTAAGGATTTGGTCTGTGTGTGTGGCCTTCCTGTGTAATCGGGTCTGGAATTCGCCGTTAGTCAGTCTCTCTATTGTCACATCTAACAACAGGAGCTGTTTGTTGTTTTCTTCCTCTCTAGTGAAACTTATGTTTGCGCAGATGTTGTTGACAAGTTGGTCGGTTTCTTCTACTTTTGTGCGTTTGATTATTATAAATGTGTCATCCACATATCTTACCCACAGTTTCAGTTGGATTATAGGACAGACTGTGTGTTCCAATCTCTGCATCACTGCTTCCGCGGTGAGACCTGAGATGGGCGATCCTCTCGATGCGCTGTTGATCTGTTTGTATATTTGTCCGTTTAACATGAAGTGCGTTATGAGGCATAAATCTAGCATTTTCAGTCAGCTGTCCTTGCTGATGTTGTTGCCAGTGTTCAGGGTCAAGGTTCTTCGTGCCTCTAGTAGTGTGGCTAGTGTCTCTCTGGCTAACAGTGTGTCAATGGACATAAATAGTGCTGTAACATCGAAGGAGATCATGATTTCATCCTCATTGACTTTTGTGCCCTTGAGCTGTGTGAGAAATTCTTGGGCCAAATGGATTGAGTGTGGGGATCTGCTAATCAAGTGTTTGAGTCTCCGTTGTAGTTTTCTTGTTAGGTGTGCCTGATAAGGGGACTATTTGTCTGAGTGGTATTCCAGGTTTGTGTATCTTGGAGAGTCCGTAGAAGCGGGGGTGTTTGAGCCATCTGGTTTCATTCTGATTTTACTCAGTGTTGGTAATCTCTCCTACATTTTTAAGTTTCTTGAGTGTCTGGGTTATCCTGTTCCCTAGCTGTGGTGTGGGGTCTGATACCACCTGTTGGTAAGTGCTTGTATCTGCGATAGTGCCTGTGCTTTCTCGATGTTGTCTGTTCTGATAAGATCCATGGCCATTCATCCTTTGTCCACTGGTAGGATTGTGATGTTTTTATCCTTCTTCAGTCCTTCCAGGGCCTGTCTCTCTGCTGAAGGTGTCTGATTTGTGTTTACGGTTAAGTGTTGGGACTACCGTTTGTCCGATGGCCTGTTGAATTTCATCGGTGAGTCCATTGGTTTTCAGTGTTGACTCTAGTGCTGCTAAGAAGTCAGTTTTTCTCATGTGCCTGTAGTTGTAGTTAAGTCCGCATATCAGGACGGCCTTTTCTGTGAGTTGTCTGTTGGATAGGTTTCTTACCCATGTGGCTGCTTTGCTCGTGTCGTCCCGGTGGATTAGTCCAGTTAGTTTCTCCTGCAGGCTGAGTCTATTTCTCATTCTGGTTCTCTGTTTTATAGTGTTAATGGCTTGTTCCAGTGTTGTCATCCCCTGTTGTCAAGTGCTGGTGCAAAGATTTTTGGCGCACAATTTCCTGTTCGTATTTGTGGAGGCGGTTGTGGGCGTCTGTCATCATTGCCTGTAGCATCCTGTGGACGTTTTGCTCCGCCATTCTTCTTGCTTGTGGGTTGTTTAGTGGGTGGTTTGTATTTTATGCTGTGAGGCGATACCCGGTTCCTGAGGCATTCATGAAGGAAGTGGAGTTGTTCGTGGGTCGCACTTTGTTGGACGGCATAGGTTCCCCATTGTCGGTCCTGTTTTAGCGTGTTGCGCCCGCAGGTTTTTAAGGTCTTCACAAAAATTTGTAGCTCGGATATTGGATGCAGTTGTTCACCAAGCTGGTTGTTTTGTTCTGTCCAATACTCCAGAGAATGGAAGAGGAACACCTACACAAAGTTTTCACTGACAGTAGATACCCAAGAAGTTTCGTCCACAGATGCCTACAAAACAGTCAGAGGATACGGTACAACAGAAGACACTAGCAATGATGCCCTACATCAAAAATATATCAGAAATGACTACTAGACTCCTAAGACCATTTAAGATCATGATTGCACACAAACCTACAGCAACACTTCACCAAATGTTGTCAAAGACTAAAGGCCCCACACCGAAAGTAGACAAGACCAACGTGATAAACAGAAAACCATGTAGTGAGTGCAATAAACATTACATTGGACAAACAAGGAGGAAACTGACGACCAGGATGCACGAACACCAGCTGGCAGTGGAAAGACATGACCAATATTCACTTGTCTCAATACGCACAGACAATGAGGGCCATCAGTTCGACTGGGACAATTGAACACCAGACATACAAGGGAATTTCTGGAAGCCTGGTTCTCGACACGGGACTTCATTAACAAACACATAGAAATAGACCCTGTATACTGACCGCTGCTAAAACAACAGAACCTGAAGTGACAAGACCATCACACCAGAGAATCATATAAACCCGGAAGGAAGCAGAACACCAACGCTTCGATTAGAGGTCGCATTGATGATGTTGTCTAGAATGGTAATGAAACATCCGCACATCACAGAACAATTGGCTCAGCGAGCTAAAGAACGACTATATCCACACCTGAGCTACAAATTTTTGGTAAGATCTTAAAAATTGTTTGCCTGTGTTTGCAAAAATGGACACTGGAGGGAAGGGGTAGGAGGGGAGGAAATGAGGAAATTGAAGAAAGTAATTCCTATATATTTTCAATTTTGTCAAAAGGAAATTGTTAAACTTCTATTGGATTATGAAATGATTTTTCCTTAACATCACTCATGGAATAAGATACATTTCACAGACAGTGATGGCTGTGATGAACTCTGCTCAATATTTTAGTGAGGCAGCACAAGACAGCATAGTAATTTTCTCTGAATTATTTCTAAGTTGAAGAAAGAACGAACTCCTTTGAAAAACAAGCGCAAGGATAATATTGATATTCACACAATTAATGGATCCTTAGCAGACAGTTCTGCTTTCAGATTTTCCAAATCAATTCTTGTATAGATACAAATTACCTTTGATCGATAACAAGTTAGTTTTGAGGGAATTTATGAAACTCTGAACAGATTTACTCACTAGTTTACTTGCTGCACCTCTTTCATAATTAGTTATATGAGGAGGAAAATATAAAACTAGAATTCAACCAACCAAATCAATCCAGTTTTATATCTCTAATAACAATTTGATTCTGGGAATTTAATAACCAAGATGCCATTACAGATTAAGTTTTGTAGAAGTAGTTGCATTCAATCAAGCAACGTGCTAGCTTGTATTTAATTTAGCTTCAGGGCAAACTTGTCATGCACTTAATAATTCAATGGGGATGTCACGAAAAGTGATGGAATTATTCTTTTACTGATGAAACCACAATCTATACCCAATGAAAACTCCATCGAGTGAACAATTTGTACTGAATCACTGCAAACAAATACTGCTAGCCTCAGAGACTGGGCAGATTAATCTTCATTTCACAAAAGTCTGACTGTGATATTGCCAGTTCTCTGTTCTTTCATAAGAGTTCCAAGGTCACTTCAATTACAGCTTGCCAGATTCATCCTTTATTGAAATTATATTAGGCAGAGCAGGCAATGTAAGTGGCTGGAAAAGGTGATAAAAGAGTGTGATTCCATGGGAAAATGAAGTCTTATTTTCGGCAGATGACATTATTAGCCTTCTATAAGGCCTTTCTAATAGGTGTAATAACTGGTTAAGGTCAAAGTGAGCAGTTAATGACAATGAAGAGACTATAGATTTTTCTGTTCGAGATCACATCAAGTTTAATAATGGCCCTCCTGTTGCAGTTTCTTTAGACATGTGAGTCCTTCATTGGTGTATTTTTTTTTATGTTACCACCAATCTACTTTGGTGTGATAACTTTATCGTGGAAGCAGTACATTAGGAATGTTACAATTTCTTAACAGGTTTGTAGCATCTGTAATAGTTTCTAAGAAAGCTTGGAAAAGACTGAAGAGTTTCTAAAAGGGATGTAATTTTCTCGCATAAAAAGAAATACTGTTGCATGTTTGACACAAAGGAGAGCTACAAACAGAGGAGCTGGAGGACATAGCAATCAGTGCATTAAAGCAGAAGCAAAGAGAAAGCAGTCAGAGACAGAAAGAGGAGCACACCAAAATATTTTGAGAAGAAGCAAATTTCTCCCAGGAAGAAGTCATGTTTTCCTCTTTGGTAGAAAAGAAAACAGAAGTTCTTGAAGGTATTAAGCGATCTGGCTGAAAGAATTTGAAAACTTGTGGTGATTTGACTAGCTCAGAGACAAGCTAGAAGAGCTAAAGAACTTAGTATTCCCAGAAGTAACCAAATTGTGAACCAGGGTGTTATTGGTTATTTAATGGAAAAAGGACTCTGGAAACT
Organism: Rhincodon typus; assembly: GCF_021869965.1. NCBI lineage: Eukaryota > Metazoa > Chordata > Chondrichthyes > Orectolobiformes > Rhincodontidae > Rhincodon > Rhincodon typus. Next base: position 41,817,120 of record NC_063333.1, on the reverse strand, counting down.
CACATGAACAGTACTGTCATGACTTGAGAAAGAGAGAGTGTTTTGCTCATGATAATTGTTCTTCTGAAACTGAGAGGTAAAACTGTTGCCAGCTCAGGTTTCTGGCATACCCTGCATGAATGAAAAGCAACACACCGTGAAACTGTGTCAATGGTGGGGAATGTTTGTGGTTGTATAAGATGGATCTTTGTTGAATTGACTATTTACAATGAAATTCATTTTCATATTTTGAAGCATCGTAAAATCTAATCCTTCATTTCCCTTTTTGACAGCAAAATCATAGCCTTTAATTCACCCTCTTTCTCGGTTCTTCCTGTGCTTATTATCCAATCCTTAAAGATTCAGAATATAAGTTTAACTTGTGGCTGACAACATTAATTGCCATACAGGAGCAAAATTTGAATAAGTTATCTCTGCAGATTGAACTTGAACATATTCCTCCTCATGTGCAAAGGAGAAATAGGGTCCTTGGAATAGAGATTAACACATAGAGTCAATGGGCATGGATGGTGTGTTAAATGAATGCTTCGCAGCTGTCTTGACCAAAGAGGGAGATGCTACCCAGGCCATGGTGACACAGGAACAATCTCTGTCACTAGAAGTGTTCAAAATTAATAAGGAAGAAGTGTTGGGTAGACTGTTGATATTTAAAATTGACAAAGTACTGGGACTGGACAACATACATCCAAAGATTTTAAAGGAAGTGACAATGGAAATTATAGGGACATTGGCCATCATCTTTCAGTCTTCCTCAGACCTGTTGGGAAGTGACAGAAGAGTGGAAAATTGCAAATATTACAGCCTTATTCAAGAATTGTATGGAGAATCCCAGCATTGACTGACCAGACAGTTTAACTTCATTGGTCAGTAGCTTCTCAAACAATTATTTGGAGTAGAATTATAGTCACATATGAAAATGTGAGCTGATAAGGAAGAGTCAGCATGGATTTCCAAAGAGAATTATTTAGCTAACTTGCTAGAGGTTTTCAAAGGGGTAACGGAAAGGCATGACTAGAGTAATGTTGTTGATCTGGAGTACACAGACTTCCAGAAGGCAGACTTGTGAGAAAAGTTATGGGCCATGGATCTTGGTGTGCAAGGGCAATTTCAAGGTTTGCAGTACAGTGTAGAACTCTGAAAGGACTTAGACAAGTTAATAGAATGAGCAGCTAGATGGCAGATTGGCTTTAATGCAAAAGAGTGAGGTAGGAAGAATATATTGATCAGAAGAACATTGAAAGACGATATAAAATAAGGGGTGCAATTCCAAAGGGGGTGCAGCAGCAGAAGGACGTGAGTGTATATGTACATTATGTACACAGATTACAGAAGGCACAAACAAGTGAAGAGAACAACTGATGAAACATGCAACATTCTCCACTTTATTAATAGCAACATAGAGTACTTGAACAAAGAGGTGATATTGAACTTGTATAAAACATTTGTTAGACCTCACTAGTGTATTATTCTGAGGAAGGGTCATTGGACCTGAAATGTTAACTCTGAATTCTCTTCACAGATGCTGCCAGACCTACTGAGATTACCTATCAGCTTCTGTTTTTGTTTCTGATTTCCAGCATCTACAGTTCTTTCGTTTTTTATCGTGCATAGTTCTGGTTACCACATTATAAGATGTGAACACAAAGGAGAGAATGCAGAAGGGATTTACAAAGAAGTGAGACCATGTCTAACTCACAACTTCACTTCTCATTATTGAATCCCATTGTCTGTTCACTCTATTTGGCACTCTTTTAATCGCTGTAATATCCTTCTTGTGCTGCAGTGACCAGAACTGTACAAAGTATACCAGTCCTATTAGTGACTTATAAACTGTCAGGGCTACATCATAATTCAGATCTGTATACTGACTTTTCAATAATCACATCAACTGACATTTTTTGGCAGTAAATTAGGCATTGATTCAGAAAGACCAAGAATTTGTTCTAATCATGGTAATAATATCAGTTTGCAACAACAGCAGGGAATTTGATGCTGATGTGCTGATTTTCAATGAGTTGAAAGGCTGTCTGAGTTTCCATTATGTTGGCATGAAATGCACACTCATTACAAGACAGAAGTATCTTGCTTACTATAACATTTTTGCCAAAGGGATAGGAATCTAGGGCACAGGCCTAAAACAGGTATATGTGATTAATGGCCTAATTCCAGCGTGAAGTCCTTTCAACACAATACAGTTGGCACTGAGTCACATTTACCCACTTCCAATCTGTAACTTGCCCACAATGAGAGGGAGATGACCGATACTGAAGAAGATCCTGTTACCCTGTAAACATTACACTGTGAAAGATGAAGCCTTTGATATAGTAGAAAAGAGGTACAGCAGTCAGCACTCACCACCGAGATGGATAAAGGCAACAGATTCATGGGAACACCAATACCGGTGAGCTCTGCTCCAAGCCATGCACTAACCTACCTTGGGACTATATTGCCACTTCTTTACTGTCACTGAGACAAGATCTTAGATCAGCCTACCTAACAGCACTGTGGATGTCCCTATACCACATAGACAGCAGTGATTTGCTGGGCGGCACAATGGCACAGTAGTTAGCACTGCTGCCTCACAATGCTAGGCACCTGGGTTTGGTTCCAGCCTTTGATGACTGTCTACATGGAGTTTTCACATTCTCCCCATGTCTGCCTCGGTTTCTGCTGGGTATTCCGGTTTCCTCCCACAGCCCAAAGATGTGCAGGTTAGGCGAGTTGGCCCTTTTGGAAGGTCTGTGCAGATTTGATGAGCTGAATGGCATCTACCAGCGGTATGGGGATTCTATGATTCAAGAAGATGACTTGCCACCATCTTTCCAAGGGCATTCAGGGATGGCCATTAAACAGTGGCATAGCAAGTGACACCCACATCATGTGAAAGAATAAAAAAAACTAGTCTGGTTTTGAACTGCACTGTGTATGATGTATGCCATGACAGTGTGGGTGATGATAAAGAGAACTCTGTGAGAAGGGGATAGTAAGAACTGCCAATGCTGGAGTCAGAGATAACACAGTGTGGAGCTGGAGGAACACAGCAGGCCAGACAGCATCAGAGGGGCAGGAAAGTTGATGTTTCGTGTCGGGACCCTTCTTCAGAAATGCCCCATTTAGAACATAGAACATAGAACAGTACAGCACAGTACAGGCCCTTCGGCCCGTGATGTTGTGCCGAACTTTTACCCTAATCCTAAGGTCTATCTAACCTCCACCCCTACCTTATACTGTCATCCATATGCCTGTCTAATAGCCGCTTAAATGCCCATAATGAGGCCGACTCCACTACCCTCTCCGGCAACGCATTCCACGTCCCGACCACTCTCTGAGTAAAGAACCTATATCTGACGTCTCCCCTATATCTACCTCCACTCACTTTAAATCTATGCCCCCTCGTAATAGCTACCTCCACCCTAGGAAAAAGTCTCTGGCTGTCCATTCTATTTATACCTCTGATCATTTTGTACACCTCTATCAAGTCACCCCTCATCCTTCGTTGTTGTAAAGAGAAAAGCCCTAGCTCTCTCAACCTTTCCTCGTAATACCTTCCCACCATTCCAGGCAACATCCTGGTAAATCTCCTCTGCACCTTTTCCAACGCTTCCACATCTTTCCTGTAATGAGGTGACCAGAACTGGACACAATGCTCCAGATGTGGCCGAACCAGGGCTTTTGTATAGCTGGAGCATAACTTCACGGCACTTGAACTCAATCCCTCTGTTAATGAAAGCTAACACACCATACGCCTTCTTAACAACTCTATCCACCTGGGTGGCAGCTCTCAGGGAACTATGGACATGAACCCCAAGATCCCTCTGCTCCTCCACACTGCCAAGAGTCTTTCTGTTAATCCTGTATTCTGCTTTCAAATTTGTTCTTCCAAAATGAATCACCTCACACTTTTCAGGGTTAAACTCCATCTGCCACTTCTTAGCCCAGCTCTGCATCCTATCAATGTCCCTGAATTTCCTATCAATTTCTGAAGAAGGGTCCCGACTCAAAGCATCAACTTTCCTGCTCCTCTGATGCTGCCTGGCCTGCTGTATTCCTCCAGCTCCACACTGTGTTGTCTGTGAGAAGGAGTTTTGAGGCTAGTAGCAGGATTTGGATGTGAATAAAAGCTGAAGGGAGGTACAGTCTGACTATGGACACTCATGGGAAGTGAAAAAGTTAAGGTTTAATTTTGATATAAAGATGTGTTTCGTAGGATTGCGCCTTCCACTAAAGACCCATGTATTGCAACCAGCTCCTGCTGGAAGTAGTCCTCTCAGTTGAAATGGTGTTTGTTATTGCTTATTCACCAATTTGCTGTGACGCCCTCTTCCTGTCACATACTTATTCTAGCAGCTTTTCCAAGCTAAATGTAATACCTTCATAGCTTTATTGGAAATTTTCTTGATTCAGACATGTTTCTGAAGGTCAACGACTTGTCTTTCATGGCTGATTGCAATTTTTGTTTTTTTAAAATATCCTTTACTTTGGAATTTCTAATTTAAGATAATACATCTCTTGAATGCCTTACTTATCCCACTTGATGAAAATTTTTAAAGGAGTAGCTTTGGGGTGGTGGGTACGAATGAATTATTATTGACGGGTTATCAGGATGCAGATTGATGAGTAATTTACTAAACCTATAATTGCTTTCTTAATAGCATTGAATCATTCATTCTCCCTCTTTCTGTTTTGCTTGTTTGGTTTCAATCGCCATATCTCTCTCTTCACCACCCTATGGCAATACACTTACATCATTCCTTCATTCAAAATAAAAGGGACTAAAACATTATCTGGAGAGATGGATTGCAATAAAGTGATATTACAATATCATAACTTCGTCCTTATCCTACTAACCATTTGAAAATACTGGGTCATTCAATTTGCATTTTAAACTATTGTGTTAACTGAGTAGATAGACTAGAGAAAGTAAAAAGAAAACTATCTCCATGAAAGGCTTTGAATACAAAATTTATACTGATAGCTTCAGAAGGTTCACCTGAGCAGGAAAGACACTTGTGACCTTTCATTTCTCAATCAATTGGTATACCCTGATGATATTTCACAATCATGATCTATTCCCCCGTAAGGAATTTTGTAAGGATGTTATACTGGATATTATTTACTGTGCTAATAATTAGCCACATGGATAAGAAACAATTTTTAAAATAATTTTCATAATATCTGAATATAGCAATAAGCTGAATAGCCAATTAATTATTTATAAAATGTAAGGCATGTTGCAGTCAATTTCTACACAGCAAAATCTCAATAATAACAATGTTCAATTAAACTGTGTTAGATGTATTGGTTGAGGGGTAAATGTTGGCCTTGTAACTGGGCAATTCCTTATAGCCAAATTGGAAATGGTTGAATGGCAGAAAAGGTGAAAGGATACATAATGTGAAAAGACATATCCACAATATAGAGACCATAAATAGTGAGGGGTTGGGGTTTGGGACTAAACAAATGTAACTAAAACATCAAAAGACTTGCAGAGCAGAGCATTCTCCATTGACTGAGCAGACTGGTAGAAACATAACCTAGGTCAACACCAAAAGTTATTAGGAATAGATGTTACATGTGCAGTATAATAAATAATATTTAATTTAGAGGTTAAAATGCTCAAAGTGCAGTTCAATAAAATAAATAAAAGGAACAAAGTTGCTGGAAAAGCTCAGCAGGTCTGGCAGCATCTGGAAAGGAGAAAACAGAGTTAACGTTTTGGGTCCGGTGACCCTTCCTCGGAACTGATGGTGGCTGGGAAGACGTCAGTTTATATGTAGAAAATAGGGAGGTGGGTAGGGTAGGGAGTAAATGATAGGATAGAGCCCAAAGAGAGACAAAGACAGTTAGACAGACAAAGGAGTTGCTAACGATCAGGCTGGGAGGGTGAATAGTTGTTAATGGAGACTGTTAGTGACTAACAACAGGGGGTGTGTAATGGCAGGCTATGTGGTAACAAGGCCTGGTGTGTGGGGTAGGGGGCTGGGACATGGGAGAGTTTAGGCCCTAAAATTATTGAACTCAATATTGAGTCCGGAGGGCTGTAGGGTCCCCAAGCGGAAAATGAGGTGTTGTTCCTTCAGCTTGCGTTGGGCTTTGCTGGAACACTGCAGCAGGCCAGAAACAGAGATGTTGGTCAGGGAGCAGGGTGGTGCATTGAAGTGGCAGGCAACAGGTAATTCAGGGTTTTTTTTGCAAGCAGAATGTGGATGTTCTGCGAAGCGGTCGCCAAGTCTACGCTTCGTTTCCCCAATGTAGAGGAGACCACATTGTGAGCAGCGAATGCAATAAACTAGATTCTGGGAAGTGCAAGTGAAGTGTTGCTTCACCTGGAAGGTATGTTTGGGCCCTTGGATACTGGGGAGGGAGGAGGTAAATGGGCAGGTGTTGCACTTTCGCTGGTTACAGAAGAAGGTGCCGTAGGGCTGTGGGGAAGTGTTGGGGGTGAAGGAAGTGTGGACCAGGGTGTCCCGGAGGGAATGGACCCTGTGGAAGGCAGACAAGGGAGGGGAGGGGAATATGTCTCTGGTGGTGGAATCTTGCTGGAGGTGGCGGAAATGGCGTCTGATGATCTTCTGGATGTGGATGCTGGTGGGATGGTAGGTGAGGATAAGGAGAACCCTATCACTGTTGTGGGAGGGAAGAGAAGGGGTAAGGGCGGAAGTGCGGGAGATGGGTCGGACCTGGTTGAGGGCCCTGCCGACAGTGGAGCTGGGGAATCCTCGGTTGAGGAAGAAAGTGGACATTTCGGAGGCTCCCTTGTCGAAGTTGGCCTCATCTGAACATATGCGACGGAGACGGAGAAACTGAGAGAATGGGATGGAGTCTTTACAGGAAGTGGGGTGTGAAGATGTATAGTCCAGGTAGCTGTGGGAGTCAGTGGGTTTGTAATGGATATTAGTGGCCAGTCTATCCCCAGAAATGGAAACAGAAATGTTGAGGAAGGGAAGGGAGGAGTCAGAGAGAGACCAAGTGAAAGTGAGGGCAGGGTGGAAATTGGAGGCAAAATTGATGAAGTTTTCCAATTCCAGATGAGAGAGGGAAGCAGCACCAATGACATCATTGATGTATCAAAGAAAGAGTTGTGGTTGGGGGCTGGAATAGGACTGGAACAAGGAATGTTCCACGTACCCAATGAAGAGACAGGAATAAATAGGGCCCATGCGGACACCATGGCAACCCCTCTTATCTGAAGAAAATAAGAGGAGTTGAAAGAGAAGTTGTTGAGGACGAGTACAAGCTCGGCCAAGCGTTCCGTTCTGAGGAAGGGTCACCGGACCTGAAACGTTAACTCTGTTTTCTCCTTCACAGAAGCTGCCCAACCTGCTCAGCTTTTCCATCAACTTTGTTTTTGTTCCTGATTTACAACATTCGCAGTTCTATTGGTTTTTATTTAGTGTTTAACTCACTGCCACATCTCTTCCAGGCATGCCCACCTTGAAGACGTTCTGCTCCTCTCTCCAACGGGATTTCCGGTCCAATCTTTCTTCTTGCCCACCGACATTAATTTCACTGTCACTCCTAGTGTTTGACCAGGTAGTTGCTAAAACTCGTTTCCACAGCCATATCACATTCCTCAGTGATTGCTTCCGGCTCACACTCACCCCGCGTGGATTCTAACTGAAGTTTCATCCCTCATGTTTTGAATTCTCCCAGGATCACAGATATCTCCATGATGTTCAACGTTCCATGGGCAGATACCACAGCCTGAGATCCACACTCAGTGCCATGCGGTGTCACATGCACACTCTCAACCTCTCTCTCCAACAGCATCACAACACACTGGCTCAGGGCTGCACCCCTCGGCAGTTCCACTTCATCCTCCGCCTCATTCGTCGTGCCAGCAAGAAACTTTTTCTTTTCCTTTCAGGCATCAAGGCCCACAAGATGCAACAACTCAAAAATACCCATGGCCCTCTGGAACCTTCCTCTCCTCACCTTTCCTCTGACACTAACCCCTCCCCCAACGCCCCCCACCTCCTGTCGGGTATTCACCATCCCTCCTAACCTTCCGCTCTCCGATGCTGAACGCTCTGTACTCAGCAAAGGCCTCAGCTTTATTCCTCTGCGTCCCCATCTTAACGAATTTCGAACATGACAAGACGCCGAACTCTTCTTCCGTCGCCTTCGCCTCTGTGCCCATTTCTTTGGACAAGAGTACTCTCCCCGCCCCACAGACCCCTTTGCCCAACTCCAACATTCTCCCTCCACCTGGACCCCTCCCTCCAGCCTTTTACCTTCACTCGATCTTTTCATTCAGAACTGTCGACGTGATATTAGTCACCTCAATTTCACTGCCCCTGTCAACAAATCCAACCTATCTCCCTCCGAACTGACTGCTCTCCGTGCACTCAGATCTAACCCTGACTTTGTCATCAAGCCTGCCGATAAGGGTAGTGCTGTTGTAGTCTGGCGTACTGATCTCTACCTTGCAGAGGCTGAGCACCAGCTCTGAGATACCTCCTCCTATCTTCCCCTGGACCATGAGCCCACCATAGCACATCAGGCCATTGTATCTACTACGGTTACGGATCTCATTTCATCCGGTGATCTTCCCCCCTCCGCTTCCAAGCTAATAGTCACCCAAGCCCACACAGCTCGTTTCTACCTCCTGCCAAAAATCCACAAACAGGACTGTCTGGGCACACCCATTGTTTCAGCCTGCTCGTGCCCCACAGAACTCATCTCTTCCTACCTTGACTCAGTCTTCTCCCCCCAGTCCAATCCCTACCCACATTCATCCGTGATTCATCTGACGCCTTACGCCGGTTTCAAAACTTCCAGTTTAAGGGCTCCAGCCACCTCCTCTTTACCATGGATGTGCAATCCCTTTATACATCCATTCCCCACCAGGAGGGTCTTAGGGATCTCTGCTTCTTCCTGGAGCAAAGACCTGAACAATCCCCACCCACCACCACCCTCCTCCGCTTGGCTGAGCTTGTCCTCATCCTCAACAACTTCTCTCTCAACTCCTCTTATTTTCTTCAGGTAAGAGGGGTTGCCATGGTATCCGCATGGGCACTAGTTATTCCTGTCTCTTCGTTGGGTACGTGGAACATTCCTTGTTCCAGTCCTATTCCGGCCCCCAACCACAACTCTTTCTCTGATACATCAATGATGTCATTGTTGCTGCTTCCCTCTCTCGTCTGGAATTGGAAAACTTCATCAATTTCGCGTCCAATTTCCACCCTGCCCTCATTTTCACCTGGTCTCTCTCTGACTCCTCCCTTCCCTTCCTCAACATTTCTGTTTCCATTTCTGGGGATAGACTGGCCACTAATATCCATTACAAACCCACTGACTCCCACAGCTACCTGGACTATACATCTTCACACCCCACTTCCTGTAAAGACTCCATCCCATTCTCTCAGTTTCTCCGTCTCCGTCGCATATGTTCAGATGAGGCCAACTTTGACAAGGGAGCCTCCGAAATGTCCACCTTCTTCCTCAACCAAGGATACCCCAGCTCCATTGGCGGCAGGGCCCTCAAAAAGGTCCGACCCATCTCCCGCACTTCCGCCCTCACCCCTTCTATTCCCTCCCACAACAGTGATAGGGTTCCCCTTATTCTCACCTACCATCCAACCAGCAACCACATCCAGATGATCATCAGACGCCATTTCCGCCACCTCCAGCAAGATTCCACCACCAGACACATATTCCCCTCCCCTCCTTTGTCTGCCTTCCACAGGGTCCATTCCCTCCGGGACACCCTGGTCCACACTTCCTTCACCCCCAACACCTCCCCACAACCCTACGGCACCTTCCCCTGTAACCGGCGAAGGTGCAACACCTGCCCATTTACCTCCTCCCTCCCCAGTATCCAAGGGCCCAAACATACCTTCCAGGTGAAGCAACGCTTCACCTGCACTTCCCAGAATCTAGTCTCCTGCAATCGCTGCTCACAACGTGGTCTCCTCTACATTGGGGAAACGAAGCGTAGACTTGGCGACTGCTTCACAGAGCATCTGCGTTCTGCTTGCAAAAAAGACCCTGAATTACCTGTTGCCTGCCACTTCAATGCACCACCCTGCTCCCTGACCAACATCTCTGTCTCTGGCCTGCTGCAGTGTTCCAGTGAAGTCCAATGCAAGCTGGAGGAACAACACCTCATTTTCTGCTTGAGGACCCTACAGCCCTCCGGACTCAATATTGAGTTCAATAATTTTAGGACCTAAATTCTCCCATGTCCCAGCCCCCTACTCCACACACCAGGCCTTGTTACCACATAGCCTGCCATTATACACCCCCTGTTGTTAGTCACTAACAGTCTCCAATAACAACTATTCACCCTCCCAGCCTGATCATTAGCAACTCCTTTGTCTGTCCAACTATCTTTCTCTCTCTTTTTGCTCTATCTTATTGTTTACTCCCTACCCCACCCACCTCCCTATTTTCTGCATATAAACTGACATCTTCCCAGCCACCATCAGTTCTGAGGAAGGGTCACCGGACCCGAAACTTTAACTCTGCTTTCTCCTTCACAGACACTGGCAGACCTGCTGAGCTTTTCCAGCAACTTTGTTTTTGTTCCTGATTTACAGCATCCGCAGTTCTTTTGGCTTTTATAAAATAAATATAAGATTGTGCAAACAGTATCTCCAAACTGAGGATAAACAAACTTATGAACAGATTGGACATTCAATCTTGCTCTTCCTATTTGATTTTGACAAAAATAAAAAGGATGTCTTACAATTATACAGCAACATTTATGACTTCAGGGGTACCAAAACACTTTACAGTCGATTAAGTACTCCACATTCTTCCAACTTTGAAATATTGGAAATATAGCAATTAATTTACATGAAAACTCTGCAAATAGCATTGAGATAAATGACTAATTAAACTATAAGAACCTTTTTTTTAGTTTTGTATCTTTAAAAACTGTGAACTGCAAGAAGAAAGAACTGTTTTTAAAAACAGGGATTTACTCAGACAGTTATATAACTTCCCAGCAAGGAATTTGTTACCCTGTAAACTCTGTTTCTTGTGGCTCTGTGCTCCTGAAAAGTGTAGACAATCAGGAGCTGAATTGTTACTTACAAGTTGGTTGGTTCTCAGCAAACTGAGCAGTTTGTAGCTGGAAACATATTCCAGAGACACAACAGAGAGAGAGAGAGACACACACAGAAAATTGTGTTATTCTTCTCCCAGCGGAAGCTTCCTCTTCTCTGCAGTATAAAGCTGAGTTTAAACTTTAAAAATGCCAGTTACCTTCCCTGCAGCAGTTGCTGACAGCTGTGGCTTTTTAATTGATGAATCAGAACTTATTTTTCTAAATGAATCAGCGGCTATGTACTTCTTATAAACCAGTGAAGTGTGACTGGCAAAAATCAGTTTATCTCAACATTGGAATTGGGAAGCAAAGACCACTGAACTGACTTCCCAGGTTCTTCTACCTCTGTCAATATCTATTTTCTCTACTTCTTTGCCTGTGTGTCTGTGTAAGGGGAAGTTTATAAGGGATTAGCGTTTTAGTAGTGTTATATGCTAAGTATTTATGACTGTTTACCTATAGCTCTTGTTCAATGACTTATAATAAATAATAATTCTTTATAACAGAAATCTGATCTGTACTTGCTATCAATTTTGTTCTGAAAGTCAGGTAAACTAGATACTGTTCAGGGCTTAAAGCAAATACTTTTACATTTAGTACAACTCCATGATTAGCAGTGCTCACTTTATAGCAGTGTACCTGAAAAAACAACCTCCAGTGCTATTCTTCAAATATTGGTATAAATTTTATTTTTTGTTGAGTAAAGAAGGCAGGCAAGATCTCTGTTCTGATCCAAGAATAGCATGCCTGCCAGTGCATCAATCCCTCAGTATTGCACTGTCAACCTAGATTATATTGCCCAGGTTCAGGGCTAAGGCTTAACATGATTTAGTGCTGCCACTAAATAAGCATTGACAATTAATCTGAAAGAACACTGGATTTCCAGAGCAAATATGGGAATAGATGCAGGTAATAAATGCAAAAGTACATGTAGACCGCACACTAATAAATAAATTATAGCCCCAGAATTAACAAGATGCAGTAAAGAATACACACAGTCAGCTGGATTTTCATTGTGATCTGTTAAGTAGGGAATATATTTGTCTTCTGCGATAAGATCAGCCATTAATTTTTCTTTCATTTTCAAGCAAGAAGAACTAAACATTATTTGTCAGTTCACTGAATAACCTTAGTATGAACAGCCTAACACAGGGTAAAACCCTCATGAGGATTCAACATCTGCCATCTCATTGTACAAAGCACATTTCAGTAAAACACTTTAATTAGAAGATGGTATTAGTATAAGGCAAGCTTTTACAAAGTAAATTATAAGCACTTTGAATCAAGCGTAGATAGGACTTCAACCTGGATCTTCAGGCCCAAAGTCAGGGGCACAACCACTCCATCACGAAAACCCTTTCAAAGTACGTTATTGATATTTTTTTAATCAGAAGAGTAAACTATAAATATACTGGAACCTTCTAAGTGTCAGTGATGAGACAATTAATAAAACACAAATGGCCATGTTTTGCACAGTGATAATATTCCTTCATTACATCTCTTCTTAATTATGGAGAAGTGGAATTTCCAAATAATTAAGATGAAAGATGCAATTAATCACTTGATAATTAGAATCAACATACAACATAAATGCCCTTGATTTTCAGCACAAGGGTATTGTAGCATGTTTATACTTCATCAGAATCAATAAATCATAAGCAAGTAACACCTTAATTATATCAGAGAATGTAGGAACTGCAG